>NC_135557.1:18048624-18071124 GCF_964340395.1 Glandiceps talaboti
TCCCATACCTCAGATCTATGATGTAGATTCTACATTTGGGTAAACGAAGTCACGACCTGTGCATATAAACCACGATAACAATACATATAAACCGTAAAGCTACTCATTAACTTTCTGTTATTCAAATGTCTATAGAGATGACCAAAACCGGCGCCTAACAACATCAAATTTCACCGGGTTTTTTCTGAATTTTTTCGATCGTGACAATTTCATTTTAGATTAGTTTTACAAAATTCATGAGTACTTATAACTTTTAATCAAAATATTACTCTAGAATTGAACGCATCTTTTGAAAAATCGAATTATCCGACGTGAATAATGTCGTCCTTGTTGTAAACGACATACTGGAAACAACTGTCTCACACTACATAGTCGTAAAACCATCAGACGTCTTTGCGGCAACTGTGGAAAACACCTACCTTCTTACGGTAGTAAAACATACGAAAATGATTAAAGTAGGGAATTAGTCGTTCCAGTACATAGTGTGCAGGTTGCCGCCAAAACCACTTTATCTCCATTATTGTAATTATTTCAAACACAGCAATCAACTTAAGCTTATTTGCATCCCGGAAAAGCAATTAGCGAATATGATGATAATTTAATAACAATATCTTCATCTTGGTATTTAAATGAAGTGTGCGCAGGTGTGCCATGTTATGTGAAGACATTTATACCTTGAGGGACGTCAGTCACGCATAGCCCCGATTATCTTGTTATTCTGTATGCCCATTTCTCTACTTAGTAAGAGCCATTCTCTGGGGATTTGTCAAGGTATGCTTATACATTATAGATAAATGCAACACTGAACTGTGACTAGAATTTAGAAAAAAAATACAGAACTCAAGACCACATCTGTCATCTTGCCGTTCCAATCTTCGACATTTACTCACACGGTTAGGGTCATGAGAAATACGTGTACCTTTGAGGTTGTTCAGGTTTGCTTTCCCCCTCCCCCCACTCCCCCCCCCAAAAAAAATTCTCTCACTAAAGTGTAGGCAACGTTTCGTGTACGTTGTATCGAGCAACGGTCATACCATGGATACATATAAAGTCATACCATGGCCAAACAGTGACATGAAAGCTGCCGGGTTGTCGCACGTTCTGGACTTTAGAAACTTCGATATCTACTCACAGGATTAGGGTCGAGTCGAGAGAAATACGTGTACTAGGCTTTGTCCCTGTCTTTCCTCACCTGCCCAAAGTATTTTCTCTCCATGGCGTAGGCAATGTAGCATATATCTAACAACGTTCATACAGTGACATTGCATGAAAGATGTCGAGCTGTCATTCTAGACGACACAATTTTCTATGTTTACTGGTAAGGGCTTGAGGTCGTGAGGAAGCCGTGCAACTTTTTAGGTTTGCCTTTTCCCGCCAAAATGTTATCATTATTTCTACTTTTATGATATAACCAACTGTGTATATAGCTTACAATGGTCAAATACTAAACGGTAAGGACAGAAAGTGCAAAAACAAGGGAGTTTCCGAGCAAAAATCCACCATAATTGACTCAATAAATAATATATGATGAAGACTCATCTGCGCAGGTGAATACTTTATTAGTTACAAATAAACAAACAACGCTTGACTTCACATTCCTGAAGAAGGCCCGAGGACTCAAGTCGAAAGCTAGAATACATCCAAATATTTTGGTGCAGTACAAAATTTTTAATCTATTTGTATCAATAAATAATATTTGACTATGTTTTAGTTATATAATAGATCAATATAACAGATCCTAACTTCTCATCCTGGACATATTCACATGATTATCCGTTAAAGTATCAACACAAACCACCCATGTGAGTGGGGATATCTACAGCAGGTCATCATAGTAATTATTCCCAGAGCATTTTCAGCAGTGTTGTCATAATGACTTGCCTCTTCCGGTAGAATGCACCTTGAGCACTCGGGACCGAAAATCAAAGTTCTTCAAACTTTGTCGACTGGAACAATTTCTTCAGGTCCTTTGAAATTATAAATGAAATTTGGGTGGTCCACCGTCTTTTTTCAAGGAAAAATATGATCCTTTACTTCTCGATACAATTAACACAGTATTCGGCGGCCATATTGGATTCTATACAGTAAACACAGTATTCGGCGGCCATATTGGATTCTTTACAGTTAGCACCGTATTCGGTGGCCATATTGGATTATATACAATTAACACAGTATTCGGTGGCCATATTGGATTCTAAAATGGCAACATTTTGAACTCTATTTCAAAATGTGTACTGTGACAACTGATTATTGTTCTTGGGTTTAACTGAAAATGCAAGAGTGGCGCTTTCTTGAACAAGTTAAAAGTAAAAGTTTAAGCAGTTTATTCCCGGTGCGCATTTCACGTTGACGTTGTATATCCCCAAGATTGAATAGGACATGGTCATCGTCGTAAAACTGCAGTCCTCTTTACGACATGCATTCTACACGAATCACCACCTGGTTCAATTCGCCACCGGAAAAAAATGTCCTGGCTTGCGAGAATATGTTTGAATGTTACTCTTTACCCTGTAGTTGTGTAATATACAGAGGTACATACACAAGTTTACCAGCAATATGAAAGTGTACACTATCAGTTGTACTAGGTAGTCATCATATCATGGTAGGAATCGGGTAACTGCCCCCCCCCCCCCGCCACACTACCACCACCAAAATACATATATATATATAAATTAAAAAAGTAAAAAAGAAAACCTACAAAAACACACCAAACAAAAATTAACAGTACCAACCAACCAATCAACCAACCAACCAACCAACCAATCTACCATCCAACCAACCAACCAAAAAACCACACAACCAAACAAACAACCAAACAAACAAACAAATAAACAAACAAAACAAACGATACTGTAGCTACAGCTATTTCAGTTGTAATGGCAAGTTAGAGATTTATGTTTGACAGAGCTTTAGAGAAAAAGATGAAACAAAAAATGACGATATGTAACAATTATGGCTCCACTGATTAGATAACCCTAAGGCCTCATAAAAATTGTGTTGTTCCGATTACGCTCAATTTTGGAATAGGTGGGGTAGGTAGATTTTAATATATATATATATATATATATATATATATATATATATATATATATATATAATATATATATATATATATATATATATATATATATATATATCATATGCGAGTGTCTAGTTCAGGCAGTTATGTTTTCCGTTGCTTTCCATATGGTCTCTGTGTTATTGGTTTCTTCTCGTCAGATGTACAACCATTACAGATTGGAAGAACAGTGTTATATTGTCTTTTTAAGTTGACGTCAGTTTCCGCATCCACGATTTCTGACAAGACTTCACACAATTTTCGCGATTTTTTTTTTTCAAATACGTAAAAAAAGTTTACGGTCGGCAGTGGAAAAACTAGGTGGGGGTCGGGTGACCGGAACAAAGCAATTTTTTTATGCCAAATGTAAAATTTATAACCTGGGATTGAATCTCTGGATAGAAAGCGTATCGGCAAAAACTACCTTATTTCAAACTAGGTCGTGCTAACATTACTTTATGCGGGACACTTGGTATCAGGTACATCTGTGCACGAGATATCGTTTCAACCAAATTATAAATTCATATTTTGATGTCAACTAAAGTTTTAATCAATTTGATCTGGACTGAAGATGTTCACACGACAACTCCATTTCAAGTCAATTTTAAACGACATTCGTGTGTAGATCTTGCCATATAGTCATACTTGAATTATTATTACCAAACAGACGGTGAGCGTTCGACATAATGTTTCTCGTGTAACACAAGACCATCATTCTCTAAACCCAACTAAACTAATTAAGTATGATAATTAGCAATTAGTCACACTAACGAACGGATCATCAGGTTATTACTGTAAACTTAATTGGATACCCCTTCTCTATAGAATACAATAATTGTTTTTACCTGATAATGATAGCTTTAATTTTATTGTATTCCTAAAATTTCAAATAAAAATGAAATTTAATAAGTAACAGCAAAACACATTTTTTGTACATAATGTTATTTAGAATAACACAACACTACTGTTTATATAATGGGAGCTTACATGGCTGTACAAACGTATTTTTTTCTTAAAAACATTGTAAGGAAAATCTGAAAAATTTGCCTTTAGTTTTTTAACGGCTAAGAGGTATATGACATGTTTTCCGAATTATATTAATAATTTTAAGATGAAATTTAAGAGAATAATACACATTCAAATTATAGATTAATTTGCACGAGAACAATTTGTAGTTGATGAAAAATTAATCGAAAGAATGAATGAATGAATAAATAAATAAATA
The DNA here is from genome assembly GCF_964340395.1 of Glandiceps talaboti. Classification (NCBI taxonomy): domain Eukaryota; kingdom Metazoa; phylum Hemichordata; class Enteropneusta; family Spengelidae; genus Glandiceps; species Glandiceps talaboti. The sequence continues at coordinate 18,052,908 of NC_135557.1, forward strand.
AAAACACATACATACATACATACATACATACATACATACATACATAGTATACATACATACATACATACATACATACATACACACACACACACACACACACACACATACATACATACATACATACATACATACATACATACATACATACATACATACATACATACATACATACATACATATATAAATAAATTCATTAATAAACGAATACTAGTGTGAGACTACGTAGTTTTACATCATCGAAAGTAAAGTAAGCCTTCAACAACATTTTAATACACGGATGGAAATAAATAAAGTAAAAAATAATATCGTCGGATATGAAAATTTTCAGTTGCCAAAACTTCGTCCCGCTCAGACGTAAAATAATTGTGTCGTTCCGATTACATTCAATTTTAGAATAGGTGGGGGTCGGTAGATTTTTTATTTTATTTTAATTTTTTTTTTCATATGTGAGTGTCTAGTTCAGGTAGTTATGTTTTCCGTTGTTTTCCATATGGTTTCTGTTTTATTGGTTTCTTCTCATCAAATGTACAGTCATTACAGATTTCAGTCTTTTTCAGATGATGTCTGTTTCCGCATCCACTATTTCTTGCGAGACTTCACAATTTTCGCAATTTTCTTATTTTTTTCTCTCGAATATGTGAAAGAAAGCTTAGGGTGGGCGTGAAAAGCTAGGTGGGGTCGGGTAACCGGAACCACACAACTTTTTGTATTTGGCCTTAGTGTTATTTTGAAGAATTTTTTTGTTCTTACACACACAGCGATATCTTGGTAAATGATATAATGCGATGTGATGTACGAGATAGATATTGACAACTGTTTTCATGCACATACGTGCTTTGTGTGACCAAAAAACGCGGGAAGGCGAATTCTGACGACAGACCGGCTTCATCATGTCGCGCGCGATTACAGTTGATTAAATCAATCGCCTAAACTTTACCAAACCTGTGTATTTTCCTAAATTGCTTCAAAATTAAACTCCTAAACTCGGACACCGTTGTTGAAAATTATAATATAGAGAGCACGGGAGTCGTGCACACTCACTTGAAATGAAACGTCTGTATAATTTTGGCGGGAAAATGAGGTAAACACGACAAGTTAATCCATTAGAGATTCAGTATTTTTGGGAAGGGAGGAAATTAACGTACAATGGCCTCGAGCGATGCCCTAAATGATTTCATAAAATGTTATACCCATTTTGTGCAGACTATACATTTATTGTATAAAAGAGGGCGGAAATAATCATGTCGTAATTCGTGGTATCTGACGAAGAACAGAGAATTATACACGAGGCATAATTTATATTTGGCAACACATCTTGTTGAATAGGTTGGTTGAGTGTATATAAAAACCCCTTTTATTAATGAGTGAAACTGAACAAAGAGATAACATTGATATATGTATATTCAACGTATACACAAGTATGAGGGAGATCTCGACGACAGCCATCTGCCACTGTCCAAAATGGCGGACGCAGTGGATATGAATCAATAAAAGTGTAACATTTGTTCAGAACAAAATTCACTATTACACAGCCTTTTGGTTAATAAATCAACATACTGTTACGCTAACACCTTAGAACGTACTTGAATATTGACATGTTTTGCCGTTAGCCAGTTGTTGTGAGCCACATCTCGGAATTCTCCTGCCAGGAGGAGTGAAATAACAAGCAAACGTACATAAATCGTAATTTACCAGTAAATTTTAATAGGTTTCCCGGTAATTGTATTTGTTATTAATTTCGTCTGTTATTTGACAAATTAAAGACACACAGGTGGTGTTTCTTTTTAGATGTTAGGTCTTCAACTCTAAGGAATTCGTATTCCCGAGTGTATCGTATAATGGAACTCACTGTCGTTCAGGGTGAATAACGAATTTCTGGCATATCTTTTTTGTTTGTTTCTTTATTTGCACATTGGTCTGACATTTTCGAAGAAAGGTCATATATGAACCCGGTACCGTAAATATTCAAATGATAGCCAAGAGAATAGTCGTGGGTTTTTTCTTCAAATCTACCGATCTTATACACCGAGCCTCTGGTCTATTCAAAGAGGTCAAAATGGTATTACATCCATTCCAGGTTCATTTGAGAAACGTAGGACCAATGTAACATGCATGTTCTCTCTTGTCTGCAGTTCTGCAGGTTAAAAATTTAAAACTGAAAATCTCACCCGTTTTAGACTTTTAGAAATGAATTTCATCATTTCAAGCCTAAAGTTAAACATTGTAATAACCTTAAAACAGGGCTGTTTCTGTAATGTTTACGTCAAAGATGTAGACAAGTAAAGATGTACAAATAAAAGTACAGAAGAAGAATTATTTGATCGAATGATTTTAGGAGGAAGGGGGAATTGTGATAAACTAAAAGGCGTATTCTACATACATACATACATACATACATACATACATACATACATACATACATACATACATACATAGATACATACATACATACATTTGATTTCGAGAATATATCAACTGTACTGTTTTGAACCCAACTAGCATCATTTACTTATCATCATGATCATAAACGTGTGTTGAAAACGTGACTAACGTTTAAACAGCAACTATCATGAGCAAGGTAAAAAATTTCGTGTACCGTACAACCACACAAAAATGGTCGCCAACGTATGACGTAAGAAGAGCAGACGAACACTGTCCTGCCTAATTAGCTGCTTTCTCTGATAAACTTTCACTCACACGAAGAATAGATTTACACAGTATTTTTGTTACAATCGGTTTCAAATTTATACAGACAGAACAAAAAAATCTTCAAACAAATTAAGCAAGACCATAACTTGGAATTGAAAGTTTACTTAAAATAACGAAGGAGTTCACAACATAGCGTTAAAGTATCACGTGACTTGCTATTTCATTGGGGGAAAAATTGTCAAATTAAATAACCTTTTGTCACAATTTTTAAAGTAATGTAAACTTCAAAGAGAATGTTGGTCGAATACGAGTGAAATACGTTCATTATGCTCAATGATCATACACTGCAACTGTTCAAGGATGTTGAAAAATGGCGGAGCAATAACCGTCTTTGGCTTTGCACATGCGTATATCGCCATCAAAAGTGGTCATTTCAGATTATTGTTATTGACCTATAACATTCATCAAACTAACAGAAACAATCAGCGTCCGTAATAATCTTAGTTACCAAGACTTCACTGTGAGCTCTGACTTTGGCCGCCCGAGAGAAAGCGGAAGTCAGACCCCCGCAGTGTAGTCTGGGTAGCTGAGACTATGCGGACATTAAGTTTCAGTGGAAGTAACGTCAACACCTGACCTACTCGCACTTTTCCGCCAAAATTACGTAGACGATTTTTTCTTCCTCGGCAATATTTTGGCATATTTCCTTTCTATTTTGGATTGAAATAAGAAAAACAACCTTTATTTTTGAATTTATGTCAAAATGTTGGCTAAAACATGATTTATACACCATCAAATCATAAACAAATATTGTAATTTCATCAAGATGTGAACTGTCAATTTGTGTAATATATCAAACTCATCTTACACAAAACTAACACTGAGTTGTGGATAGTATTATTATCATGTGAGTATATTTCTTTAATCAAAATGTTATCACTCGCCCAGATGGCTTTTTAGCACCAAACCAAATAAATAAAGGAATATTTTTTTATTGGGATAATTAAAACATGTTATTTTTATACTATCACTATCACTAAATTACCATAATTATGAGAAATATTGCACTTTTCCCAGCTCATTGATGTGAGAATTTTCAAAATATGAATTCCACACAATATCTTAGTGAAAATCGCATTAAGTAATCTTCTGCCGCAGAGGAGAATTTGGAGTAAACTCTTAAAATGTATACTTTCGAGGTAATTATTATACAACATCTGCAAAAAAGTAAACATTTCTTGTTTCTTTTAGTGTAAATTTTACAGCAATCATATTACCTGTCAAACATAATCTTGTGTCGCAATGTTTACTATGAGTTTGTTATTACCAGTAGGAATCTTTGCCGAATGTTGACACTTACAGTTACTTTTCCCATAAGTTTGACTTAAACGTACAGTAAAGTTATACCATAATCTTTCACAGTATCCAGAATCGACTGGAGAAAATGTTCACGTTCCTAAGCAAGTCAGTACCGAGACAGTAAAATAAGGGGGTCGGATAAAAATATCTACGACGTCCCCTAACAATACATGTCCAAAGATTACGTCCAGCTTTGCTTGTGTTAGGCTTGACAAGGTTTAATTATCTCACTACGCTTATGTGCGTTTTTGAACATTTGCAAAGTTGGTACAACCACAAAGGTTTTGGTGCGACTGGTTGGTGAGTAGTTAGTATACACATTACTATTTACTCACGTCGATCAAACGCCACAGTACAGCTATCTACGACTAGTCATTGTGATTATGCAGTTGTCAAATAGTGGGCTGCAACATTACATTAGTTATCAAATATCGATCCGTGGAGATGTTCATAGTAGGTGTCTGGGAACGAGGATGTATTCTAGTGTCGTCAAAAAATTCAGTTTGTGGTGGTCCGATGACGTCAGTTTGTAGGAGATACAGCTTCGTTATGAGACGAATGAATATAGATTAAACATCAAGGACATGGTTCAGATAAGATATATAACAGATAGCTAAACGTAGAATCTCTATTTTAGACAGCTTTTTGTCTGGTGGCAATGTTGGTAACAATTTCCTAAGTTCTCCAAAAGCAACATTGAATGCTTCAACACGTATCCTTTCCCGCGTTGCATGAGCTGTTCTGTACTTTGCCGTAGCTCTTCGACGTCTGCGTCTTTCTTCTCGTGTTAGATGGGCTTCTTTTCTCCCGTTCACACCCATATTTTCGTTCTCGTTTTGAATCTCGTTGTGATTTTCCTTGACTTCTGCTTCAGATGAGATTTCATCCGGTTCCTGTTTTATCGCAGGTAGCACCATCTTACGGCGTACGTCACGACGTATTGTCGTAAGACTGTCCCAAAATATGACCCAAAGGTAAACCTTCCAGCAGTTCTGAAATGATACAGATAGTGAAAAATATTATTTAGAAAAATTGAAATAAACCTATTCATATTTATTGATATATTGCTAAATACAATAAACCCATGGTCATTCGAAAACTATTCTTGAAATGTCAATCTTCTGATTTTTTCCATATTGTGTGAAAAAAACATTACGTCGACCTACGATTTGTGGATTGCTCCTGAACACACCATTTACAAAACAGTCAACATTGGCTGGTTCGTGTTGTCAGCCATACAATATTAATGTCGTCAGATTTTTTCGCGCCAGAATTTTAGTCTCAAAATGTTCCACTCCCTCGTCGCACAAGGCTGTATTCCGACAAACAAATGCCGAATGATAAGTAATTTTTACCGCCATCAGTTGTCTTGAATACGAAACCGTAGATTAAGATTTTTTTAGAAGATTAAAATCTGACCTCATGTAAACCAGATAAGCTAGACAGAGAACATTTATTTCATTCGGCAGTTGACCCCTTTCTCTACAGGTCAAGATATAAGAAAAATTGGGTTTGACAAGTGCATTAACTGTAACGAGACTCACATTCAATATAATCACATAAGGTATTTGAAATAGAGGAAAGCCTCGAATGTTAATAGTCTTACACGTACACGAATGTGGAGTTTTACATCTCAAAATGACAAGCTCACGAATTATCTAGACTGGTTTATTCCTTGTAAAGACCCTTTCCTTGTTATCGAGGGTAAGACAAGTAAAATTGATGACGATTGGTAGATTATGGGGTAAAACGAAACGAATAAAAGCATTGACGGAATTTCTGTTTTTCACTTTTCGGTCTGGAAAGAGTCTTAGGTAACCAACGGTGACGTCATTATTTTGGACAAGATTCTAGACCTATTATTTTGTCTTATATTTGCATCGATTGGCTCACGAGAAACACGTGACCTCAGCTGATTAAAGCCATGTTGGACTTTGCTGCACTTTATTTTATATTCCATTTTATCTTTATTTTTCAAGGATTCAACTTCTTAACCTTGAACTGGAGTTAACTATTGGTGGTTGAGTCACGTGATACGATGCATCCAATGATGCTTGAATATAGATAGAATATGTCATAAAGAGATATAAAAAAACTCTTAAAGGGGTATAGTATATAACTGTGGAATTTTGTTGTTTCTCATATCGAAATATCATTCTGTTAAAACATGTTGAACTTTGTCTAGAAATTGGTAGCGCCCTCATCAATTATTCAGCTCCGGAATAAAAATGATATCATGACGTAATTTTTTGGTTACCAAGAAAATATTCGGAAATGTCAGTCTCAGTTACCAAGTCTCTATAGGCACACCCAATCACGTGGCTCATTCTACGGTGTCAATTACTCCTAGATAAGCTTATAGTATACTGTGTTATGGGTCAATGGTTGTCATAATGGGAAGAGAATCGCGAATAGTTACCAAATGCTCGAATGGTGAACGAAATACTTGTTCGTTCATGAAAATTGACGTGTTTCATACTTTGACTTTAGCCGACGCAAATGGGCCTCGGTTAACGTTACAGAACATGCTCCTTTAATATGCTCCTACAATTAATCCTGATTCTCTTCTCCAACTGGCAAATCTATCGGCTGAAAACTTCGAAGCATAATCGCGGGAATCCTATCAACCCTTGATGTTTCCAACATGACTCATTCAACGCATGCGCATTGTCATTCACGCGCTCCCTGGAGAAAAGACGCTGATTAATTGTATTAAAACTTGCGCACGAATAATCTATGTACTAACTCTTGTATAAAAACAAGGCCACCTTTCGTACTTTTAATTTGGAACTAGGTTTAGCCCCGAGACAAACCAATATCACAAATTACAAATTAAACCATATGGCAATGCACAAACATTACACCCTTCCTCAGTGAAGCCAACGGCGAGGTTTTCAAATGGCCAAATACACGTATTATATTATTAAAATGAACGTACCAAAGAATTATTCTCCTTCGCTTTAGCTGGTTAAAATGGAGTAATAAAGTCGAGTTGTGAATGTTTCAGAGTTACTGTTATTCTACGAAATTATTACAGGAAAATTGAAGTTGTCTTTGCTAATTTACCTCAGGTGACAAGTTATTTTTTTACACACACAGACAGCTTCAAATGCAAAGTGAATAATGAAGAATAGACATGCTTGTCACTGTGAGTCGGTAAGGAAACCTGCTCTGTATGTATGTGTGTGTGTGTGTGTGTGTGTGTATATATGTGTCTGTCTGTCTCTGTCTGTCTGTCTGTGTATGTATGTATGTATGTATGTATGTATGTATGTATGTATGTATGTATGTATGTATGTATGTTTAAATGTATGTATGTATGTATGTATGTATGTGTGTGTGTGTGTGTGTGTGCCTCTCAATGTTACTGTGAAGTTGAAATGTGTCTATATTAATGTAAAAGACATTGAGTCCCATGAGAGAGAAACGTCAAGACAACTTTGATTTCCCTGTAAATTTCTTTAGCTCTAGCTCGGACAAGTATAGAATACATTATAGTTGTCTGAGCCTGGTTCTAGATACTGGCGGATCTGTAGTGTAACGTTTACACAAGATAAACGACACTTTGAAGTTTTGGTACATCCAGCAATTATCATTTATGTGACTGTGTAAAGAGACGAAATATATATCACGCAAACATTTAGGTGATTTTATACTAACAATTGACACAAATAGACCTAAGACATGATACTTGGCGATTTTTGTGGAACTATTTTTCCAAAAAAATTAGTTCTCAGGTTGGAATTGTACGTCCGCAACATGGTGGTTTTGAGTCAAATCCCACCGCTGCCATCAATGTTTTGAAGTTATATATTCCATTTTGAATTTCATTCAGTCGGAAAATCATATGTACAGCAAAAGAGACATTGTCTTTTCAAAAGGAAACCAGTAAATTAACAACGTCTCGGTCATAAAACAGTTCATGTTTGAAAAGTCGGTTCTCCATTCTCAAATAAAATGTCCGTCTATTTCTTTTTATTGGTTGTAAAAGGTAAGGATAACATGTCGGTATACAGAGATGTACCATACTAGATGAGATTTGACGAGACGAGATCTAGATGAGATGAGATGAGATGAGATGAGATGAGATGAGATGAGAGAGCAGTGTGCGGGTATCTTTCGCCAATTTGGTCCAATAACAATAATATTTTGACTATTCCGAGGCTTAAAACGATTTATGTTTTGCAAATTTAAAGAAATTCTAATAAAAACAACACTTGAGTGTTGTTCAATGCGTGTTGTTGTTGTTGGGTACCGTGTGAGTCTAAATATATATGCCCACTAAATTTCTGTAAACATGTTTTGTATCAACCTTCAGACTGAAAAGCAAAATGTGTGCCATTAAAATTGTTTTTTTACTGAGAAAATTGTCCCAAAAATAGGCATAATTGTGTTTGTTTTGTGCGGAAATGGTCAAATATGAGAGCAGCGTCCCTTGACAAAAACACGAACACGGAAATAGTGGTTTGGTTGGCCGACAGATGTCCGATCTGGCATGCTGTGTGCTGAGCTCGTTAGATAATTAGTTTTAATAACCGGCCTCTGTGGATTTCGTAGTTGTGTATCAATTAGTTGGCAAATTGTAGTGGTCATCCAATGATGACAAGAGGGAAGTGAGGTATGTTTTGTGCGTCAAATATACCAATTGATGCATGTAACCAAAATAATAAGACCATCGAAATATTTCGAAAGCTAAATTTCAAAATGGATACCACGTGCTTGTTTCAGTGACGGTAGAGAGGGATTGTGTATGTGGTTCTGAAGCTTTAAAAATTGCATTCAAATACAAGCGATACAAAATACATTCGGGTTCTCTTTATTTGTTGCTATTGGCGCTAAATATCCCCTCCCCCCCCCCCCCCCAACACGTTTCCTTGCTCGATGACACGTTTTCACTTTGTTTTATGCGAATTAGTGCCCACACGACTAATAAAATGTTCGTTTGTCTTTATTCCCCCAAGCTATTCATTCCCGGAATAACTCGTTAATGTATTAGCATGGAAATAGTGTATATTTACAACGTACTAGTTCAACCTGCACACGACCGTAACGAATTCCAACATTTTCAACTCCTAAAATATGGAACGAATATTCTTACGATCGATCTACCTGTACATCCTTCCGCCGAGAACAGTACGTATTTAGTATCGACAAGCAAAACTCTATTTTTTCTGATTTTCTTTCGTGTACACCTTTACCAACTATTTCATGGAAACTCAGAATACCCACACTGATAGAAATACACAGATAACAGAAGCCAAGAAAGAATACTGAAATACAAAATTAATTTCAGAAAACTTATGAGTTGAGTTCCATATGCCTGTTAGTTTACATTCTTTTTATATCATACCCACTACAGTCGTACATCTAATTCTTAGATCGGCCACTCTAATATGACTGTTATAATGGAACTAAATTCTTATACTTAGGCCTCAGACTCCATCCCCACTCACCCCCTCTAACTACATTGGCCAAAATCGAAAATTGCTTCAGACAGCAAATCAATGTCAAATCTGTGTAGAAGTATATGTGGTGCTATGAATACAAAGCCAGTATGCAGTGAGGAAAAACAGTTCTTTTATTGACACTTTACTGCCATGCATTTACTATTATTTACCATTTACTACTTACTATTTACCAATTTCTCAATTCAGACATTTTTTAAAAAGAAATTGTTGCATTAGGGGTGAAAAGCATATTCCATTAAAAGTAAAACTGATTTTGTAGGATGAGAACTAAAATGGCTAGACTCCCTAACCCCAAAGTAAAAGTAGTTATTTTATCCTTCACTAAGACAACTTTAGACCATCGACCACAGAGTTCAGCTCATTTCGGGGTCTCTGACCAAACTAAATATGTACATAATTGCGTGTAACCTACCAGTGAAACGCGACTTCGCTAGAGTGATGTTCGCGTTGGTTGAGGTATGAAGCCGTCGTAGAATTTACTCCAGTGTGTTATCTCTGGAGAAAACAGCTAACCGTCACTTCGGATACTGTACTGGCCGACTGTTTACAACTGCTTCACACTAGAGCGGTGATAATGAATTGATGACACAAACCGAAAAGTGTAAACTTCCCCTCCTCACAAATTCATTCCACAAACAATAAAGAATAGTTCCCGGATGCTATAGATTAAAACTTGTCAATTTAAGATCTTATAATGAAGCAGTGTAAATGGAGGGATTACACGTGTTTTGTTCATTTATCCTTGTTTAGTTAATGTATGGCCGGAACACACACTAGCAACGACAAAAGACACCCTAATTATCTGTCTTCCTTTCACGTAATTTCGTTAATTTGATAGTGTTTCAATTCGTTAATACGTCATCTTTGGCGTCTATCTTCATTTGTTCATCAACAGACCTTGGTGGAGGGTCTCTGGTTCACCTAGTCTATCTGCTAGACTTCGGATGTTCTTCCGATACAATACGACACACGACCGAACATCGCTATCGAGGATGGAACCCGGGCACTTCGTTCGCTAATAGTATCGAAAGAAAGCCCGAACGTCTAGCAGCAAGACTATGGTTCACCGTAAACCTACAGTGCAACAGTTTTATACTACTACAGCTCAGACTATGAGTGATATGAGACTACAGTAACCATTTTGTCGTTCCAGTCTTACCTCAGAGTAGTAGTTTTTCTTATTTTTGTTTTTTTCCCACTTTTGTTGCTTTAAGTTTTACATAAGCAATTCACTCACGTAGTATGCGTAGTGTTACCTTCATTGGTACCGTATTTTATTCTCGTGGTAGCTATTCGATCTCTCGCTATGTTAGTTCCCACATATTGAAGCCATAAAACAGTAACCCCAAACAGAAAGTCGTGTGGTTGGACAACAAATCTGGCTATAACACAAATGTTTAGAATAGAGATCAAAATAATATCAAAGTTAAATATTAGAAATGGCCACCGAATATGTTCCTTACTCTTTTGTAAAACTAAATAAATAACTTAATAACAAAAAAACCCACCTTGTTGGTTTCTATGAAAGCAAGAAAGTAAATTCATAAATTTCGTATCTATTTAAAAAAGATCAGAAATGACATTTCGTATGTATGACAAAGTCTTGCATGATTCAAATTATGGTGAACTTTCAAACGAATTGGTCCCCAAGGTGTTAATCTTCCTCATTTAGCCATTAACACAGCACACTATCTTGTTTGTGATCACTCAAAAACAACAGCTGATAAAAATTCATAGAAGAACCATTGATGTTGAAAATAATTGAACAAAAAAAAGTGTGAGGCGGATTAGTCGTGATGATTTCACTAACGAACCTTTCTCTTCTAAGACAAAGTTAGATCTAATTATTGTCGCGTGTCAGTGTTTGACGGATTACTACCAGTAGACGCCTTGATAGGATCTCACATCGTTATTTTTTCTAGTATTGTTAACGGTTAAACTAATTAGTTTTTGGAAGAATTGATGAACACGATTAATGAATTTGTAAACTACGGCGAGCAATGCGTCCTGGTTACAATAAAAATATATGTAGCTGTGGTCATGTATAAACGGTTTAGAGCTACATTCCAACCATTATGACCGATTCAAAGCAAAATACATATATTCCTTTTTTTTTTAAATATGTGATTTTTTTTTAATTATTGATTTTGACAAAGGTCATTAAGTTCCGGTCCTAACACCTATTACACCCCAAGCTAATTTGCTACATAGTTTTTGTTCAGTCAAATCCCTTTTAGAATACAAATAAATGAAATAAGCCTTTGCAATTATGGGTAGCTTTAAACTTATACAATGTAGGGCTGCATGCATACATACATACATACATACTTACTATGTCTGATTCGACAAATATGTATGTATGTATGTATGTATGTATGTATGTATGTATGTATGTATGTATGTATGTATAAAATGTTTCATTCTATCCAGTTTGATTCCTCGAAACATGAGATGATAAATATTTTCATTCGTGAACACTGTATTTTTAAATTTTTATCTGTCCTTTCAGTTGACAGTTCGTAACTATAGATATCTTAGCGAACAGTTTCCACGTATATAAACCCTTCAATCGCCACTGTGACGTATACATCCGTGTACTAAGTAATATTAACATTGCGTCTCTATATCCACACAATATATTAGACAACCCAGGGCAGTCTATCACTCTTCTATTGTCGTTCAACAAAGTCTTTATAATCTCTAACAATTAAAATTAAACCCTAAAGCTGGAGAGAGAATGTAGAGACTTAATCTTGTCTAATCCCTCGCTATAATCCCCTTGTCATAGAAATCATCTTCCGACCGTAATCCCCTCGTGAGGATTTACTGCCTTTTCGGCGTTTTCTTTAAGTTCGTTTACGCACACGGTCGGTGCAAAGTGCATGTTGTCTAATCCGTTAGTTGGCTCTGTTGTGTCTCGCGCTCCAACGAAATATTCCGATATCTGTGAAGTTGAACACCTTCTCTAGGAATCATTTTTTCCTCCATTAGTCGCCAATCAAAATTTTCATTTTTTTTGTAAATTTCTGACACTTTCCAACTCAATGGAATTTTAGCAATGAACTCGTTTGATACAAAACTTAAAGTGATACCATTTGGCAGAAATATAAATGGAAATAGTTGTCAATTTGTGGTATACATACATACATACATACATACATACATACATACATACATACATACATACATACATACATACAAGTAATCCTGTTGATTATCAGTATAACAGTAAACAATTGAATACATTAAAATCATCAATTTCGTGTGCAGTTTTTTATTTAAAAAACATCAAGTATTATAACTGCAACTCCAATTGTCAATGACTGAAAAGTCTATACCCAATTTTGGACTATGTTTATTAAGGGTAGAACAAGTTGACAATAATACGCGTGCGCAATACATTTTTTTTTAAGTGTACGATATATCGATATGGCAAACTCTAAATCTGAGTGTACAATTTCTGGGCGGCCATGGGTACTTGTCTTGTCGTGCCGAGGAAGTGTTTTGTATGTATGACCAGAAAGACATATGCCATTTTATTTTAGACCAGAAATTTTGAGAACACTGTACATAATGATACAATTGAATCTATTTTACACTCTTTCATCTGAAATATGTAAATATGTAAGTTTATACATTTTAGACAAATCTGCTGAAAAATATACCTAAAACCTGGTGGCACGCGTCTGGATATAGTAACATATGAGATCTACCCTACTCTCTCTCCCCCTTACCGGCTGTCTTTACAACAAACAACACACAAATTACGTTACTTGTAACGTGTGTCTGAACTTTACGTAGTAGATGAAGTTGTAATTTTATTACACATATTTCCCGCCACTTTCCGCGCAGACGATTCCAAAGAATGGTGTAATTTGTCATTAATGTAATTGGTACGCTCAGGGTTCTAGTAATATCAACAGACAAAGAAAATGGCGGGAAATTGACAGACGGAACTACAGTATTTGTTTACTCAAACTGTTCGAAAACGACTTCAATTGCTTCTGTAGTTATAGAAATGTAAAGCCAATTGGCGTCTAATTAATTTTTTAACAAAATACCAACCGAAGTCAAATATTTGAAAATAAATAACTCGAACTGGTTCCGTGCGAATTAATTTTTTATTCATTGAAAACGTTCACATACCGTTGACTTGGAGTCTCTTTTCAATTGATTTCCTAAAATTATAAGACACACAGTCAGTTGACAAACATGCCACAGTTTGTATAATCCTTTCAAATCTTTGACTTTTTCTGCAACATTTTGACACGGTTCAGCCTCCCCTCGTTTAGAATTGGCTCATATTATAGATGAATATTAATCATTTACATGGAATAATTCTGAACATCTAAATGTCAATAATTCGGATATTATCATGCAACATATTTCATCTTTTAAAAGTTTTTAATATCTAAAAATAATATGTATGTATGTATGTATGTATGTATGTATGTATGTATGTATGTATGTATGTATGTATGTATGTACGTATGTATTCAAGACCACCGATAACCAACTCTTCTTCTCGACTATGTTTTAGTACACAGAGAAATTTAACACATATACCCAGTAAATTAGGAAATTCTCTTTTGTAAACGAGTTGTGTACATTTGAGAGCGACAATGGCATATATACATGGTATAAATTATTTGTATAAAAACATGTTTTTTTAATACTTACCCACGCTATCGTGAATTAACGACACTTCTTTAATACATTCATTGAGTTGGGTGATTATTTTCGTTTGATTTCGTGATCGATGTATTAACAGTACGAGTCTTCGTCAAAATTTGTGGAAAAACTAGATCTCACATACTTAGAAATGCCTCTATTTATGAATAAAATACTTGTTTAAATAACTTAATATCCCACTCACATAAGGATGCTCGAAGTGATAAGTTTTGGGTCATAGTGGCAGTCCAGAGCGAAATATTTTTCTGTGCCGTTTTTTTTTCATATGAAGAAATGATTGATGTTATTCGGCCTATTGAAGCAAATTTAATCGACACTAATAACCGAGATATTTGGGTAAACTAAATACACTGGTATGATTTTGGGATGTATCTAGAAATTGCCATAGGCATCAAAAATGAGAATTTAGACCACGCGAATAATGCTATAAAAATTACGGTAATTTTGTACACATCTCATGACATAAATAGACATGTAGGGTCTATATGTTTACTAAATGAGTGTTATGTAAGTATATTTTTAGATTGTAAACGATGTCTGAAATCGGAGAACGTAGCTTTGAAACAGAAATACGAATGGGCTGGGACTACAAGATATTGTGCTAGTATTATTTAAGGCGGGTTTATCGCTCAGGGACACTGAGTGAATACACAGAAGGGAAACATTTGAATAGATAAATGGGGCCAGATTGTCAGGGCCGCCGAGGTCTTCTGGGAATCCTATTGCAGGCTGGGAATGTAATTTCATTATTGTAGAGAAAAGTGTAACAGTTTTTATCCGAACCGAATCGAATTGTGACATGTGGTCACGTAGCATTTATCCGTGTAAATATGCAAATGAGGGGCCACGACTTCGCATAAGGAACTAGAGTTTATACAACAAGCTCCAAAATATCGGTTACATTTTCACAATGCTCTAGTTATTGGAGTGGATTTAAATACTTGAAACACTCTAGATCTTTGAAAAGAGAGTTGAAAAAATTTGTGACGAAAATAATGTGACAAAATTTTGAAAATTTGTGAAAAAAATATCTTCATATAAATACTAAAAATTATCGTGTTCTGTGTGACAGTCGTACCGTTACGGTCTATCGTGTTCTGTGTGACTGTCAGTTTACGGTGTCTTTGCTTTGCTGTGTGTTTTATCTAAAAATGAGAACGTAGAATATAGGCGAATTTCAACCTAATGGTGCAAACGTAAGACAAGTTAAAACGTTCAAAGCCCGCCATTTTATTATTCTCTTTAACTGACGTCAAGTCGTGTGCTACTGCAGTCATAAATATAAAGAATTGTCATAACAATATTCATATACCGCCAATAATTGTGCTGTGGTTGTGTACAGAAAACTCCAGGAAAAAGTGTAAATTTAATTACTCATAATTATTGTTGATGATGAAACAAACGATTCCGTTTTTCAGTCTTTTAATTTCGCGTGGGATAATACCTTGTTCTTCTTCAACCGGTACCCCCACCTGAGTGCCTTTGCTATAACATGATCTGAAATGTCGTTTTTTGTGTGTTCGGACCCGATGTTAAGTGTATCTCACGATCCAGTTTTTTAAAATTTGATTTCCACACATGTCCGATGCCGGCGATCAAGTGTACTCACAGGCGCCATTTTGAGTTGCAGGACGATTTGAGTTTGCTATGAGTAACAGATTGCTAACAACAACGGGACATTTGCTGAAAAGTATAATTAAATTGCGTATAATTAACGCATGGACCTGCTCTTTCTTATTTCCTTTTAAAACACGGAACATTAAAGTTTGAATTATCGTTTGTGTGTTTGTCTGAAATATATTCGTTCCAGGTTCCCACCGAATGTAATATTAATGACTGTAGTCATGTAGTTATCATAATATCCTCAAAGTTCTCCGCTGTAAAGTTAAAAATTCTATACTGAGTATTGGCGATGAAACCTAAAATGGTGAAGCAAGAAATGTGAATGTGTCGTCAAAATTCTTCTCATAGTCGATCGTCTGCCAATTTTTTGCCCTGTCTTTCCCGTCCTCTAATACTGGGGACAATGTTGTGTATCAAACTTTATAAATACGTTTTTGTAGGCCTACATATAACAATTTGTTAATATAAATGTTGAAGTAGGTGTCTAATGATTTATTTAGATCCAAAATGGAGGTAAATCTTGCCAAAAAAATTACAGAAACGAAAGTCTGGTTAAAAATTTGTATTTTTGAAAGTCGAAAATGAATAATTTGGTGAACAGAAAATTAAGAGCATTTCGTCCAAGGTAATTTCATGGGTAAAGTACTTGACTGAATTAGCTAATTAGAAAAACAACCCTGTCAAGTCGTCAGTTGCCACCATACGGTGTACTAAGGCCTTGTCAAAATCCGGCTTTATCCTCTATCATTTTGGATTGGACAGTAAAAAATGACTTGAAGAAATCAGAAAGTGGTAAATATTTTGCCTTGAGAGACAAGAAAATCTGATCATTTTAGGACTGTATATTTTGTAACAGATGCTGACAAACGAACGACGCCAGATTGAGCTGTAAAGCTAGGTCGTGCAAAATTCGAACAGACCGCTTTTAAGCATGCTAAACTTATCACCAACAAAGATTAATTGCTGTCGTTTTTGAGCCGAAATGATATAATTAAGTAAATGGCGTTTCTGCTATCAAAAAACCACCCGAAAAGTGCTCAGAAATCTAAAAACTGGCACCATGCATCAGTTTTCACGCAGAATTCTTAAGCCCGTATGTCGTGAACGTTAACCCAGAAGTGTGACCGCTAAATCCCGAAAGCGCGGGAACAGTTCGATCAGATATTTCAGCATTCGATACTTTGATAGAACGAAGGGTGGTACTAAAGTGGATTTGATACAGTAGTCCTTGCCATAAAAACCAGTGATTTTGACACCTTTAAAATTAATGTCTGATATCTTGTATCTCAATGTAATATTTACTTTAACGACGAGATGTGCATCATTAGTATCGCAGTCAGCCCATACTTCAGCTTTAACCACTTCCGTACCACTTTCCCGCCAAATATATTTGGGCAAAAATTCTTGTTGTAATATTCCCTCCAAAGTATGTTGGATCGAAAAATTTTGTTTGTAATTTTTTGGCGGCTATCAAATAATTACTTTTGGACTGAAGTCTCAGAAGTAATAATTTCGTTAAACTCTCTCTCTCTCTCTCTCTCTCTCTCTCTCTCTCTCTCTCTCTCTCTCTCTCTCTCTCTCTCTCTCTCTCTCTCTCTCTCTCTCTCTCTCTCTAAAATGTAAAAAAAAAAAGATGCACGACATCTGAAAGGTTGCCACTGATTCTAGCGCGGACAATCACATTGACGATTCAATATGATCCATGATAGTACACACAACAAACCCTCCCATTTTCGAATCTACCAATTTAAGGACTGGATAATCAATTACCTTAACAAGAAAATTTTGTAGTCGCTTTATGTGGTACGCAAAATGGTTAACAGTGTATATTATTCCATCCTAAATATTTTCGGAATTCAAGAAATTTTGACCAAAATGAAATATATGCTGGGTGAGTTTGGAACGACAAGAAATGTTTGTAATCCACAGCGCATATTGAAACCACTAAAATTAAAAAAAAAAACAGGGCCGCTATTAACGCTCTACTGCTTCAAATGTGCATTATAGCTGATATATGCAATTGAAAGTGTTCAAGCTCTCTCTCCTTTTATTTAGTGTAGTGTAACTGAGTCGTCAGCGGCAGCCATTTTTTTCCTCGCAGCCGTCTCCGGGGAGTATCTGTAAAACACGAACGCTTTTTCGCACCTCAACGAATTTGGCGACGCACGACAGACAGTGTGTAGGGTTTGCATAATTTCGAACACTGGAATAGAACCTTGGGATTGCAGACGACACGAGCCAGTGCGCAATGGTTTGTATGAAAGTAAAGGAGAAAGTTTATCAACATATGGTGTGATCTATGTTGGCTATATAATAATTCTATTCCTTATTTTAATATAAACAGAAACAACGAAGTGAGTAAATCTGTGTCAATGCCCATTTTTCTTAAAAGCGAGAACATAATACTCAAAATTCGAAGTGGTTGG
>NC_135557.1:18076124-18088624 GCF_964340395.1 Glandiceps talaboti
AAACCAACAACAATCTAGGTAGAGTAGCAGGCTATCATTCTGACGTACTTACTCTCACTGTCTATACATTTCGTTAGGCTAGGCAGAGGGGACTGGGTAACTCTTCCTAATTTGAAAATGTCAACAGAAACATACACGGTAAATATTGTATCTCTTTCCAGAGGAGTATGCAAATATACACAGGCTGTCGTGTCCATTCCGAGTTTGCAATCTGGCGAGCGCCTTTTCACTTTTACGTTGCAAATATCCACATGTTCACTACTTCTTTTTGTATGCATTTTCCCCCAGCTGGGAATAATGTGAAATCTAAAGTTCTTCATCGGAAAACAAAATTGTAATAAAATTGCACTCATAACAATATTGCCATCAATGTGGTTAAGGTGTTCAAGTGCTATTGACATTTCAAGGAGAGGGCAATTACGACTTTTGAAACTGTATTGCGTGTACATGGACGAGAGAGAGAGAGAGAGAGAGAGAGAGAGAGAGAGAGAGAGAGAGAGAGAGAGAGAGAGAGAGAGAGAGAGAGAGAGAGAGAGAGAGAGAGAGAGAGAGAGAGAGAGAGAGAGAGACAGACAGACAGACAGACAGACAGACAGACAGACAGACAGACAGACAGACAGACAGAGACAGAGACAGAGAGACAGGCAGAGACAGACAGAGACAGAGAGAGACAGAGACAGACAGAGACAGAGATAGAGACATAGAGACATGAGAGATTGAGGGAGGGGATGGAGGGAGAGCGAGATAGAGATGTGTTGTTTATGACAGGATGGTACATTTAGCAGGGGTGGGGTGGGGTGTCGTCATGACAACACCTATTGGAGAAGATTATATTTTGTATTGACGTCGAGACAGACAGACAGACAGACAGACAGAAAGAAAGAAAGTGAGAGGTTGAGACATGACAGACAGACAGACAGACAGCTAGACAGACAGACAGACAGACAGCTAGATAGACAGACAGACAGACAGACAGACAGACAGACAGACAGACAAAATGAAACTGACTGAAACAGCAGGTTACATAGCATAATAATTTAAATTTTAGTAAACCAAACAACGCAACACATAGTTCAAATTGTGCGAAAGTATATGCTGTGTGCATATTGCTTGACTGTCAAAGTTACATCTAAATGACGGTGTATGAAACGGCAATGCGATTCATTCATTCATTCATTCATTCATTCAGAAAAATACACAGTTTTTAATAAGCAAAATATATACTTTAGTAATTCTGGAAAATTAAATGGAAACAGAAACACCATAACGGCACCCGTGATAATACACAATGCAGGTATATTGTAAAAGTCCGCCTTGCTATGAACATTGACCAATTCTTGCTCTGTACCTACAATGCTAAACACAACACGCATTAACTAGTCAAATTACAGCCATATACTAATTAGAGAGACATTGAATTAGACACGTTTTGTTTGTGGATACAGTGAGTGTGTCAATGCAGCTAGTGTGTGAAAAGCCTTGATTTATCCTCGCTCACTAATCTCTATAGTTACATGACGACCAGTAGGTCCCTAGAAAGGCTAGCATACTATGGCAGTACGTTGTGTTCTATTGTTGTGGGTCTTATTGTTCATGTCTCCCTTGGCCCTTGTCGCGCGCTGACTTGTACGTTTTCTCTTTTCCTTTGTGTTCATGCTACTTAACATTCGTATCCACTTTACGTGCTCCGTTCTTTGTGTGAGGTTTCCCCGGGGAACAACAAGACAACACGGCTCGTGGATTCACTATCCACTTTATGTGCTCCGTTCTTTGTGTGAAGATTCCCCGGGGAACAAGACAACACGGTTCGTGGATTCACTTGCGTTATAACATACCGACCGCTTCATAACTGTGAAGAATGTATCGTTAGTACTTCGCTAATTAGAAGACGTTTTTTTTCTTCTTCACAAACAAATTATTCAACATTTGACAACAACAAATGATTTAACCGGATAAAGAGGTTCAATACAGCTTTCCATTGCAAAGATTGAAAAGGCCACAGCCTCTTATGGTATAACACCGTACATGTTAATCTTTCTACAAAATACAACCTACATTCTATCATACGCAGATAAGACTTTGAAGGTCTTCATACTTCCCGCCAAAATGACATGTAAAAAAGTTATAATTTTATGACATCTTTTGTGTATACAATTCAGGCGACGTTTACGGCGTACGTCAACAAATGACACATTATGATTAAACAGGTACGCTTGCACTTGTTCGAAGCAATTACGAATTCAGCCGTCCGTCAAATCGAAACAACTTAAAAACAGGACACTTGAAATATAATCGAACCTTGTTGGTGGTCTCATTTATACGGTCACATTACGATAATATGACGAGGTATCAATCCGCGTATCATTTGCCGTCTGCAATTAAAATTCTCAAGATTTGAAGCAATTATGAACTTAGATGATTTTTTTTAACTGTTCAACTTTATAAACTACGTGTTTTTGGAGAATAGATTTTTGAATGTAATCTTTGACCAAAATTTTGAGAATTGTCAAAGAAGTTTTGAAATAATAGGAATTCCCGCCAAAACCATGCGAAGAAAAATTCTTATTTTAGTACTTTTTGGACTAATGTCAACACTGTGGTCAAACATTTACATAGAAATTATTATTTATGTTCAAATCCATTTTTGAAATTGAACACGTAAATAACAATTTTGCACAAGATGTCTACATATTTCCCATACGAATAAATGACAGTGGACCATATTAAAATTGGATCTTGTATCATAAATGATAGATGTTTTTGTTCTGATCTACATGCCTATTTTTTGAACGACTCTGGTCTGACTCTTTTCCTCCCAAATAGTAAGACATAATATTTCAGGGAAATTATATTGGGCCGAGTTCTCCAAATGTTCATGATATTATTGTATTTGTATATTCGTGAATTTGCCCGAGTGTTGATGACGTTGTGTTAAAAATCTCCAAAAGTAAGCTTATCGGTCTCGTTCTCTTACTATATGCCTCGCTGTATATTGAAAACTGATGGTCTCAAAAAGCAAATCTTTTGGCATTTATTTATCACTGTGTTTTGACAGCTGTCCATAAAATAGAGACAGCAACAAAATACTACATTCATCCTCCAAACTTATAAATTGCGATGAGTATATATTTGAAATGAATCACTCATTCATTCATTCATTCATTCATTCATTCATTCATTCATTCATTCATTCATTCATTCATTCATTCATTCATTCATTCATTCTATAGTTCACAAAGCATGTACAGCAGATTTCAAAATACCATTCATTGGCTCTGCATGATACAACCACACAGAAATCCATTTCAAACTGCATATACTACACTCTAATAACAAAATATCAATTTATTGCTACAATGTATATTAATCTGAACAAATAAACCATGTAAACCAGCGTACTGCTACACGATGCAGACACATTGGCGCGATGTTTTGACGTCTGTACGGTGGCATGTTAGTTCATTTCATAGACAAAATGTCTGTTCAATCTCGTAATGTGTGTAGTTTCTTAGGCCTAATAAAACAAATTGTGTGGTTCCGATTACGCTCAATTTTAGAATAGGTGGGGTAGGTAGATTTTTTATTTTATTTAATATATTAGTTTTTTTCTGTGTGAGTGTCTGATTCAGGTTTTCCATTGTTTTCCAAATGGTCTCTTCATTGTTTATTTCTTCCTATCAGATGTACAGCTATTACAGATTGGAAGAACAGTTTTATTTTGTCTTTTAAGTTAATATCAGTTTTCTCGTGAGACTTCACAATTTTTGATATTTTATTAGTTTTTTTCTCGAATACGTAAAAAAGTTTAGGGTCGGCGTGAAAAACTAGGTGGGGTTGGGTAACCGGAACCAAACAATCATTGTTATTATTATTATCATCATCATTATTATTTAGATCATATTAGTTTCTGCCTGATTGTATCCAACAGAACCGCTTAACGGTATTGTGAAATCTGCTGTACTTTTTACTTTAACCATAAACGTTTCATAAACACTAACACCGAATCGTCATTGTAGGCCAACACATCGAAACCGTCATCATGGTATTGTGTCGTATATTCCTTCGGTAGTGGGGTCGTTGAATGTACAATTGCGAATACACACAAAAAACCCGAATTCATACTCTAGGAATGATACATTGCAATGACTCTTAGTAAGACATGCAGTGAAAACAGATCGCCCATTTGTTCGTTCTTGTGTGCGTTCATGTATACGTATTGACTGCAACAGTATAATAAAACGCATTTTCTGAGACTTTTAAAAAGAGAAAATGGCGGGCTAAGCCGACAATACAATGACACAATAGTTGTCAATCACTCCGAAGTACATACGTTGGAATTAAACGAAAGTATGAATTGCATTTGAAGGGAGAGTTTAGACTGCGTTTTGACGATTCGCATTGAGTACGATTACTCGGATTGATTGGTTGTTGTACGGCATAGACAGCCCTTCAACCTTTCCGAACGAGCGACCCAATTTGAGGCATAATTTTAGAGGGAATATTTGCAGATTTGATTACTTTTACGCGAAAATTTCTTACGTACATGACTAAAAAATGGTGTTTCTCTGTACCGTATCTAAAATTACATCGATTCGGAAATATGATTTTTTTTCTAAAAAAATAGCAAGATCATTGTGGCCTGATTTTTGGCGGGAAAGTAAAAATGTACCGTTTAGATCATCATCTACAGGGCATCGAACTTACGAATTCGTCATACATATTGATATGGATCAATTCAAACATGTACCTGATAGTGTTTATTCTAAACTTGTGACGTCACCACTTCTAGCGATAAGTTTAGAATATCACGAGTCGTAATTGAGTACAAATATGGCTACAATGCCCGGTTACTTCGCACCTATATTATCACACAGTTTTGTTTAAAGGGGGACAGAACCGTAAAATGTATTTTCTCACATTTAGTCATTTCTTGATTTCACACAATTTCGTGATTTCACATCACATAAATTTCGCAATGAAATACCAAATCGAAAAATTTTGTTCACTCTAGGTTCTTTTAGCGATACACTGTTACGTCATGGGTCTTAGGACACACGAATGTATATTAGATTAACAATGAATATCCATGAATCCAAATGTGCATTGTTCATCTGATAAATATGTTACCATCACTGTGGAATATGTTACCTGTAGAGATTCGTACTGCAAGGAATGTTGGGTCTTTTAAACGCGGTTTGAAAACCTATCTTTTTAATATGTACTATCATTGATTCGTTTTTGCTTTGCTGTACATTTATTTCACCGCAGGACTGTGTGTTCTTTACCCTATCATTTGCATTGTGTATTTTTAAATTTTTCATATTCTTTTTAGAGTTTCTGTACATCGCACTGTGACGTATGTGTAGTGCGTTTTCCAAGAAATTAAAATAAATAATAATAATAATAATAAATGTATGTATTAAGACCCTGCATGCTGCAGTGGTTTACTCCTGAAAGAACAATGGAGACGAAAAGTTGTTTCAATTTTGTTCACTTTAATTTGCAACGCCTGGAACGAAGCTTTACGTGATGTGAAATCATGAAATGACTCTCCAGAATCCAAAATTTATGAAAATACATTTATTTCTTGGAGTGGTATCACCTTAAAGAATGGATTGACTTAGTATCCATAATTATACAAAAATTATTTTTGAGATTTTTTTTCCTATTTTTTCAGGTATAAAGACGGACATGATTTCCTTTATTTCTTGCAGTGGCGTTTGCATGCGAAGGTTAAATATTTTCAGTAAGTAGAATTTTAACACAATAGTTAGGGCCGAGATGAATAGTTCAATGTAGGAAAAAAATCCAATTTTTTTTAGTTAGGCCTCAGACCACACCCCACCCCATATTAACTAAATTGGCTAAAATTGACAATTGTTTCAGACAGCACAATTAATTTCGAATCTGTATGTAGTGCTATGAATACAAAGCAAGTGTATATAACACTTTACTTTATTTTAGTGCCATGCATTTACTATAATAGCGACAATTCTTCCTTTTATCAATTTGACATTTTTGAAAGACACGTTTGTATTTAGGTGTGCAAATAGATCCATTAAAAGTAAAATCGTTTTTGTAGGGTGAGAACTAAAATGGCTCACCCCCTCCCCCACCCAAAGTAAAAGAATTTAGTTTTATATCCTACATTGAACTCTAGTGATCTCACCTTTCATTTATTAGAAACTGGAAACAACCGAAATTATTCATATATGGACTCTTCCCCTTTCTGTGAGATAAGTCAACAGATTGATATTCTCGCGAGATCACGCTCTTAAAACACTGGGGTACGTGGTTGGAAAAAAAGTACTGCGGAGGGAGTCTCCCATTTCAGGGGAGTCGGAGCATGAAATCGTCACATTGTAACATTTCTATAGCACGGCGATATACAATAAGGGTTCCCTGATAAGCACAAAGGTTTGGGAGGAAAACCTTCAATATGGCGGGAAATATGATACTATGTTGCATTAATTTACCGCAAGCACTGCTACAATAACGTTTCCTGAAAGAGGGGAAGGAAAATTGAGAAAATAATGAATTTTATGTTTATTAATTCCTCTTCTACACGTGAAAGATTATTTAGTCCGGTGTAAATAAAAGGTCAAATGTAACCCTTTCAAAATGAACTTAAAAACAAAATTGCTCATTTTGGCGGGAAAATAATGATGAAAATAGAGAGCCCGGCGTTATGTGCGTCCTGTTTTATTTTTGCCAATTATTCGTTAAAGGGATACAAACCTCATTTTCTGGATAAATCAGTTTTCAAAATAAACACACATGGAGAGTTTGATTGGCGTTGTTGTTGACTCAGTATGATAGAGGTAATTAAGTATGCAATAAATGGCTTGGTCACTGAGCCCGTTACACCTTTCGAGATTAAAGGTACCCTGTACAACCAGCGACAAGCAAACATTAACATGTGAAGCAGATCGGAACTTGATACAAACAGGTCTATTGAGAGAGAGAGAGCGAGAGTGAGCGAGAGAGAGAGAGAGAGAGAGAGAGAGAGAGAGAGAGAGAGAGAGAGAGAGAGAGAGAGAGAGAGAGAGAGAGAGAGAGAGAGAGAGAGAGAGAGAGAGAGAGAGAGAGAGAGAGAGAGAGAGAGAGAGAGAGAGAGAGAGAGAGGAGAGACGTGTAATTCATTTCATGTCACCCTTTGATAAGAATAGATGTCAGTAAGGGAGCTACTATGTAAAAAAAAAGTCTCAAAAGTGTTCTTATCAAATGATGGAATGTAATACTTGTCGCTGTACTTCCAACATGCTGTGTCAAGTGTTATTAAATCCAATTCAGTTGTTTTACTTTCCCTGTTTGTAACTGCTTACATGTCACTTGTTATAAAATGTCACCATTTCTGTATGCATGACGCAAAATTTGGTTAGAACTCTACCATATAGTACGTGAAATAAATCAACGTCAGTGTAGCCATATGGATGAGGATTGGGTATTTATTTTGAAATTTTAAATTTACAAAACAATTTTATCATGACGTCCTACTTGAAAAAAATATTGTGAAATATATATATAAATATATACCAAAACAAGTCCTTGTTTGTAACTCAATAAATGGTAAAAGCTTTATAAATGTGTAAAATATTGTTATTGTACGTACAATAACAAACAATTTACACTCTTTTAGACTTTTGCACTGAATTGAGTTTGTTTCACATTAATTTTTCAAGTAGGAAGCCATGATAAACTTGTTTTATAAATTTAAAATCCAAAATAAATACCAAATCATCATCCATATGACCACTTTAAGAGCAGAAGTTGGAATAATATATGAAAGTTTGTTCTGGTTCTCTGGAAAAAAATGATAAAAAAAGAAAAGTTTCTTATTAGAAATCGACAATCTTTTGTTTCTTATTTCAGATTCCAAGATATAATTTGCATTTGCTCCTCTCAAATCTCTGTTGTGACCGCCGCCCGTTTTTTTTCATTTTAACTGAGCATGCGTTTGATTTTCTTAAAGTATTAACATTTTTTTTTTATTTCGGAGGTATACTGTATACTAAATTGCGTAGCACGATTTCATTATCCCACTATTATGTTAAAAGTGGCCAAACGGATGACAAATGGGTATTATTTTGGACTAAGTAATTCTTAAGAGAATTATATTATGTTTATATTTGAAATACAATTCAAAATAATGTTTACAAAATCCTTGTCTGTAACTCAAAAATTGCTAAACATTATATTTTGATTTTTTAAATTTTTTTGTTATTGTACGTACAATAACAAACTTTGTACACGTGTTTTTCTAGCTCTTTTGTAATTTTATGTGTTGACAACCACATATCTAATGACATAGACGCGAGTTGTTGTGACGTAGAACGACAAGGGTTATAATTCCCTATTTTCTGTTCAAAGTGTATTCCTCTATTTGTGCGCATTTGGTTCACGTGCTCTATACATATAGGCGTGTATTCATGAAAGCACAGTTTGCACACGTCAATATATTCAAAACCCAGCAGGGTAATGTCGAATTTTAAATTAGACAAAATCTATATTTGAAACGACAGTGTGTATTGCTTTAAGAACACGAATTTGGTCGATTCTGATTCACATTACAAAACATAGCAGCGTTGACTTAGCATTAAATATCCAAAATAAATACACTTTTGTCATCCCTATGGCCACTTCAATATGCAATGGAAAAACTTGGATTAACACAAAACAAAACAGGAAAAAAGTAAAATTTTAGTCACTCTACTCTTAGAGGTATAGTACTATTATATATATATACGTCTACACGTCGCCGTTCGTAACGTTCACGCGTATGCCTAACTGCACATGCGCAATATTGAAGCCCCTATGAACAAAAGAACACTTACCAATAAATTAATTATTGCTGTGAAATTTAAAACTTTTCTACCGAATCACAGGGTTAAATAGAAACCGGGGGCTATGAAATTTGAGAACACAGATTACCAAATGTCAACACAATTCGGTCAATGTATAATGTATAATAGAGAGTCGAGCGTATACAGGGAAAGGAAGTAAACTCCACGGGAGATGAAAAGTTTGCCCATCGCAGGCTCTGTATGAACCGGTTAAAAATTTAGTGGCAATCGTGATATTATTTCGTCACTTAAATAATGAAATGACAGTGGATGTACACGTGTAAATAGCTACTGTAATTATATATTGCATTGTGCCCTATGGGTCCGTAAACTAATTATAATATTAATGAAATACACAAGTAATTAGTAGTTTATAATTAATTAATAATATGCAAAAATGACGTTTGACACACCCAAACCAAACGTCTAATTAACTCAGTGCCGAAGTTAGCGCAAAATGAGTAAATCGAGATATTATTTCCTAATTATACTTTTCTTCGTTCAGCCGAGAAAAATACGACTGACATAAGGGGTCTTGTCACTACAAGTCGAACTAATGACAACACCCTTATGTCTGGCTGAATAAAGGAAATAACTGGAGGATAATATTATACCTGCACAAGCAATAATTATTGGAAAATGGGGAGGCTAATCGCAATTCTGAACTTTTTACTTATGTGTTGACAACCACATATCTAATGACATAGACGCGAGTTGTTGTGACGTAGAACGACAAGGGTTATAATTCCCTATTTTCTGTTCAAAGTGTATTCCTCTATTTGTGCGCATTTTGTTCACGTGCTCTATACATGTAGGTGTGTATTCATGAAAGCACAGTTTGCACACGTCAATATATTCAAAACCCAGGGTAAAGTCGAATTTTAAATTAGAAAAGTTCCATATTTGAAACGACAGTGTGTATTGCTTTAAGGCCTTTCTACAGACATATAAAGTACGCATATGCCAATTGCAAGTGCGTAGATATATTCGTAGATACTTGTATAGATACTATGCTGGTTATTAAAGGGTTCCGTTACAACAGTATTGTAAAAAAACTAAATTACCTACAATAAAATTGATTTTTAAATTTAAAAAAATATGGCATTTTTCAGATCATATTTTACTGAACTTTACGACTTTTTCACCCTATTTTACACACTTTGAGGCAATGATTGTAAATTTAATATTCTTTAATAATTTACATAGCATGACAACGACCACCTGTTACACACGAGGTCTACCTGCTATGGCTAATATTAATATGGTTCTCCTTATAAGGACTAATAAAAAACTTTGTGTGGTTCTGATCATGATTATGATTATGCTCATTTTTAGAATGGGTGGGTAGGTAGATTTGTTATTTTATTTTACTATATTTCTTTCCTGTGTGAGTGTTTAGTTCAGGGTTTTCATTGTTTTCCAAATGGTCTCTGTGTTGTTTATTTCTTCCTATCAGATGTACAACCATTACAGATTGGAAGAACAGTTTCATGTTGTCTTTTTAAGTTGATGGCAGTTTGCACGTGTAATACTGACCACTAATTTCAATTAAAATTGCCAAATTCTAGTATTTTTCGTACTGAAGAACACGCACCAAACCTTGTCACTGTTCCCCGTCAATTTCTTACTCATTTCAAATTTTATTTGAAAAATTTATCATGCAGAAATTTCTCTTCTTCGCGTTCTAGAAATTCGACAGTCCAACCCCGGGGCCAATGAGATGCCGAGTAAAAAAACGAGCTCCGAAGCAGTGCTGTCTTTGTCTTCGTCGTGGTGCGTTCTTTATTTTTATTTCTTGTTTTTGGTAAAATAAACCACTATTGAGAGAATAAAAAAGAAATACCGAATCACCCGAGAATAATAAGTTGCCGACATTTTCCGTACCTTTGATTGGGCGCCAAAACTTGTTGATTCCGTATTCTTATTTGATTCCAAGAATCGTGAAGGACATCTCACGCCTAGATTAACGTCATTTTTCGGTACAATTCAACTATTACGGGGTAGGGGTGGGGTGGGGGGATGGATGAGGCTATTATTCAGTAAGCTCTATAGGGTTCTTTTACTAGTAATTCTATAACTGTAGCTCGTTGTTATCGCATTGCATTTGTCAGATTCCACGCTTCAAATATCCATGCTATAAGCTTACTAGAACAGGACAGTATAGATCTCGGGCTACAAATAGCTACATATGCATGCCATACTGTAGAATGGGACAGTACGGATTCCAGGCTACAAATAGTTATGCTACACTGTAGACCAGGACAGCATGGATTCCAGGCTACAAACAGCCATGCTACACTGTAGACCAAGAGAGCATTTACTCCAGGCTGCAAATATACATGCTACACTATAGAATAGGACAGCATAGATTGCAGGCTACAAATAGCCATGCTATACTGTAGACCAGGACAGCATGGATTCCAGGCTACAAATAGACATGCTACACTGTAGAACAGGACAGCGTGGATTGCAGGCTACAAATAGCATGTTAAACTGTAGAACAGCGCAGCATGGATTTCAGGCTCAAATAGCCATGCTAATCTGTAGAACAGTACAGTGTGGATCACAGCCTAAAAATATCAATGCTATACAGTAGAACAGGACAGTGTGTATTCCAGGCTACCAATAACCATGCTATGCTGCTGTAGGATAGAACAGCATGGATTCCAGGCTTGAAACATTTCGAAAGTGTACACAAAAGAGCGGGAAACATCGACACACGACAGATGGTGAGAGACAATCGGATAGTAGTGGTTAGCGGAAATGGATTCATGTGTCTAATCATCTCGATGCAAAGATCGTACCAAAGATGACAATAAAAGGATCGGATAAAGTAAATCAACCAATTGCTGTCTTCGTCAATCCAAATCCGTCGCCTTGGGATTGCACAGACAACGTGGGGTCACGTGAACTTGGGATGACGTCACCTGTTGGCGTCTGTTGAGAAATCCGCAACGATTCTTTTGGAGGGTAACAACTCAGACCACTATAACAATGAGGTAACAATGAGGATCTGGGTGAGAACCATATGTTAGTTTGTTTAAATGTTTGGTTGTAATTTAACTGCTGTAGCTCTACAGTACACATGGCTTGTCATTTCACGCCTTACTGATTTTGTCGTCAGAATTTTCCCGCCAAAGTCACTGTGCCCCAAATGTTTTGCATTGTCGCAAACCTAGGGCATATTTTTCGATTTTCTGCTGGTGATATGAAGAACCAAGTATTTTTGGTCGTGCCGTAAAAGAGACAATATATCAAGACGAGGCTTTTTGAAAATCGTAACTATGTAAACGGGATCTGGACCAGATTGGATGTTTGACTCCATTATGTCTATTTGAAGGGTTGTTACGAGAATACGAAGGCGACATATATTCTGTAGTAAAACTTCAGAACTCTCACTCTCACTCTCATCGATCTCAATAGTAGCTTGTTCGTTAGCTTCTTTCAAATTTGCGTTCTGAATCAACGTTGCCTCTAGTGCAAATATTTCCCCCGCCATTCCTTTAGTTTCAATGGCGACTTTATTTGCTAATATACAACCAACATTAATTTGTAGGCTGATGCGTCACATAAACAACCGCCACAACGCAGACGATAGTAATCGTTTGATCTTCCCGCCAAGAATCTGTCACTTGAACGGGATGTCAGAAAAAAATC
>NC_135557.1:18093624-18171124 GCF_964340395.1 Glandiceps talaboti
TATTAATAACATTGGCCATATCAAATCGATAGTTTACATGCATTGGTTTCCATGGCTAGTTTCATTTTATAAAAAAATAACTCCCTATGGGGGTGAGCCACCTGCAAAGTTCGGAGTATGGAGGGCTAGCTATGAAATCAGGTGATAGAAACTGGCTAATTGGCTATTGGAATAAATATATGAAGTTATACTAGAGTACGATAGAACAAACAAACAAACAAACAAACAAACAAACAAACAAACAAACAAACAAACATCAAACCGCCCATCCGTCTATCAATCACCTAACACATATATGCAATTATATGTCTGTCTGTCTGTCTGTCTGTCTGTCTGTCTGTCTGTGTCTGTCTGTCTGTATGTCTGTGTCTGTCTAGATCTGTCTGCCTGCCTACCTACCTACCTGCCTACCTATCTACCTACCTATCTATCTATCTATCTATCTATCTATCTATCTCTTCCCCCTCCCCTCCACCCTCTCTCTCACTCTCTGTCTCTGTCTACGTCTCTGTCTACGTCTCTCTTTCTCTCTCTCTCTCTCTCTTTCTTTCTTTCTCTCTCTCTCTCCTTCTCTCTCTCTCTCTCTCTCTCTCTCTCTCTCTCTCTCTCTCTCAGATTGGCACTCTGGACATGTAGAGTTTCAGAGAATGCCTAATTATATGAGATAAACACATGACTCACCACTAAAAGTGCATGTTTGGAGTTGTAACTTCAAACTAATGCCCCATCATTTTGACCAATGAAATTTGTATCCACATCCGCCATTTATTCACTTTTTAAAAACCGATTTTCAAATTAAAAGATTTCGTAAAAAAATTGCAGTATTGTTACATCTCTACGAATTAAATCATCAACTTGTCATCTCGAGTGTTTCGTTGAATGTAAAAACAAACACCGTAGATAACATTTTTAGAAAAAATTCATAGTTCAAGTTTATGGTCGTGATTTGGATTTTCGGCGGGGTTTTCATTATGTGACGTCAAAACGAAGACATTGACGAATCATCATAGCAGACGGACACCTAGATCACGTAGAATCTGACGACAGATTGTAAGGAGACGAAGCATCAAAGGTTAAAACATTATAGGATAATGAGGAAATTCAATTGCCTAGGGGGCCCTAATCACATGCCTAGGGGGCCCTAATCACATGCCTTGGGGGCCTAATCAGATGCCGCCAAAAATGAACGCGATGCATCTATTGTGAATCGCAATCTGTCACTGTTTTACATCAAGATACTCAATCTTCCAGCTTGTCGTTCACTAAATTTTCCCGCCAAATTGAACCTAGTACTTTTATTTTGGACGCACAATACGTGAGATGTGCTTCCGTTTCAAATAGATAGTAAATAATCAGGAAAAGTTCCAATTTTTAGCAAAACTTACCCGGTGCTTTATCATTATGTTTATACGAGCACTTAGTTGATCAACATCTAAAAATATAAACATTATTATTATAATTGGTTGCGGTGGCACCTATTTTAAAAACAAATATTCGATTTTTCGAGCTGACCTTGATTAGTAAAGCTTTATAAAACTCAATCTCTTTAAAGAGTACTTCACGTCAATTGTTAGTAGACCAGATTTAGAGACCAGAATCATTTTACCAATTTCCCGCCAAAAGATTTAGGAACAATTAATCAAATTTTAATTTCGAAAAATTTGTAACACTTTTCAACTCCGTTTTCGTCTTTATAGAAATCATATCAATGATCTTACACAAATTGGAGTAAAGTCGGTTTTTTACATGAAGGGACTGCTGCCGAATGGGTCTAACGCCATTTTTTGTGTGTTATTCTTCACTTTTGAATAATTGTAATTTTGTTCATATGGGATTTCTGATCTCATAAAAGTCAAACCTACATTTAAGATAGCTAGAAAAAAAATAAAATTAAAGTTGGTTCAGAGTGAATTTAGCCTAGAGTATTTTAATTTGTTCTTGTTTTTCCCATATCACCAAAAATGTCCTGGGTGAAGACATTGACTTGGGGTAATCGTCAAAAATCCCCACATTTCTGGCCTTTTTCTCAAAATTGCATTTTTGTAGTATGCCCTTATGGTACTAAAACATTCATAGACAAGTCAGATAGATGTGCCGTCAAGAGGCAAATGATTTACGACAATATCGTAACATGGTAATGTATTTTCATATTGTTTGAAATTGTTTCCGTTTAGGGAATGAATAGAGCGACCTTTAATTATAAAACGCCTTGCCGGCAACGAGTTAATATTTATCAATGCAAATGTGTAAACTGTCACAGAATTTCATCAGACTATGTCGAAACAATGTGTCTCATACTGGGATGTTTTCATTTTTGATAATTCAAAATGGATTGATAAGGATAATGCTTAAAGACATGACAGCTTCTTTCAAAACGAATAAATGTAGACTTTGTTTACACTGAAGACTGGTATAAAGAACATGGTCATTTTAAACATGTCTGGGGTTGGGGTTAGGTGGGGGGGAGTGGGTGTGTGTATGTTTGTTTGTTTGTTTGTTTGTTTGCGTGCGTGGCGCGTGCGTGCATGTGTGTGTGTGTACGTACGTTGAGGGTTGTATTTTGAAAAACACCACTCCAAGTATGAGTTTAGTGCCGCAAAATGGCATTAATTTTGAACAACTGTAAATTGTCAACATTTTCTAATGTGGTGGTGGTGGTGGTGGTGGTGGTGGTGGTGGTGGTGAGGTTACCCCTCCCATACCCATTCTTTGAACTTTCAGTCTGTGACCGATTGCATGTGTATGTAATAGATACCACTTCTTATAATTAGTTGCAATCACAGAGTATGTATTAGTGAACACACAACTTTTTAATTAGTGTTTGAATTTTCCATTTGTGTTTTGCTAATCACTTTGCCATCGATATCCTCCAAAATAATCTTGGTTTGAATGAAATAGTGAAAGAGGTGACGTGTATATTGGCTATCTCTGAAACCATACTAGTCAAATATTAAACACGATTATAAATTAATGAGAGTACGTCGCACAGAGAGTTGTATTTGATTCGGCACGTTTGTTACATTTCATATTGTAGTGTATAACGCCACAAACCCGGGACCACATACAGGCATATGTACCATAGATAGCATAAACAAGACGGTTATGTTGCTTCAAGTCAACTTTTGCTAAATTTGTGACGGCCACGTTTGATAGAAATTGTTATATCAACTGCATGGCTCACCAGTGAATTTATGGTGCGAGTTTATGTTTTGAGTTCAGACACTTTCAGAAATAATGTTCATGCTTCGTAGATGCCAGATTAACGCGGATGCTTTCGACAGTCAAAACATTGATATGGTAACAACACCATTCCTGTGTCTATTGTTCTTTACTATGTGTCCAGTAATATTTTTTCAAAATGGTGACAATTAAAAATACCACAAAGTGTATGTAATATGCAATATAGCTTGAAATAGCTTGATTTTGGTAATTGCCCCAAAGATCAAGGCCAGGGCCAAGGGCAAAGTTCAATATCTTAAAAGAAAAATTGAATCTGATAAATTAAACATGGCGATAGACACTTGAATGGAGTCTCTATGTGTTATACGTTGACGTCATATAATAAATTTAAATAAATTTAAATATGTTACCACATATATGGTCATCATTCAGTAACAATGATATGAGCACCAAAAGTAATACTTTGTTTCTTCTGCTGTATTATCTGTGAACATGATTTGAATGAAATTGTATACAAATGAATACAACAAATGGCGCCAGCTATTATTTTGTATATGAATGTATGTCAGTATGATAGTTTGATAAGGAGAAGACTTTTCGCCACCCACAAAGACAGTTTTCATTGACTACTACTGATAAAAGACATTCTGGTCATTAGCATTTTTAGACAACTGGTGCAAAGGTTAACGTTGTAGCTTCATTTTGCTCCTCGAAATACTGGAAGCTCACTCTTTCGCTATAGGTATCCACTGTGCACCATGACCCTGCTAGTGTTTTCTAAAGTCGCGGTGTATGCGTGACTTCATCAAGCAATTATCCCAAATTCTCGGAAGTTGATAGTGTCTCCCATCACGGTTCATTGAGGGTTGCAAAGTGTGTATATGAACTGTTTCTTACCCCCCCCCCCCAATCAGTTCGATTCACGATCCAATATTTTTTACATTGTCGAGGTCAAATGAACGTCTATAAACACAGACTGTATGTTTGCACAGATGAGTTTTTATCTACATTGCCCTGTGGAGAACTGTACAATATTTCAAGTTACCCACAAATCTCTCTGATTTGTACTCTCACACACCGACAGCTTCTTCAATCACAGCCTTGTCTGTGTTCCAATTCAGACTAAACTCACCAGTGTACAGAGCGAGTTTTGTGAAAACATTTTTGTCATTTTTCGAATCATACTTTTTATAAATAGTGAGTTTTTGAATATCCATATCCATGGGTTCAAAATACCAATTATTTTTTGGTAGAAGGAGATGGAAATTTGATATATTTTTCAACAGGCATTCCTGAAAGGCATGCAGAATATATCCAAGGAAACTAAGGAAAATATTTGCACCTGCTATCTCTTCACTGAAAATACTGATTTTTCTGAATAGGTATAATAAAAGAAATTCATATGTTCAAACTCTCTATACAGACTACCAAAGTTTGTGATTGCTTGATATTGAAATTTAGAAGTATTTTATTCCGAGCACGTGTTTAATTTTTGGTAGGTTGTTATTCAAACTTTACAACTTTCTTTTTCATGTTCAATCGTACTTTTAGTACATTATTCAAAGCTTCAAAAATGTTAATAAATGTTGCTTCTCTGGGAAGTTATAAAATAAAGAACACTCGAGAGAGAGAGAGAGAGAGAGAGAGAGAGAGAGAGAGAGAGAGAGAGAGAGAGAGAGAGAGAGAGAGAGAGAGAGAGAGAGAGAGAGAGAGAGAGAGAGAGAGAGAGAGAGAGAGTTGTGGGGCGCATACAAATCAGAGAGAGTTGCGGGTAAAACATTGTTTAGTATGTGGGTGCTAATGAGAATTTCAACTGTCATCCTAGCAGACACAGCAGGGCAAACGAAATGGGAAGTATAAAAATAACAGTTCCTAGCATACTAAACAAAACTTCTCGATAATCACCAATACTGAAGGTAAAAAAATAACTTGTTCCCGATCATGTGAGTCATTTGATATTCGTTAAAGCTAAAAATAAAGGCAACAGCTTGGTGCCTGTCAACAGACCTGCAGTTGCCATGACAGCAGAGCTTGTGATGTAACTCAGTACATTTTATGCGCTCTAATACGTTACGCCTGTAGGCCCTTTTCCAACTTATTTCACCTTTATTCTGCTTCGAAGGCATGGCACCCATGACCTGTAACGATTCTGAAATGTATATCATTCTGTGAAGAACCTTTAAAAGACGAAGTATTTCGACATTATCCAAATGGAGGCTTGTATACGTTTCCGGTGTCTTTATCGTCTTCATTTGGCTACAACTGCGCATGCGATGTAGTCGGGCAATACTATCTAAAAGAGACCTGTTGCTTGGTGCGGCACCCCATTCAACGCCATTTTTTTGTTCGCGCAGGGAGAGGAAGGAGGAGGGGTGCACACGCTATTAGCAGGATGGTTATTAGCAGGATTGTTACATCACCTGACTGTACCCTGGATTTACCAGTAAAGTCTTCCTCTGTCATTGATAGCAGGTTTAGTCTTTGTTCTATAAAATCACTCATAATTAAAGAGATCAACACATCTTTCCATCATTTCATGATGAAAATATTATTTTAAATGTACTAAAAACAAGACAAGCTTAAATGTAACAAAATAAGCGACATTATCTCACGCCATGCATCTTGGAACCCCAAAAAATCGACCATACTTCTTAAGTTGGAAAAAAAAGAGAAACAATCACAAAGAGAATTAGTGGGAGACAGGAGTATTTAGAACCTTCTAGATTTCATTTTACTACTTTTATTTCTGATAAAATTAAGTATATCGCTGTAAAGTATATCACTGTATTTGTTTATCAAGCTTTGGTCTTTATATATACAATTCTAAACGCTTACGAATTTGACAATTATTACTTCAATCACAGCAAAAATTCTTGATATAGTTTGAGAAAAGTGTGACATTTTGTTCACCACTTCTGACAATACAAGTGTTCTGATGATCGCTCCTATCCCATACCAACAACAGTATGCCTGCAAGTACACGCCAAGTAACAACGGAAATAGAACGACCGTGTGTTCCCACTGTTACATAGTTTTCCTTGTTAACAACGGTAATTTTTTTAGTAAATTTGATAGAATACGTTAAAGTGCGTCAACCACACAGTTGACTACATTCGATGCTAGATTGCTATGCAATTTTCAATACAAACTGCACTTGCGTGGAATAACGCCCTCACCGGCTTTCCTTGTATCTCCGCACCGTTGATTTAACGGGGAGAATGTGTTAGTAAGTTTGCGAGAATACGTTAAAGTGTGTCAACCACATAGTTGACTATATTCGATGGATTGCTATGCTATGCAATTTTCAATACAAACTGCACTTGCCTGGATTAACGCCCTCACTGGCATGAAATAGGCAGTCTAACCTTTTCCTGACAAAGCATTTCTATTTTATGGGGACCGCGCCTCGGGCACCAAACTATTTGAATAACAGAATCAGCAAGGATCGAACATTCTCGAAAGTCAGACCATACATTACTGGTGAAATGTAACTCTTGGCGCCGGCGGTGCGTCTTGGATTGTACCATAAAACAGGCTGCGGTTTACGACGATGGGATCGAAATACCGCCACTAAGTGTTCAACCATGGGTTTTCTTTTATTTTCAATTTTGAATTCCAGCCTCAATTTCAGTTGCAAACAAATCGGCTTCTGGTACGCCAGCCATCTTATTAATTCTGCTACAGTTTATTGCCAGATGTTACACGATATCTTATATCATAGAAGATGAGATTGCAGGACGTTTACAATAAAAGTTGAACCTGAGTAAAACGCTATGACAGAGAAAAGTGGCCCGGGGAGGGGTGAGGGGGATACCACTGGCCAGGTCTGGTAGGAATGTGCGGCTACTAATGCTGCCAACCCCAGACTCCATTTTATACTCATTTTTACAGGAGACCAATACCCCAATTTAGACCATTAAAGTTTTTAGAAGACTCCATTTTAGACCAAAATACATAATCACCAATATTAAAATGTCGACCAGTTAATTAGCTGGGGGAAATTCCGAGGGAAATTCGGAAGAAGTCGAGAATTTATTATGTGGTTCCTTCCAAGACCCCATTTTAGACCAAACAAATCGAAAATTATGTATGCTGAATCCCATTTTAGACTCCATATCTCTAAAAATACAGTGCTTATATTTTAGACCAAATGTCGAAAAAAACACTTCAAAGGGCGGCATATATACGTATGCCCAATAGGCGGGAGTACACCCCTCCGGGAGAAATAGACATGAAGAATACTACAGGACCGGAAGTTGCATTGTCCGAGGAATAATTCATAAACTATTAAAGAACAATTGACACCTGTGTCCAAAAGGCGGATAATAGCCTCTGGATGGTCGCCAATTAGGCATAAAAAAGATAATTGTTTGGTTCCGGTTACCCAACCCCACTTTGCTTTTCAGTGCCGACCCTAAACTTTTTTTACGTATTAAAAAAATAATAAAATCGCAAAAATTGTGAAGTCTCACGAGAAATATTAGATGCGGGAATTGACATCAATTTAAAATGACAAAATAAAACTGTTCTTCTAATCTGTAATGGCTTTACATCTGATAGGAAGAATAAACAACACAGAGACCTTTTGGAAAACAATGGAAAACCTAAACTAGACACTCACACATGAACAATAGTATAATAAAATACATAATCTACCTCCCCAACTATTCTAAAATTGAGCATCATCGGAACCACACAATTTTTTTTGTTAGGCCTTAGCCGGCCTGAAAGACCAGGCGTTATTTCCATACGCTCAACCCAAGTGGTTATAATATAAGCGGAGCAAGGCCTGAACTTTCAGACTAGTTGCCAAGTTGTAACCACGAATCACGGGATGAAATCGGTCGATCATGAATCACGTAAAATAAATTTGCATAATGTAACTAGTTACATAATATTTTCAATGTTTCCTTCCTTCTATAATTTTAATATTCAATCGCAGACAAAGCTTCAGTGTAGGGAGGACAATATTGTATGAATAAACACAACGATTAACATTAAAATTTGTTATAAATGTGGAAAGAAAAGTGACACGTTTAGGAATAGAGCCCACGTTGGATCAACTAAGATAAAACACCTCATAAACGAAACAATATTCTCACAAACATAACATTTGTAATGGAAATCAAATATAAATCGTTTTTTTTTTGAGTGGCCATGTGGATGAGGATTTGGTATTTATTTTGGATTTTTAATTTGTAAAACAATTTTGTCATGGCGTCCTACTTGAAAAACCAATGTGAAACGACATAGACCAAGTCTGTGTTTGTACCTCAATACATTGCAAAAGATTGATAAATGTACGTACAATAAAAAACGTTTAACACATTTTGAGCTTTTTGGAATGTTTTGAGTTACAGACACAGATTTGGATAAATACCGAATATTTTAGGTGTCCGAATTGGGGGGAAAACAATAGATAAAAAAATTGATATTCAGTGTTGTTTTGTGAACTTTCATTATTCTGCGTCATGACACGTCACACTTCCAGTCATTACGTGCAGTGACGCAAGTTTAACAAAACATACAATACCATATACATTGTAGGTATATAATATACTGATTATGGATGGGTTGAAGTGTAAAATGGAATTCATGGAATGAATTGCAGCCAAATGTTTACAAAGTAGCATTTCTACATGCTTTATTAAAACTAACACTTATTCAGAAAAGTATATATGCTACTTCTACAGTCATGTGTGAAATCTCTTAAATTACATACATACATACATACATAAATACATACATACATACATGACAACACCTCTCCTCTACTTATTAATAGTGGTTTCTTCTATTATCATTCAAATCGTAAAAAAAGTACGTAGTATATAAGAGTCACTGCCACTCCCAACTGTCGGTCGAGAAACTTCGGATTCAAGTTCAGAACGTTTCTCTATTAAACAGGTAAGTGTATGTGTTAATTCTTTCAAATCATAACTATCCCACTTCGACTACAGTGGATTTGACATAGCCGATTTTAACCAGAGATCTTCTGCCCTTCGAAAAAGATTGTATTGTGTATGTTTAAGTCCATTTTGGATTTAGTTCCTTGTTTTTTTTAACGTTAAACTTAAATAGGAATGTCATACTGGAAGGGGCGATGACCCAACTCCAAACATTGCGTTTCGAGATAAGGAATAAAAATATGTTTAAAAAGAACCATCATTTTATGCACCGCTTTTAAAGGTGAAGTTAAAGTGGCCATATGGATGGATGAGGATTGGGTATTATTTTTGGATATTTAATTGACATAACAATTTTATCATGGCATCCTACGTGGGAAATCAATGGGAAAACAACATATACCAAGTCTGTGTTTGGAATTCAATACTTTGCCGAAAAGTTATATACCATTGTGTAAAAAAAGTTCAACATTGTACTTATTGTTTTATCTCTTGTTACAAACAAGGACATGGCATATGTTGTCGCCCATTGATTTTTCAAGTAGGACGCCATGATAAAACAGTTTCATAAATTAATTTGGAAAATCTAATCACAGAAATCTTAATTATAGATAGGTATTATGTTGTACCAACTAGCATTTTAAGTTGCCTTTGATTGATATCTATATTATCTATATTTGATTGATATATGTTTGGGACTTTGGGATTTAGTCTTCATTTGTTGTTCTGGCAAGTATTGGACACAAATACAAACTAATAACATTATGTAACAGTTTATTGAATTTGAATTTGAATTTGAATTATCAACTTTAAATAATATGTCCGAAATGCTTTTGTGGTGGGTAGGACCGACATGCCGAAACAACATATGTTGATGTTGTTATGAGTTGATAGAGTAAATCGCATTAATTCACTTAAAATCATATGCCCTTATAAGGCTTGGTTCTCCTTCCGTGATGAGCATAACTAAAGACGCATGCGCGCTGAAAGGTTTGCTGCTTACAAAGGCGACCACACAGGATCATTCTAACTATAAATATGTTCCACATAGTTTCAGAAGTGATGGATATGGCGATGGAGGGGTAATCTCATACCGCAAGCTAGTTTAAACTTTTTTGTGAACGAGGATATTGCTTTGAACATACTATTTGCATGCAAATGAATTGGGCAGAAAATTAATCTTAAATTTGAATTGCAGTTAAAAATCAAGCACGGTGACCTTAACGTTTTAATACACAAATAAATAAGCTATAGTTTTCCCCACTCTTTCAATCCGAGAAATAATAATGAAGATGTACCAAAAGGAAATGTTTGATTTCTCAAGAAATGTTAAGAAATGTTACGGATGTAATTTCAATGTATTTCTAATGGCTTTCTATTAAAACAGAATTTTTTTGAAATTATCATTTTTAAAACCCATTCATTCTGACCCTCATCACTTTAAAGTGATTTATGGTTAACCATACAGAAAAGTCATAGAATCCTACCACAAGAAGTGTTTTGACAACCTTACTCAACCTAGAGCCATTGTACTTTCCTTTTCCATTCTGCATGTATATCAATGGTTCATTTGGTATTTGTAGGATCCTTGGTTTTGGTTCAGTCAGAAAACATACTGAATGACACCTGATCTAGGAGCATGTCTTTGACCACGCGGTTGTGGTCCCACAGTTTGTCATAGATAGCCGAATGAATGAGATTTGATAAGAATGAAAAAAACACTATTTTAAAAAAAATCTCTCTACAGTTACCCGTGTTATTTTCTATTTGCAGACAATAATATATATTGATCGTCCACCCATCCACAAATATGGAAGCTAGACGCCTCATCCTATCAATTATAATCATGGTAGCCACTTCTCTGAGTTTCGATTTGGCCCATGCTAAGAGCCTGGGGGTTAATTTACAAGAAGAATCAAAGCAACCGCTTGATAAATTAAGTGACAGCGAACTGGAAATGCTTCTAGAGGCATCAAGAGATAGACTTCGTGAGCTTCAAATGGAACAGAATTATATTGAAAATATGCGAGCAGAAAAGCAAATTGAGGAAGAGAACATGGTAGATGAGATGGAGAATGAACTAACCAACCTGAATGTAGAAGAAGAAGAAGAGGTGGTGGAGGAAGAAAAGATGCAGGAAGAAGAGGTGGAGGAAGAAGAGGTTGAGGAAGAAGAGGCGTTGGAACGTCAGTTGAAGGAAGAGCTAGAAGAGGAACTAACACCCCTATTTGCTGACTTAAGCAATGATGAACTGATAATGCTTCTAGACAATGCAAAACAGATGCTTCAAAATCTTCAAATGGAACAGAAGAACGAGATTGAAAATGAACGGGCAGAAGAGCAAGTGGAGCAGGAACAAGTAGAGGAAGAACAGGTGGAGGAAGACGAGGTTGAGGAAGAAGAGGTTGAGGAAGAAGAGGCAATGAAACTTCAGGTGGAGGAGGAGCTAGAAGAGGAACTAACACCCCTATTTGCTGACTTAAGCAATGATGAACTGATAATGCTTCTAGACAATGCAAAACAGATCCTTCAAAATCTTCAAATGGAACAGAAGAACGAGATTGAAAATGAACGGGCAGAAGAGCAAGTGGAGCAGGAACAAGTAGAGGAAGAACAGGTGGAGACAGAACAGGTAGAGGAAGAACAGGTAGAGGAAGACGAGGTTGAGGAAGAAGAGGTTGAGGAAGAAGAGGCAATGGAACTTCAGGTGGAGGAAGAGCTAGAAGAGGAACTAACACCCCTATTTGCTGACTTAAGCAATGATGAACTGATAATGCTTCTAGACAATGCAAAACAGATCCTTCAAAATCTTCAAATGGAACAGAAGAACGAGATTGAAAATGAACGGGCAGAAGAGCAAGTGGAGCAGGAACAAGTAGAGGAAGAACAGGTAGAGGAAGACGAGGTTGAGGAAGAAGAGGTTGAGGAAGAAGAGGCAATGGAACTTCAGGTGGAGGAAGAGCTAGAAGAGGAACTAACACCCCTATTTGCTGACTTAAGCAATGATGAACTGATAATGCTTCTAGACAATGCAAAACAGATCCTTCAAAATCTTCAAATGGAACAGAAGAACGAGATTGAAAATGAACGGGCAGAAGAGCAAGTGGAGCAGGAACAAGTAGAGGAAGAACAGGTGGAGACAGAACAGGTAGAGGAAGAAGAGGTGGAAGAAGAAGAGGTAGAGATAGATGAATTAGACGAAGAACAGGCAGATGAAGATCTAGAAGCTTTGAAAATTGCTAGGCTTCTATTTGCACTGAAACAAGCGACCCAAGAGTTTTAAAATGTAACAGAAACACGTCAAATGCAGATAAAATAAAGGAACACGGAAACCAGAAATGACAAACGATACTGTCCTAGTTCAGTATCAAGTCAATATTGCTTTTCTGGAATATATACATTATTTATGTAACCGTAGAGGAATATAGGATACATTATTTGAAGAAAATTCTAAAAAAAAAAACTTACGTTGACATCTCTCAAAACCCGCACTGTAATATCACAATTTAGATTTCAAGAATTTGATTTTGATTTTGTCTGCCGTTCACGGATGCAACATGTTAATATTAATTTCCATGTTTTGGAATTAAATATGTTAGAGCGAACTATTTTGATTGGTGTTACATTGTGTATATCTCAAGAGAGATTTGTGTAAATACCATGTAAACGGAACAAAAGACTACTCCAAAACAGACCTTGGATACAGCG
This sequence comes from Glandiceps talaboti, assembly GCF_964340395.1. Taxonomy (NCBI): domain Eukaryota; kingdom Metazoa; phylum Hemichordata; class Enteropneusta; family Spengelidae; genus Glandiceps; species Glandiceps talaboti. Next base: position 18,106,419 of record NC_135557.1, read on the forward strand.
ATAACGAAACATACTCTCACTTACATTGTAAGATGTCACACTTAGGAAGGAGAGATCACATGGAATGTACCTGTTCATTAATCTGTTGGTGATTATTGTATCATTATTAAAAAAAAAGGTGTTATATGGTTAAACATTGTTGAGTATTTTTTGTTTTTGAATGCTTGATCTGTCTGTTCCTCACCACTATTCATAACTAGAATTAATGCGAACGAAAGAAAACAGACGTGGTTTGAACAATGGGACCAAATAGAAAAGTTGTATAACAGTTAATAATGGAATTTCAATCCACCTGTTTATCAAAAAGCTAAACTATTCTTTAGATTATGTAACGTTCTATTATATTTAAAATCAAAAGAAAAGACAGCACTGATGTATGAGAATGAGTATAGAAAACATGTATGTCCACGAAATAGATATTTCAACTTTTACATATTTTTTTAAATAGAGGTCAAAGTGTGTATCAAAATCAAGTCATTTTAAAATCCAATATTGTTGATTGAATATGCAGTATATGTTACTGTATACTGTGTTGTATACTGTGTTAACTCTTGTGGGAAATTAAAGGTTTTCGATACCATGTATAATTGCGTTATGGAAACGTTTGCAAAGATTTATGAATGATACATTATACATCAACATTTTCAGTGTATGTTAATTAATACATAGATATATCATAACAAGTTTGTGATCTTTGTGTTTGAAATCTACAAACAAGCACCACACCCCCAACTCTAGAAAAAGTTACTTAAAAAAACTGTTTCCGGAAAACCTGTGACGACTCGTTGATTATGAACACTTGGATAACGAAGTGCGATGTCACAGCAAATTTACATTTCCATTGATTGATTTATCATAGTCATCATTTAATCATGTTTTCACATGTCTGTACTTCGTCGCGATTAATTCATTTTTTTTAATAATGCATAAAACCTCTCTTCAAATGAAAGGACCTCGGATTATTTTTATCTCATTGTGCCGTCGTAATTTGTAGTTATCTTTACCATATACCTTACTGACGTCACGATCTCTGCGCAAAGCACATGTAAAACAGGAGGTGAATAACATAAAGAACACATAAACACAGAGATCTCCCCAGATCCATCGTGTAACACAATTCTTTTCATAGACACTTCATATCTCCGATTATCGTTAATTCCCAAACCATCTACAATTGCTATCCACTAGCAGATTGCCGATTATTGATTATATATCGCAACGTTTTAGCGGCTACAGTTAACAATATCTGCCATGAGTAGAGTTATCGATATATTTCCTTCACAATATGGCGTCAGTTGAATAGCGTCCTCTATTGACCAAGATGGAATTGTTTCATTGTCCTTTCTTTGCACCTGTTTTATGCTCTATGCTTGGTCTACAAGAGTTATACTCCATGTTCATGTTGATAAAGACTGTTTCGTGTAGTTAAACATGTTTACTTTCTCCACTGTGATTTGAATCATCAAAAAGTTAAATTCTATACAATGGTCATTTCATTGTACCCACTGTTTCTTTTCCGCTAATCATTAGCATATCTCATGTTTATTAATTACCAATTGCTCTAGTAAGTGTAAACTGGAAGAAAGAAAATGACGCCAGGTAGCTGAAATCCACACTCACAACACCTGGGTGTCGTATACCATAAAAAGGACATCTTTATTTTTATCTTAAGTTATTTCAAACACACATACTAAAAATAAGACAGATGAGACACCACTATCCACTAGCAGATTGCCGATTATTGATTATATATCAAATAATAGTGTCATCATCCAATTTCGTTCAGTAGTCTTTACAAAGGTCGACAATATATGATTTGTCATGTCATTATCTAAAAATAAACAGCAGTGCCAGCTTTTTATTTGTCTATAAATATGTGTATAGAGTTACATGTCCTAAACTGGATCAGTGTACTTATACGTTTGCTTACGGTTTGCTTACCTGTTCTACTACCCAGTGGTGCGAAGCTTGAATGGAGAGATTTTCTGGCTTGTACCTTTATAACATTATCAAGTGGTAGCTACGGTGTGAGCAGCAAGAAATCCGGGTATATTCTGGTGACTTTTCCTGTACAGATTTACATCCGTCTTCCCGAACATAGATATTTCATTTGTGCCTTTAACTATACTACCTGTGTCTAGCTATGGAGCATTGTTATCACTATTGGGTATTATTTCCTCTACTGTTTTCTAGCAACTCTGAATGAGTCCAGTGGAAAGCTTCACATTACACATTTTGTTCAGTCGGGATTTATCGAGTGAAGATTAAACTCTACGCCAGCTTTTGGAGAGTCCAGCTACATCACAAATTAGATGTTTTCTTAACTACCTTGCGAGGCAATGATACGAAGGTAGAGTATATACTCTCTTAGTAAGCACTTGTTGCACATGTTGTAGTCTCGATGACCAGCCTGTGGTGTGGGAGAAGGTATAAATCGTAACGATACTGTATAGGAACTAGACTACACATGTTGTCAAATTAAACGTTTGCTAACGAGACATCGAAACATGGCTGATGCAGGGAAACACGGTACAGAGGAGGAGCACCTCATTGGCAATAAAACGACCAATGAATCCTTAGAAGATAGTCAAGATGGAGAACGAGGATGGAGACTTTGCCATTCGACAAAGGGCGTCTGCTTGGCGCTTTTGGCGGGCGCCTTTTCTGCATTTAACAACACATTGACCGTATTTTTGGAAAGGATAGACATGCCAGCATATCAAATTCTATTGTTTATGTATTCTGGAAGTCTGTTAATAATAACACCGATAGTTATTATCGTTCATGGCGTTAGAGCACTCCTTGCAGATACAATCAAACAACGTATTTTACTGGTATCCATCGGAGTGACGTACACTATTGCCGACACGTTTCAAGTCCTCGCACTCGGGTTGCTCCCGATAGGCAATGTAACTGCTCTGTACAGGGGTGCTATGCCTATAGTAACTCCACTTTTAGCGTGGATTTTCCTTAGAAAACCGTACACTAAAGTACAAATCGTGAACACAGTTCTGTGCCTATTGGGTATTATTTTCACAGCTCAGCCGTCGATTATATTTGGTGAAAGTGATGACACACCTGTTTCTGAGTCAGACATAACCAATCAGATATTAGGATACACTTTCAGCATACTCTGTGGTTGTGGGTTTTCTATTACGTACGTAATGGGAGCAGCAATTGGTGATGACGTCAGTGTGTTCGTGATAAACTTTTATGAGAATTTCATTGGTACAATAATCAACCTGGTTCTAGTCCTCACTTTGACAGTTGGAAGTCAACTTTGGGAGTTACACACATCTACTGTAGGATTCGTAGTAGGGCTTGTGGTGACGTTCATTTGTAATTTCTGTTGTCGTTTTCGTAGTCTACAAATTGAGCCCCCAACGACAGTTGTATTGCTCGTAAATATTCAGATTGTTATAGCATATCTGGCAGACTATATCTTCTTTAAGGAAATACCAAATACGTATGATATCATTGGAGCAGCATTAATCATTTTTAGTTCCGGGTTTGTTGCTATAGCAACATCGATTCGAAACGTTAATGAGTCTGCAATTTAATGTGACTTTTATCAGAGACATCCATCAATTATACCTTTCTTGGCGAAACTCTATAAGTACTAATCGACGAAATGCCACCATTTCAAATTTTATTGAGTATTTCGGAGTATACTCTGAACAGAGTGCTTCACTTTTAGACAATCAATCTGGTGAACAGTCTAAGAACTATAACTTATGTAGAGAATGGCGGAAGAACTCAAATGTGTGATAAAAAGTAGTGCCAATGCCGTTGTGCACAATTGATCTTGAAATGCAAGGTGTTATTATTATAAATATTATTCCTTTTAGTAACTATGTACATTTGCCAAATTGGTTTGAGGTTTTGTAACCAAAACTCAGAAATAATACACATATCAATGATTGTATAATCTATTCATCAACATCTCTTTATCTGTACTCGTTCAGGATTCAGACCACTATTCTCTATAGTGGACTAAGTTCTGAAACATCCGAGTCGTCAGCTAGTTTCAGAAAATTGGTCTTGTAGTTTCTAAGTATTAGCTTTTGACAAGAAATAACATTTTTAGGATTTATTTGCATTTTGATAATCAGGTCATATTGTCTTCAATAATTCTTCATTTTGTACACATCTATAAATTAACGTTTCTATCAATAACACTGTGTACGGTTTTACGAGAAAGTTATTGTACCTAATAAAATATCATCTTAAAAAACATTCCAGTTGCAGCTAGTGCAGCTTTAAATTGTATGCAAATATATATCAGGTAAACATGTAGTTATCAATTAAAAGCAATGATGGACATGGATTTAATGTACATACTTGTCATAGTCTACTATGTAGGTATGTATGTATGTATGTATGTATGTATGTATGTATGTATGTATGTGTGTGTGTGTATGTGTGTATGTATGTATGTATGTATGTATGTATGTATGTATGTATGTATGTATGTGTGTGTATGTGTGTATGTATGTATGTATGTATGCATGTATGTATGTATGTATGTATGTATATATATTATTTATGTATGTATGTATGTATGTATGTATGTATGTATGTATGTATGTATGTATGTGTGTGTGTGTGTATGTATGTATGGATGGATGTATGTATGTATGTATGTATGTATGTATGTATGTATGTATGTATGTATGTATGTATGTATGTATGTATGTATATTCTTTCTTTCTTTCTTTCTTTCTTTCTTTCTTTCTTTCTTTCTTTCTTTCTTTCTTTCTTTCTTTCTTTCTTCATCATTTCATGTAATGTAACATAGTGGTATATATTTATTTATACAATGTTACATCGTTGTGAAATTTGTATTGTCACCATGACACACCACTTTTACAACACTAAGTGTTTCAACCCGCACATCTTACATGAACTACATCACAATTTTGAATCTGCAAATGCGTGTGTAGTGGACAATACACTATACACAAGACGATGTATAGAGTAAAACTGGAACATAGACTTTATTTCATGATAGCCCTGAGTTTGGCCTCACACAAGGGCAAAGCCTGGCGAGACACATGTTCACAGCTGCACGATCAAAACCAAAGTGCGTAACCTCTCCAACGCTTTGGTGACAGGTCGTTGAGAGAGAGAGATTGTTGCATGATTGTGGCCAATCAATAGCACTGCCCTTCATTATTTCATTGGGTCATATACATGCGACATACAGCTATAAATTAACATCTACCATCATTTATCTAATGTGTAGTACATCACCCACTGTACGACAGAGTACCGACAGTGTATAGGCCCCGTGTGTGTTTGTAGTATGGTGGGTACAAAGTTAATTTGAATATTATTTTCTTTTGGAATTTGTGTAGCTAATATCTAATGAGAAGACAACCATCACAAATATCTGAGAGAGAACACAACGTGAAAGTGTTCTGTTGATGTTTAGGTACTTGTCTTCTCATTGGATATTAGCTACAAAAATTCAAAAACAAAATGGCGATGTAATAGAAAATATAGTGGGTGTGTTCACCTATGTAAACTTCAAAATTGGACTCAGACAGAACTTGATATTTGCTAAAAATCTGTAGCGCTGGACTATAAAACCCAACATCAAGGTGTCTACCGTTAAAAAAATACCAATAATATATCTATGGTCTTATTGTTGAAGCAAAAAGGTATCGACAGACGGCAAAATAAACGTAATAATATCAAATAAATTATGATTTTGCTGCCTTCCTAATTGCGTGACGATCGACAAATTGCTCAAGCTCGAACATTTGCCACAAGTGAGTTTCCCGCCACTACCGTGACAAGGTTTTCCCGCCTCAACCCAAAACTCCAAATACATTTTCATTCTCGGAAATTGCAATTTTAAATTGACAAGTTCTCATAGATATAATTTTGTATTGTATATCGTTTATCTTTATCAATACATATCAAGCTTGAAACTATGATCATAAGAGTATAATATCAGCATATTCATAAAAGTTTCCATTACAGCATGTCTACCAACCTATACAGTACGAAACCATAATATTGACATTTGGACAAATGCTTTTACCTGTCAGTCAAATATTGCTGACTGAAGACGTTAAAAATCAGTAATATCGTATTCGTTTTTATGTGTTTACCCGATATAATAAACCGACAAAGACCGATAAAATAGACAGAGAATCGTTTTTCACCATTTACACGGAAACATCTGAACTGGCACCAGTCCCCCGAGGACGGTTGTTGTGTTTGTTATTCATTTTTAGTTTTGACGTTTTCGAATAAAATGTTAAAAATCATCAATATCATATTCGTTTTAATGTGTTTTTATGTGTTTAAAAGATATAATAAACCGACTGACAATCATTTTTCACCGTTTACACGGAAACACCTACACTGCACCAGTCCCGCGAGAGATTTTTGAGTTTGTTATTCATTTTCACTTTTGTAAAGGAAAATGTCCTCCATGCTCGATGCTAGTACCATTGCTATATAGCCTATAGCAGTGATTGCAAGCTAGGTAGATTTGAATATTTATGTGTTTACTAACCGGATGAACTCAGGAATATATTCTGAACTAAATGCAAATGCATTCAAGTCTCTTCCGACTCGCAATCTGAAATATTTTATAATCTGATTAGACAGACACTTATAGGAAAGTACAGAAACGTCAGCCTCGTAGGCATGACAGAACATGATTGAATTCGATCTGTACTATAGTTCTGGAAGTTTCGTTTTCATGCGGAAATATTAATTAGATTTTTGTCGAGCCAGACGAGAACATTTACAACATCAAAGAGATATTTTGTCTGGCCAGACAAAAACTGTGGCAATGTATTGTGAGATTTTTGTCGAACCAGGCGACGTTTCGTTTCAGGCAAAGTATGAGACCATGTCCTCAACTCTACGTCGATGGAATTTTGACCTAAACGAACGATGTTCGTTAGTTGAACATATTGTGTGATTGTCACTCAGCAATCCATAGTAAGTGTTTTTCCCAGAGTCCTATGTAGTCGTCGACTGGTAGATCGATTGACATAATCCCATTAGTGCAATGTTTCTCAAGAAACTGGCACGCATAAAAAAACTCTCTTAGAAATTCAAATCGATTGTACCATGAACGTATAGTTTTCACCGAACGTATCAGTAACACAGTTACCATAGACGCACCATTCGTGGAGACCACTCATCTCTCAATACAGTATACCTGGGATATAAGTATAATCTAGATTTCCCCACTTTTTACCATCTCGTCATGGCTGACAAGGCGAATATTTGTCTTCTGGTTTTACTTTCAAATGTCTATTTGGTTTCTTCAGGTAAGTAACTTAGTGTGTTCTTTACAAGAGTTAAGAAATTTGATTTCAGAAGACCGCTCTACCTGACGTAAAGAATTCTGTTAGATTGATATTTTATCAATAGCTTACCATAAAACTACACGGCTACGTAAGAGATATTGAAAATTAAAAATTGTTTGGGTGGTATACTTCAAATCGAATCTGTCGTGTTTAATTAGGGAACAGAGTCGCAAAATGTTACAAAAGTTCATAAGTGAAGGTGGAGGTGTTCTGGTGTCAATGCAAATGCTGAACTTCATTTTCGCACTTCTAACCAAATTTAGAGAACTTTCACGCCTACAATGGTAACAGATTCTGTATTTACAACTGAGATGTTAATAAATTGATTGAAATCTACTTCTAATGTGATTTACAGTGCTGGGTTTCCAGTACTGTTTTAATGTGTTTACCATGTTTTTACATTGGATTTGGTCCTAAACGAACGGAGTTCGTTTCCGTTTATTGAGTTTGTGAGACATTGTGCGATCGTCCCCAACTCTGTCCAGCTTAGATTTCACTACGGACTCTATTGTGAGGGGTTTGTAAACTCAGTATTTGTCACCAGTTGTGTAACACAGAGCAATTTCGATTGTAGTCAATGTTTCCCTTATATGATTTAAAAAAAGAAATGTATATGCTAATACTATGTATAAGGACATAAAACAGAAATACAAAACCTAAGTTGAGAAAGTACACATAACATTATACCGTTTATGTTTTACTGAACAAATGAAATTGATGACAATGCTTATAAAACAATTATTAATGCTCTGGGGTGTGCATGAATTAATATATGTAAGTTCTTCCGAATCGGTTATCATTGTCAGACAATTTACCATAGTCGCCATGCTGTCATCGGTTTATTGCAAAAATTATGCTACATAACAAATGTTCAATTCAACAGCAGATTATATTAAGGTCATATCAGATATGAGTGACTGCTAACGATAGTCTAGCTAGCAGCTCGACCCTCGGTTGGCAATTGTGTAAACTTTAAAAACAACCACAAAGGCATTCTCGCAGAGCTGTTATTTCTTCCGTGACACTGCGAAATATTTGGCAGTTAGTCTTGGACGGTGCCGTAAAAGAGGCTGTGGTTTACGACGATGCTGGTAGGGATACTGTCGTCTTCGGCTTGTGTTCGACAATCTTCTTATAACACAGAACCGAGGTCTTGTTTACAAGACTATCATAACAACAGCACACTTCTCAAACATTTACAAACAAATCATTTGACTATCTAAACATTATAAGAAGTCTATCCAAATATCAAAACTTGAGGAACATATAAGAACAAACCTAGAAAAATATTTATATTAAAGTGGCCAAAACGATTTGGATTTTTAAATTAAGAAACAATTTTCGTACTTGAAAAATCAATGTGAAACAACATAGACTATGTCTGTGTTTGTAACTCATATACATTACAAAAAGAAGTTAAAAAAAAATAATGACGTGTACAAAGTTTGTTCTTGTACGTACAGTAGCAAACATTTTACACATGTATTGATCTTTTGCTGAGCTACAAAGAAGGATATTGTTTCACATTGATTTTTCAAGTAGGAAGCCATGATCAAATTGTTTTGTAAGTTAAAAATGCAAAATAAATACCAAATCCTAATCCATATGGCCACTTTATTTAAGTACATTGAAATTCTTAATAGCCAATCTTATTACATTGTTTACCTGGAAAGGATTGCCGTTTAATGGTGTATATTAATCGATGTGTGATCGATTATATTTGAAAGTAGAACAGAAAACTTCGATTTTGATTTATTAAGAAAAGTACGCGTCAGTCGAGTTCAGTGCTGAATGGACGGATGGATTATCGGCTTCCTGGTTCTAATAAAAGTACACATTTAGATATCATTCCCCGATATTTTGCTTCATTCAGCCAATGAAAATACGAGTGCTCTAAGGGGCCTTGTCACTATGAGTCGCTAAGTGCTTAGTTTTCATCAATGCATGCAAGCTTCTGTTCTGATAAGATATTGCTTAAAGCGGCACAATGTGGGCTTTTAGTCAAGTGAAAATGCACAAAGAAAACTACATTGCAGTATAATGCTAATGTCGATGCAAGTCTTCTATAATGTTGTGACTGTCTGCTGGCATTGTTAGAATAGTTCATTGCATAGTAGAGTTTACCTGGACATATTTTTTGATACGTAAGATAAATTACGTCATTGGATCGTTCATGAGTTATATCTTAATACATGTGCAAACTTGCATTGGTTAACTCGCTGTTCAACTTCACTAAATTTCATTTCAAAGCAAGAAAGTCATAAAAGCAATATTTCCAGAACTGGCACTTGAAGTAAATATTAAGGTAAAAAAAGTGAGTACTACGCCATACAGTTCTTGTTTTGTTTTTCGCAGTGTGTCCGACAGGCCTTTTTCAGTACGGAAGTTCGTGTTACCAGTTCATGACGACCAGTACCACATCTTGGTTTAATGCAAGGGATGCCTGTTCACTGGATGGTGGGCATCTGGTATTCGTGAATGATCAGGCCGAACACGACTTTCTAGTAAGCACCGCCCTGTCTGAATCTTACAACTCCAACTTTTGGATTGGTGGATACGGTCAAAACTTCTACTGGGTAGATGGCACCCTGCCCATCTACTCCAACTGGAAAAGTGGGGAGCCTAATTATAATGCAGTGCCGAAATGTGCTATTGCACAGTCGAGTAACAACCAGTGGACTGACAAGGGTTGTAATAATTTAGGGAATTATGTGTGCGAACGAGATATAGGGGGAGGTAGGTGTTCATCTAGATTTTTGACACAGAAGTATTGTCTAAAGTTTGTGGTCTAGCAAGAACGAACAACGACAAGAACAACATCAAAAACGATGACAATGACGACGACGACAATAATAATAATAATAATAATAATAATAATAATAATAATAATAATAATAATAACAACAAAAACAAAAACAATAACAAATAACATCAACAGCAAACAACACAATCCATAACTGATGTACCTAACATGCAAAATACATGCCTACACAATTCTAGACAGTTACTATAGATACTGATTCAAATAAGAGTATATACATATATTTGTATCGATATATTGATTTTGTGAAAATTATAGTTAAAGATATTGGCTGTATATTTCATTCCCAAGGACTTGCAGTAAGGCCACCGGTCAGTTTTCTCGGGCAGGATTATGGTGGTGATGGGGCTGGGGGTTGTGGTTAGGAGGTAGGAGTAGTAATGTTTTGGATTGTGATGGAAGAACTTTCCATATCTACAATGCCATGACAGTGTCTGAACTGTGGTATTATCTTATCACTTAGTGTTATCTCAATAGAGGGGCCATAGGGATTCCATCATGATATCATCACGGGTTCTTCATACCATATAAGGGCGTGGGACATATACAAAAATATTTTTAATGATTTAGAATTTGTGTAAAGAAATTAGGAAATCCTTGATTACTCAATATGCTTCAAAACATGTACAAATTTGCCGGGTTTTTTGTTTGTTTCAAAATTGATTATTACATTGGCTCTTCAAATACTTCTCTAAGACAATAGTAATAAAATCTTCTGACAGGTTAATTCCTTTTAATTCCTCTCTGGAATATGTCAGTTGATATAATTTGCATAAACTCTAGTTGTTGCATACTTTAGGTTGTACGGGAGGTGAAGAAGAGCACAACGGCAAGTGTTATAAGGTAGAAGGAACGTCTCTCAGTTGGGATGATGCAAGAACAGAATGTCAGATCTTAGGGGGAGATCATATTTCAATTAACAGTCAAGGAGAGCAGGGCTTCTTCCAAGATATCAGTGACTATTCGGCAGATTACTGGTTAGGACTAAGGGATGCCGGATTCCAATGGGTGGATGAAACACCAATAGTGTATGCAAGCTGGGAACCAGGCGAACCCAACGGTGATGGCCCGTGTATCGAAATGAGCGTTGCTATGGGATATAATTGGAATGATATATCTTGTGACATGAGTCAAAAGTACATTTGTGAAAGTGAAGGTAAGAGGAACAAGTTCGGCTTAACCATAATTGTGTATGTATGTATGTATGTATGTATGTATGTATGTATGTATGTATGTATGTATGTATGTATGTATGTATGTATGTATGTATGCATGCATGCATGTATGTATGTATCTATGTATGTATGTATGTATGTATGTATGTATGTATGTATGTATGTATGTATGTATGTATGTGTGTGTATTTATGTATGTATGTATGTATGTATGTATGTATGTATGTATGTATGTATGTATGTATGTATGTATGTATGTATGTGTGTGTGTGTATTTATGTATGTATGTGTATGTATGTATGTATGTATGTATGTATGTATGTATGTATGTATGTATGTGTCTGTATGTCTGTATGTCTGTATGTATGTATGTATGTATGTCTGTATGTATGTATGTATGTATGTATGTATGTATGTATGTATGTATGTATGTATGTATGTATGTATGTATGTATGTATGAATGTATGTATGTATGTATGTATGTATGTATAATATATATACTGTATATATATATATATATATATATATATATATATATATATATATATATATATATATATATACAACTGCATATCATATTATATACCTATGTGTATATGTCTGTTATATAATTACACACATACACACACACACACACATATATATATATATATATATATATATATATATATATATATATATATATATATATATATATATATATATATATATATACTTAATTCAAAAGAATAAGGATGTAATATGTCATTACTCAGAGTTCCACGCTTGTTGCGATCATAGGACGACTAACGGCAGTGTGAGTGTGTGTGTGTGTGTGTGTGTGTGTGTGTGTGTGTGTGTGTGTAAGAAGTCTAAATATTAAAATATTCCATAATATAATATGTATATTCATAATGCAAAATCATATGTTGATATTAGGAAATGGTCAATTATGAAGCAAGATAGCATATAATTTATTGTATCTCTTTTCCAAATCGATTGATATTCCAGTATGGTACCTTTCTGTTTAATTAATTTTAACATTTCTAGCTAGGACAGGTTGTTGAACATTCCATGGATATACAACCTGTAACATCAATATAAGTAGAGCAATCAATGAGACTTTTGATTACAAATTATGATTCCACTCTAGGCACTGACAATGTACTGTTAACACTGCACACACTGTGTACATATCGGTTACATATATAGCCTCCACTACGGGTATCCAATCATCTCTTTAGCAAAAATGAAAAATCATGATCCAAAAGTTGATCGTGTTCTGACAAATATAGGCTGCTCGTTCTACATCACAACAACCATTTTTAAATCGCAAGAGAGCTGGGCTTCAATACACCATGGAGGTGCTCCCCTTATACCTCCATGGATACACATACTGTATAGGGTTTGGTGGTACAGACCACACGAACACTTGACGTTGGATAGTGCAGATATTACTGGATAAAGAAAATAGAGATTGAAATAAAAATTAGAAACTCCAATGCTACATAAATAATATTTCCATTCAGTCACATCTGGGGGAGGGGAGGTTATATCCTTTATGAAGACTTGTTTATCCGACATTGAACTATTGATCTTGCCCCATTAATCCCCTTTATTGCAAGACTGATGATGTAATAAATTGTAACTGTATTATAGAAGTGTCAATAAAATAACTATTTTCTACTTAATATGTACTGGCTTTATATGTACAGCATTACAATACTACTATACTGATTTGAAATTGATTGTGCGGTTTGAAACAATTTTTAATTTTGGCAAATTTAGTTGGGGGGGGGGGGGTCCTGAGGCCTAAGTATAAGAATTTGTTTTCCTACATTGAACTATTGATCTTGCCCCTAAGAAATGTTAAATACAGATAAATACAATGTAACATATATTTGCAGGTTATATGATTTCAAATGACCTGGCTTCTCCCCTTCATTTACAGCGATTACAACTACTACCGTACCTCTAACAACCACAACCCTACCACCAACGACCACAACCCTACCAACAACGGAAGCACCATCTCCAAAGCTGAACTCTACAATGTTCGACCAAATCGAAGACAAGTCTCATCTGGGAACTACTTCATCACCAATCTACACCACTACAATAGTTACAGGGTCACCAATAAAGTGTGCTATGTTGTGTGCCAATCTTGATATCTGCAACAGTTTTGCTTTCCTACCAGATGGCCCATACTCACAGTGTGAACTCTACACAGAGAATTACAGTGGTTCTCAGCTTCTGAATATGCAAGAGACCATGTTCTTTCTGCGATCATTTTAGACCTTTTGCAGGAGACAGTTTAGTTGTCACATAACCTTCAATGGACATGTGACATGTTTATGTATGCAAGGAACAATCACATCCTCATTTGCATGCAGGCATGCTATATTATAATGTTTTCCGTCTTCACCACTAGTACACAGGTGCTTCTGTCAAGTAATCACTGGTTTATATGTAATAATTCCTCCCCAACAGTTTTTTTTTCGTCTGACTGCGGAAAGTATTAATGACCTAAGGGGCCTTACTTCTACGGGCTGCTAGAAGAGCAGTGAGAAACCCTTAGGTCATGAGTATTTTACAGCTGAATGAAGAAAGATTTTGGGGAATAATACAACTGTATCGCCTCAAGCATAATTTAGGAAAAATCATGAAAATTAAAATGACGATTCAGAACGTTTTGAGTGACGTAGACAAGGGTTGTCGTGATGTAGAATGACCTGGTTATATAATCCATATTTTCTGTTCGAAAACGATAACATTGCTTGTGTATGGTATAATATGGAAGATATGCCAGATGGGGTTTGCCACATAGACAAAATATTATCATTAATACTATACTACAAAGTTACTTTAATCTTGTACTATGAAACTATACAGAATCATAAAATAATCATAAATAACACAAACAAAAGATCCAATTTTCTTGCTTGTTTTATTAGCCGCTATACAAGAAAGGAATTGGTTCCTGTAAAATGTGTCACATGGAGTAGCGAACACATCATTGTTCAACACACACACACACACACACACACACACACACACACACACACACACACACACATATACACTTTTCACCTAAAATTAGAACATCTCTCCACAAAAGTACTTCTACAACTTTGACGACAATTTTATTTCAAATTCTGCACATCCATTCATGTATGGACAATACAGCACATTTTGGTTACCTAAGTTCTTGTCAATTCTCTGGTAGGATCGCAAGAGAGCACCCCAGAATTGACAAAGTGATGGCTAAAATTTCTGTCAAACTCGTATGCTAATGCATCAAATAGTGATTAAACGGAGGCTACTTTACATCCAGGAGCATTATAATAGTGGTAAGGCAAAAAAAGAGAATTGTTTCTGGTCAACGTGCGCATCACGTAAATACCTTCGCGTTGGTCTTTTGTTTCCATGTTTGTCCAGCCCATATACAGTTACATCTACATAGCAAGAATTTCTTGAAAACATCCGGATTCATCTCTTCAATGATCTGTTCTCTCTTGGTTATTGTCTGATATAGTAATAAATATTGAGTGGGTCAAAATTAGAATAACATAAAAAGAAGAAGAATATACACGGCTCCTAAGTGCTTATTTCCTTCAAATCATGAATATTCATTGCCCATCTAATACATATGTCTGCTAAATCTCATGGGACAACAGTGTACAAGGCTAGAACAATAGATACATACATACATACATACATACATACACACATGCATGCATGCATACATGCATGCATGCATGCATGCATACATACATACATACATACATACATACATACATACATACATACATACTTATATGCATACATACATACATACATACATACATACATACTGTCATACATACATACATACATACATACATACATACACACATACATACATACATATATACATACGTACGTACATGCATGCATACATACATACATACATACATACATACATACATACATACATATATCTTCTCTTTATACTTGTTAAAGAATATTAATTCAAAACCTTCGTATTTCGTTATTTACATAAACAAGCTTGGTTTAACAGGTATCTGACATTCAGACAAGGTGACAGAGATACGTTCCACACCAGACAACGAATGTCTTGGAATACATTTAGACATACAAGTCGATGCAGTGTTCGGCAGGATTCATCAAACTCCAGAAATGTAAGCAAAGTAGGAGACCATGTCCCCAACTCTATGTCGAACGATGTTCGTTTGTTGAACTAGTGCAACATTATGCAATAGTGAGCGTTTTTCACCGGAGTCGTATGTAATCGTCGACTGGTACATCGATTGATGTAATCCCATTAGTGCAATGTTTCCCAAGAAACTGGCACGCATAAAGAAACACTCTTAGAAATTCAAATCGATTGTACCATGAACGTATAGTTTTCACTTAACATATCAGTAACACAGTTACCATAGACGCACCATTCGTGGAGACCACTCATCTCTCAATACGGTATACCTGGGATATAAGTATAATCTAGATTTCCCCACTTTTTACCATCTCGTCATGGCTGACAAGACGAATATTTGTCTTCTGGTTTTACTTTCAAATGTCTATTTGGTTTCTTCAGGTAAGTACCTTAGTGTGTTCTTTACAAGAGTTAAGAAATTTGATTTCAGAAGACCGCTCTACCTGACGTAAAGAATATTCTGTTAGATTGATATTTTATTAATAACTAACAATAAAACTACACGGCTAAGTACGAGATATTGGAAATTAAAAAATTGTTTGGGTTGTATACTTAAAATTGAATTTGTTGTGTGTAATTAAGGAACGATCGCAAAATGTTACATAAATTCGTAAACGAAGTTCGTTCGCTCGGTGGAGGTATTCTGGCCATGGTGTCAATGCAAATGCTGAACTTCATTTTCGCACTTCTAGCCAAATTTAGAAAGCTTCACGCCTTCAATGGTAACAGATTCTGTATTTACAACTGAGATGTTGATAAGTTGATTAAAATTGACTACTAATGTGATATACAGTACTTGGTTTCCGCATAGACAATAGAGAGGGACTCTCTCTATTGTCTATGGTTTCCGGTACTATGATTACCATCGTGTTTTACACCGTTTATTGAGTTTGTGAGACATTGCGCGATCGTCCCCAACTCTGTCCAGCTTAGATTTCACTACGGACTCTATTGTGAGGGGTTTGTAAACTCAGCACTTGTTACCAGTCGTGTAACACAGAGCAATTTCGATTTTTCCCGTATATGATATAAGTATGTATAAGAAATGTATATGATATAAGTATGTATAAGTAAAGAAAACTGAAATACAAAACCTTAGTTGCGAAGGTACACATAACATTATACTTTCTGTGTGTTTTACTGAAAAAATGAAATTGATGAAAATGCTTACAAAACAAAATGTTCCAGGGTACCTCGTGAATTAATATATGTAATTTCTTCCGAATCTGTTATCTTTGTCAGACATTTTACCATACTCTCCATGCTGTCATCGGTTTATTGCAAAAGTTATGATACATCAAAAATGTTTAATTCAACAGCAGATTATATTAAGGTCATATCAGGTAGGAGTGACTGATAACGATAGTCTAGCTAGCAGCTCGACCCTCGGGCAATTGTGCTAATCTTAACCATTCTCGCGAACAAAAGCTTCCGCGACACTGCGAAATATTTGGCAGTTAGTCTTGGACGGTGCCGTAAAAGAGGCTGTAGTTTACGACGATGCTGGTAGGGATACTGTCATCTTCGGCTTGTGTTCGGCAACCTTCGTATAGCACAGAACCGCGGTCTTGTTTGCAAGACTATCACAACGACAGCACACTTCCTCAATTTTTTACAAAAAAATCATATGACTAAATAAACATTATAAGAAATCTATCCCAATATAAAAACTTGAGGAACATATTGGAACAAACCTTGAGAAAATATTTATATTAAAGTGGTCCAAACGTTTTGGATTTTTAAATTAATGAAACAATTTAATATGGCTTCGTATTTGAATGTGAAACAACACCGACTAAGTCTGTGTTTGTCACTCAATAAAATGCAAAACGTTAAAAAATAATGACGTGTACACAGTTTGTTATTGTACGTACAGGAGCAAACATTTTACACATGTATTAAGATCTTTTGCTGAGTTACAAAGAAGGATATTGTTTCACATTGATTTTTCAAGTAGGAAGCCATGATCAAATTGATTTGTAAATTAAAAATCCAAAATAAATACCAAATCCTAATCCATATGGCCACTTTATTTAAGTACATTGAACATCTTAATAGCCTACCTTATTACATTGTTTACCTGGAAATGATTACCGTACAATGGTGTATATTAATCGATGTGTGATCGATTATATTTTAAAGTAGAACAGAAAACTTCGATTTTGATTTTAATATTAAGAAAGGTACGCGTCAATCGAGTTCAGTGCTGAATGGACGGATGGATTATCGACTTCCTAGTTCTAATAAAAGTACACATTTAGATATCATTCCCCAATATTTTGCTTCATTCAGCCAATGAAAATACGAGAGCTCTAAGGGGCCTTGTCACTATGAGTCGCTAAGTGCTTAGTTTTCATCAATGCATGCACGCTTCTGTTCTTAAGATATTGCTTAAAGCGGCACAATGTGGGCTTTTAGTCAAGTGAAAATGCACAAAGAAAACTACATTGCAGTATAATGCTAATGTCGATGCAAGTCTTTTATAATGTTGTGACTGTCTGCTGGCATTGTTAGAATAGTTGATTGCATAGTAGAGTTTACCTGGACATATTTTTGGATACGTAAGATAAATTACGTCATTGGATCGTTCATGAGTTATATCTTAATACATGTGCAAACTTGCATTGGTTAACTCGCTGCTCAACTTCACAAAATTCCATTTCAAAGTAAGAAAGTCATAAAAGCAATATTTCCAGAACTAGCACTGAAGTAAATATTAAGGTAAAAAAAGGTAAGTACTACGCCATACATTTTTGTTTGTTTTTCGTAGTGTGTCCGACAGGCCTTTTTCAGTACGGAAGTTCATGTTACCAGTTCATAACGACCAGTACCACATCTTGGTTTAATGCAAGGGATGCCTGTTCGCTGGAGAGCGGGCATCTGGTATTCGTGAATGATCAGGCCGAACACCACTTTCTAGTAAGCACCGCCCTGTCTGAATCTTACAACTCCAACTTTTGGATTGGTGGATACGGTCAAAACTTCTACTGGGTAGATGGCACCCTGCCCATCTACTCCAACTGGAAAAGTGGGGAGCCTAATTATAATGCAGTGCCGAAATGTGCTATTGCACAGTCGAGTAACAACCAGTGGGCTGACAAGCGTTGTCATAATTTAAATAATTATGTGTGCGAACGAGATATAGGAGGAGGTAGGTGTTCATCTCGATTTTTGACACAGAAGTACATTGTGTATTGTCTAAAGTTTGGTCTAGCAAGAACGAACAACGAGAAGAACAATATCAAAAACGATGACAACATCAAAAACGATGACGACGGCGTTGACAACAACAACACATCAAAAACGACAACAACAACAACAATAACAATAACAACAACAATAATAATAACAAATAACGTCAACATCAACAGCAAACAACAAAATCCATTACTGATGTACCTAACATGCAAAATACATTCCTACATAATTCTAGACAGTTACTATAAATAATGATTTAAATAAGAGTATATACATATATTTGTATAGATATATTGTGAAAATTATAGTTAAAGATATTGGCTGTATATTTCTCGGGCAGGATCATGGTGGTGATGGTGGGGGAGGGGGGTAGGGGGTAGGAGTAGTAATGTTTTGGATTGTGATGGAAGAACTTTCTACAATGCCATGACAGTGTCTGAACTGTGGTATTATCGTATCAAATTATCACTTACGGATTCCATCATGATATCATCACGGGTTCTTCATTCCATATAAGGGCGTGGGACATAGACACAAATATGTTTAATGATTTAGAATTTGTGTAAAGAAATTAGGAAATCCTTGATTACTCAATATCCTTCAAAACATGTACAAATTTGCGGGGTTTTTTGTTTCAAAATTGATTATTAATATTACATTGGCTCTTCAAATACTTCTCTATGACAATAGTTATAAAATCTTCTGACAGGTTCATTCCTTTTAGTTCGTTTCTGGAAAACGTCAGTTGATATAATTTGCATAAACTCTGTTGCATATACTTTAGGTTGTACGGGAGGTGAAGAAGAGTACAGCGGCAAGTGTTATAAGGTAGAAGGAACGTCTCTCAGTTGGGATGATGCAAGAACAGAATGTCAGATCTTAGGGGGAGATCAAATTTCAATTAACAGTCAAGGAGAGCAGAGCTTCTTCCAAGATATCAGTGACTATTCGGCAGATTACTGGTTAGGACTAAAGGATGCCGGATTCCAATGGGTGGATGAAACACCAATAGTGTATGCAAGCTGGGAACCAGACGAACCCAACGGTGATGGCCCGTGTATCGAAATGAGCGTTGCTATGGGATATAATTGGAATGATATATCTTGTGAAACGAGTCGAAAGTACATTTGTGAAAGTGAAGGTAAGAGGAAAAAGTTCAGCTTGTATGTATGTATGTATGTATGTATGTATGTATGTATGTATGTATGTCTACCGTTAGTCGTCCTATGATCGCAACAAGCGTGAAACCCTTGAGTAACGAATTATTACAACCTTATTCTTTTGAATTAAGTCTATAATGCTCTGCTACTAATACTGGCATCGAGCACTGTTCTCTCCAGCGAGACACTCATATATATATATATATATATATATATATATATATATATATATATATATATATATATATATATATATATATATATATATATATATATATCTGCTTGTGTGTGTGTGTGTGTGTGTGCGTGTGTGTGTGTGTGTGTGTGTGTGTAAGAAGTCTAAATATCAAACTCGTCCGCAATATACGTATATTCATAATGCAAAATCATATGTTGATATTAGGAAATGGTCAATTATGAAGCAACATAGCATATAATTTATTGTATCTTTTTTCCAAATCGATTGATATTTTTTGTTTGATTAATTTTAACATTTCTTATTACAGCTGGGACAGGTTGTTGAACATTCCATAGATATACAACCTGTAACCATGGTAACATCAATATAAGTAGAGCAATCAATAAGACTGTTGATTGCAATGTACTCTTAACACTGTATACATTGTGTACATATCAGTTACATATACAGCCTCCAGAACGGGTATCCAATCATCTCTTTAGCAAAAATGAGAAATTATGATCCAAAAGTTGAATGTGTTCTGACAAATATAGGCTGCTCGTTCTACATCATAACAACCATTTTTAAATCTCAAGAGGGCTGGGCTTCAATACACCATGGAGGTGCTCCCCTTATACCTCCATGGATACACATACTGTATAGGGATTGGTGGTACAGACCACACAGGCACTTGACGTTGAATAGTGAAGACATTACTGAATAATGAAAATAGAGATTGAAATAGAAATTAGAAACTCAAATTCTAATAAATGATATTTCCATTCAGTCACATTTGAGGGGGAGGGGGTATATCCTTTATGATGACTTGTTTATCCGACACTGAACTATTAACATCTTGCCCCTTAATCCCCTTTATTGCAAGACTGATGATGTAATAAATTGTAACTGTATTATAGAAGTGTCAACAAAATAACTATTTTCTACTTACTATGTACTACTGGCTTTATATTCACAGCATTACAATAATACTATACTAATTTGAAATTGATTGTGCGGTTTGAAGCAATTTTTAATTTTGGCAAATTTAGTTGGGGGGGGGGGGGGGTCTGAGGCCTAAGTATAAGAATTGGTTTTTTTTCGTACATTGAACTATTGATCTTGCCCCTAAGAAATGTTTAATACAGATACATACAAAGTAATATATATTTGCAGGTGATATGATTTCAAATGACTTGGCTTCTCCCTTTCATTTACAGCGATCACAACTACTACCGTACCTCCAACAACCACAACCCTACCACCCACAACCACAACTCTACCACCAACAACCACAACCCTACCAACAACCACAACCCTATCACCCACAACCACAACCCTACCACCAACGACCACAACCCTACCAACAACCACAACCCTACCACCCACAACCACAACCCTTCCACCAACAACCACAACCCTACCAACAACGGAAGCACCATCTCCAAAGCTGAACTCTACAATGTTCGACCAAATCGAAGACAAGTCTCATCTGGACACTAGTTCATCACCAATCTACACTGCTACAATACTTACAGGGTCACCAATAAAGTGTGCTATGTTGTGTGCCAATCTTGACATCTGCAACAGTTTTGCTTTCCTACCGCAAGGACCATACTCACAGTGTGAACTCTACACAGAGAGTTACAGTGGTTCTCAACTTCTGAATATGCAAGAGACCATGTTCTTTCTGCGATCATTTTAGAACCTTTGCAGCATTAGGAGACAGTTAAATTGTCACATAAACTTCGATGGACATGTGACATGATTATGTATGCAAGGAACAATGACATCCTCATTAGCATATAGGCATGCTATATTTGTTTTCCGTCTTTCCCTGCCAGTGATAATACCACTAGTACACACGTGCTTCTGTCAAGTAATCACTGGTTCATATGTAATAATTAAATATTACTCCCCAATAGTTTTCTTTGTTTGGATGAGGAAAATATGAGTGACCTATGGGGCCTTGCTACTACGGGTTGCTAAAAGAGTAGTGAGAAACCCTTGGATCATGAGTATTTTCCAACTGAATGAAGAAAAATATTGGGAATAACAGAAGTGTATCACCTCAAGTATAATTTATGAAAAATCATGAAAAGTAATGATGATTCGGAATGTTTTGACTCATATTTCGAGCATCACAAAACCAGTGTCATAGATCTGGTTATATAATCCATATTTTCTGTTCGAAAACAAAAATATTGCTTGTGTATGGTATAATATGGAAGATATGCCAGATGGGGTTTGCCACATAGACAAAATATCATCATTAATACTATACTACAAAGTTACTTTAATCTTGTACTATGAAACTATACAGAATCATAAATAACACAGGCAAAAGATCAAATTTTCTTTTCTCTTTTATTAGTAAGAAAGGAATGGGTTCCTGTGAAATGTGTGTGACGTGGAGTAGCAAACACATCAGTGTTCAACACACACACACTACTCACCTAAAATTAGAACACCTCTGCACAAAAGTAAACTAGCAATTTTATTTCAAATTCTGCACATCCATTCATGTATGGACAATACACCACATTTTGGTTACCTAAGTTCTTGTCAATTCTCTGGTAGGATCGCAAGAGGGCATCCCAGATTTAACAAAGAGATGGCTGAAATTTATGTCATAATTGTATGTCAATGCATAAAATAGTGAATAAATGGAGGCTGGAGCATTACAGTGGTGGTTACAAATGTAGGCCAAAAAAAAGAAAAAAGAATTGTTTCTGGTCCGCGGGCATCACTAAAATACGCCTGCATTGTTCATTTCTATATGACTGTGTGTTTGTCTAGCCTATAGTCTGCAGATCCAGGGGAAACACAATAATAACCACAGTGAAGACAACTGCTGAGCCAATCATACTTGCTCTAAAGTACTAAATAAAAAGAGCAGTAACTGCCATAAATAGTAGATTGAGTGACAATTTGTTGAGAATACAAAAAAAACAAAAACAATCCACGACGTCCTACCACTTTAAACAAACTCTCCTCACTAGAAACAATTTTTCTTTGTTTTTGGCCTTATGTAAATTTAATTACTGGTACTTGCTAAAAAATAGCACAGTGGAAACAACATTGAAAATGTGTGGTAACTTCTTGCCTGTTTTCTTTTAGTACCATCAACTAAATTCTGGCTTCACTTACAGCCGCCAACAGCCAATAGCGCCCCTAGTGGCCAAACAATGAAATTTTTTTATCATTTTGATAACTGGAATATGGCGAATTACACAGAAATGCTTCCATCTACATAGCAAGCTAAGAATTTCTTGAACACATCTGGATTCATCTCTTCAATGATCTGTTCTCTCTTGGTTATTGTCTGATATAAATATTGGTTACTGCTTAACCAGACCATGTTTCGTATACCATCATCATTACGAAGCTTTAACGTATTGAGTTGAAAGGTGACAAATGACCATCGACGGCCATTTGTACCAATGGCATGCGTCACTATTGGGGTTTCTAAGTCTGTGTCTTCATTCTGAAAATGATAATAATAAATATGTAGCGAGTCAAAATTTGAATAACAAAAAAAGAAGAATATACAGGACTCCTAAGTGCTTATTTCCTTTAGAGAAAGTCATGCATATTCATTGCCCATCTAATACATATGTCTGCTAAATCTCATGGGACAACAGTGCACAAGGCTAGAACAATAGAGGTGAAAAAGACTGTCAATTTGATCTTTTTTGACAAATGAGCAAAATTTATATGACATGAAATCATGAAATGACTTTCTAGTATCCGAGTTTCTGAAAAAACTTTTATTTTTTATTTAGTGGCGTTCCACTTTAAAACGGTATATAAATTCTTCAAAGTGTGGTAACTTTACTTTAATTTCACAGAAATAAAGGAATTTCTTTCTACTTACATTAGCACCATACTGTAGTTTAGCTCTCACCAAGCAGTTGCCAAATGCAAACATTGTCAACTTGGTATCTAAATGCTGTGGCAACCAGTCATTTTCATTAATAGCTAACAGTAGGTTGGCATGAGGATAAGGATATCCTTCAGCAAAACCTGCAGAAAACAAAAATTGGTAGCTGGTGAATTATTTTTTTGATGTCTGATTCCTGCAAATTCTTTCAACATATACCACACAGTACACTTGATAATACCATTAAAGTGGCCACATGGATGAGGAGTGAGTATTTATTTTGGATTTTTAATTAATAAAACGATTTTATCATGGCTTTGTACTTTAAAAATTTATGTGAAAAATATGGCAAGTCCTTGTTTGTAAATCAATAATTGCAAAACATTAATAAATGTGTAAAATGTTTGTTATTGTATGTACAATAACAAACTTTACAAATAGATTTTCGCAATGTATGGAGTTACAAACACAGACTTGGTCTCTGTATAAAAAAAAATAAAAAAATACCCAATCCTCATCCATATGGCCATTTTAATATATAATTATCATGATATACTCAGTATCGCTTCCAAAGTAGTTCAGTGGAAAAGTGATCTGGCTTTTGTTTCTTTCTCTATTACATTACATTTTAGGCTTAAAATAACATTACATGATGGAGCAGAAGTCATGGTACATGGTGTTGACCAAGAAATCATGATTGTCATTTGTTTGATGCACCTCCATGTAGGTGGTAAAATAGAGTAGACCCGTTGCCGGTTCCAAGATGCACTTCGCGTCTCTCCATACAATGCCATGTATTCAGTACGCGCGGGAGGGGTTTGCACATGCTACTCAGGGGGATGGTTGTCACATGACAGTACCCTGGGTTTACCCATAAAATCACACTGTCATCGATCGTGTTCAGTCTGTGTTCTATAAAATCACCCATAATTAAAGAGGTCAACATTTCTTACCATCATTTCCTGATGAAAGTGTTATTTCAAATGTAATAAAGACAAAACAAGACTAAATCTAACAACATAAGTGACGTCCTCTTGCGCAATGCATCTTGGAACTGGAAATTCGACTACTGACTAATTCTCTCATGCTCCTACAGTAAAGAATGTGTAACTTATATAGCTGAATTCATGGCATCGACCAAGAAATCAAATATTTGTTATTTTGATTGGTGCACCTGGGTTGTAAAATTGATGTAATGAGAATTGAGTCATGAAAACACAACCACTACTAGCACAGTGTTTTTTGCTAAGGTGTGGGAACCCTGGTATCAGACAGGGTAAATTTAGTAAAACTGGCATTACCCATACATTGTACTATAATTTTGGTGGGGAACCCCCAGTAAAATGACTGGGGAATTCAGGTAAGTTTTACCTACTTACCGCCCTTAAAAATATCCACTATAGCAGGAGCTAAGAGAACAAGGAGATGCAACAAGTAACACTGAAGTAATTACTTTCTCTATGTGCTACATTCGTTTATAGCATTCATACCAAGTGTTAAAAGTATACAGTTTCAATTGGTTTACTTACAAGCTTAGCACATGGTCTTTCTAATGTGGTCAATTAGCAAAAGAGACAGTATACTTTTACACTTGATATGGATGCTATAAACGACTGTGGTACACACAGAAAATGATTTACTGTGGTGTTATGGGTGGTATTACCAAATGAAACAATATACTTTTACACTTGATATGGATGCTATAAACAACTGTGGTACATACAGAAAACGATTTACTTTGGTGTTATGGCTTGTACATGTACGATACCTGTATTACAGTGATCTTGTCGATAAACTTTGCATAGACGTAGATCTATTGTGTGGGAAATAGGATGCAATGATTCTAATTGATGACTACTGGTTTCCTGGATTTCTTCATCTGTTGCTAACGGCAACAGTGGAAACTTTGATGTAATAAGAGTACCTATTCTTCCCCTTACATGAATCTGAGCATCACCTGTAAAATAAATTAAGTAAAAACCCTATAAAGGCACAAAATTAACTTGAAGTTTCTCTGAAATCACAAGTAATTGTAGGTGATATAAAACTATGAAATTACTCTCCGGAACGCATAATTTATAAAAATACCTTTATTTCCTGAAGTGGCGTTCCCCCTTTAAATTTAAAACGACGTTTCAAAAACTGAAAGGTTTAACCACTAGCACCGTACCACTTACACAGTTTAGGTTTGGGCCAGAGTGTGGGTTTGATTAAATTTGGAACACTGCAAGTACAGCTCATGAGTGTTGTTCAGATTGACTACCAAACAATACAGGATTTGTCCTAGTAGTAGTAGTAGTAGTAAAATTTATTTAAGAACAGGGTAGCCAGGAAACAACAGAAGCTGATTTCCACCTGGGCCCTGTTACCACACACACACACACACACAAAACATTACATACCACACAAAAAGAGATTACAAACAATGCGAAAGCAGCGTTTAACAAGACAAGATGAAAAAGCAACAATACCAATAGATAAATATACACCGCCATCGTGGGTAGTCACACTGAATGCAAGAGGGGCTGTTCTTAGTAGACTTCTTGGAAGACAGGCACTAAATGCTTAGAGAACTATGAGGTAAGTGTAGAAATGTCGTTGCATGTGCATCTGCAATAAATCTTAAGCTCTGCTGCTTACAAAGTGTCTAAATTTATCTAACTTCAGGTAAAGCGGTACTGTCCAACCCATAAATCAAAAATCTATTCTGATTGGCTTAAACCTATCAAAAAGTGGAAAACATATATATCATAAGCCAATCAAATGTCTCTTACCTCTGTAGTATGGTGCAGCTAGATTGTAGTCATTGGCTAGAGAGCGTTGCAATAGTTTGGGATATTGGGGTGTAACACGGCTACACAAATGAACCCAACTCATCAGTTGGGTAAAGCTGAAAGAAGTGACACAGATACTCAAAATGAGAGGATTTTTTTTTAGTTTTAAATGACTATGCACAGAGCTGAAGAGAATCCGTATTGAAAAAGACACAGTCAGTGATAATTAACAAACGTATTAAAGAGGCCATATGGATGAGAAATGGGTATTTATTTTGGAATTTTAATTCATAAAACAACTCTATTCTGTTTTGATACTTTAAAACAACAATGTGACTCAACATACACTAAATCCTTGCTTGTAACTCGACTCGAAAATTGCAAAACATACTTTTCAAATTTTTGTAATGTATTGATTTGTAAACATGGATTTGGTCGATTCTGTTTCACATTTTTTTTTAAAAATATCAAAGTATAGTTTTTTTAGGAATCAAAAATCTTTAAAAAAAAAAGACCCATTTGTCACAAATAGCCACTTTAATACCTCTTAATATGAGGTAAATACCACTCCAAGAAATGGACATTTTCATAAACTATGGGTTCTGGAGAGTCATTTCATGATTTTACATCACCTACAATTACTTGTGATTTCAGAAAAACATCAAGTTGATCTTGTGCCTTTATATGGTGTCTTTGCTGTGGTCCATTGCATGATGGGAGTCAGCAGAAATAATATATTCATGGTTGCACAATGAAT
Source organism: Glandiceps talaboti (assembly GCF_964340395.1). Classification (NCBI taxonomy): domain Eukaryota; kingdom Metazoa; phylum Hemichordata; class Enteropneusta; family Spengelidae; genus Glandiceps; species Glandiceps talaboti. The sequence goes on from NC_135557.1 coordinate 18,133,895, forward strand.
ATTCATGACTCCTGAGTGCTTATTCCCTTCAGTGTGAAAAGCATCTCATGAATATTCATTGTGTAACTATGAATAAATTATTTCTGCTGACTACCATAATGCAATAGCTCATAGTAAAGATACTCAATAAAGGAACTACAAATTGATGTTTCTCTGAAATTGCAAGAGATTGTAGGTGATGTAAAATCATTAAATTTTACTCCAGAACCCATGGTTTATGAAAATGCCTTTTATTTCCTAGAGTGGCATTCCACTAGGCTTTTGACGACAACATGTTTTCAACACAAACTGTGGAATCCAATAGGCCATTTCAGACTGCAAACAGGAATACAGCACTCTTGCTCAAGTTAAGGGTATCATCACCTCATACATGTAGTATTGTTTCTCAAGAGCTTTGTCCCTTGGTATGCTATAGAAGTAAATCAGGGATGTTTTTCGTATTGATCAGACATCAAGGAAAGCAGCAGTGCTCTATGATTAACAAAGTAACCTATATCATGTATACCCCTAAAGTACACACAGACAGGAAGTAGAGCGCCACCATAGCAAATTTTGGAAAGGCCTATTGCTATCAGATTAACACATCATTGCCAAATGCAGGCTACATTAACGATGTCAAAATCACAACACAAGACTTCGCATACCTAAACTGACATTATAATTTCACTATCATCAAATATACGAAGTGCTACGTACCTAAATCTCTTAGAGGGTACATTGATTATGTCTGGATCGTCAAATATACGAGACTTTTCTATCGTTCTTCTGACTTCGTCTTCCTGGTTGTCAATTTTTACAAACTCTGCTATCTGCTGCAACCTGGGAGGTATCTAATAAAACAAATAAAATAAAAAACAAACAAGAATTGACAAGAGAAGGTAAATTGATCATGTTCAATTACTTAACATTGTGATTGTGTGTGTGTTCTTTATTATGTGACAAATAAACAAATAAAATAAATAAATAAACAAATACTTGATGTCACATTTATGTATGGTACTCTTAAGTTGTAAGTTATTAACGTTATGTTGTAAACACTATAGTATAGTATTACTATATAGGTCTGGTTGTAATAATAATCATTTATTATAATAATGATAAATCATATTTAGACTTGATAGCCTGATAGGTATAATGCCTTTTTTTTCGTGAGGGTTGCGTCATTATTATCCCTAGCAAAGACTTAAATCTATACCAGGTTCCCAATTATACAGCTGGTTTGACTGAGGCACAATTGTGGTTCAAACCTTGCCCAGGGATTTTATTTTAGCCATTTAGAAACAAATGGCAGCGACAGGGCTCAAACCTGCAACCTGCAGATTCAAAGCCAGCCACTCTAACTATTCATCCATCATGACTTCACAAATTAGATATACACCTGTTGTTGTCCTTGATAGATAAAATGTTAAATAATTAAAAGTCAACTTACATCTTCGTCCATCAGTTTTGACTTTGTCAAATACAGTGCTTGTTTCATTCCTTCCAGAAGTCGGGTATTTCTGGTGAACATATAGCATGTTTCTTCTTTGTACAAAGGATGTTCTTGCAGTGTAGGTTTCTTTTGACGTAAATCTATATGTTCATGGTTTGGTTCCACACCTATTATTCTGAAAGATGATCAAACTTTATAGATGAACATTACTAATTTTGACTTTTGTCTAGTCTACTAGCTGTAATAATTGTAGCGGTTGTTGTGACTTTGAGGGTTTTTCTATTGCTTTCTGGAAGCAATTAACATGATTAATGCTACAGTTCCTGCTGGACAAACTCAAATAGAAGAGATCACACTGAAATGTGAGCGAGATGTCAGCTAGTCCTACGTGTACATGTGTATATGGAGTAATCTGAGACTCGATTCTGACAATTGTCCCTTTAGTCTTGTTGAGGGTCGAGTCAGTAATATAGACCTGTGAACCGTCTGTAACATGTGTAAGCAGGACTAGATGTCAGCATACTAGTAGTAGTACTACCCACAGGTACTCGAATCAATCTGTATGATTTAAAAAAAATATGTATGGTAAATAAGACTTATTTACCATACATTTAAAAAAAATCATACAGTCTTGATTCGGGTACCTGTGGTACTAGTACTACCTATTTCAAAATGCTGCAGTCTGTTGCTACTTTTGCCAATTTTGATACTCAAGATACTACTTACCTTGCATTTAGGACTGAGACACTTGGGTTACGTTTCCTTCGTGACTTGATCTCTGCAATCTTGGCGGGTTTGTAATGTCGAATCTGTACTCGACAAAGCCGTGGTATCGTCAACAGCGATCTTACTGTTCCACACGCCTCCATGTTGATGTTCGACAAAGCTCGGCAGATTAATCAGTCCGTCTTTCGATAGATGGCTTTTGAACGCTTAGTGGTTAGAACTTAAATATGGGAGGCTATCGACAAGCACAAATTTCTGCAGACAACAAATTCTTGTCTCAATAATGATTCAGTTGAAGTACAGCGTGAGCTTCACATGGGCGCCGACATCTTGGATTTCATAGATATCGTAAACCGTGTGAGGGCGCTGTAACATTAGCTTAGTTCTAGATCACTGGTATACAGTGGTACGAAGCAATGTTGGGCGGGACTAGGCCTGACCTGTGATGATAAACATCCTCTTGGAAAATTTCTTGTTGATGTAAGCAGTCCTCCAGCAGTTGGTTAAAAGACTATTGTATTCACTAAATATTTCTGTATGTTATTTTTGTATGCTTTACCATGCTAGGTATGGCATATTGTTATGTAATTGTAATAAAGTTAACGAAACCACTTTCAGAAGAAGGAAAGAAGATAGCAGCTGATCAGGATACATGCTTTACAAAGTCAAAAAGGATAAAATTATGGATCGAGTGAGTGTTCAGTGGATTTTAATAGTAACTGTATGACAAAGATCAACGACGTGTGAGTAAACATTCAAAAATGTATGCAAATACCCCTAGCAACCATGACTACACCCATAGTAACAGCCAAATGGTGGTGTATTTCACAAAGATAACAACAGGGATTCGTAGACAAGTGAACAAACATTCAAAAAAGTATATGCAAATATGCCTAGCAACATGACCCCACCCATAGCAACATTAAAGTGATCACATATATTGCAGAGATAACAACATGATAGACACTGGATAGTCATTCAGCAACCTGTACCTACATGTAGCATGGATCAGCATGTGGGTAAACATTTTTAACACATACCTGTACAGTTGTGCTACAAAGCCATTGTCGCTATTTTTATTATTTTTTTAAAATATGAATTTAAATAGAAGTTAGACATGGCCATAAAATATTTTGGTGATTTAATTACAAATACTTTGACCCATTTTAATATTTTTATGTGAATTTAAACAGTAATTAGACATGATCATAAAATATCTCGGTGATTAAATTACAAATATTTTTATTTTTTCAAAATATCTTGGCGATTTAATAATTCAGTATTCATAAACTATGTTTGCTTTTCACCCTAAATATCACTTAACTGTGACCACTTGTTTTGTCCAATGTTTAATCCAGATATAAAGTAAACTTTGCAAACAACTTGTATGTGAGAGGTTGATGTAGTCCGTTTTATCATTCATTCACAAATTTACTTAACCTTTTATTATCACTAAAGTTGACAATGGACATCAAGTGTTTCTAATATGGCTTAATTTATAATCATAATTCATTAGTATAATATGTTTATTGTGTTTCTAGGCCACAGGCCAATATTCAAAGTTTAAATACAGTAGTGAAAAATACTTTTCTGTCGTACACAGAGCAAAGTGAGAACAAATATATTACAACACGTGTTGTATGTACGTAGGGGGGGGGGGGTATGACATCGCTACCGATTTTATAAGAATATCGCCAATCCCTACAATAACGTCATTGTTCTGTATTAGGACCGTCATAGACAAGAATAAAACCATTTAGGAAAGGAATAACAGTTTACAAGCGACTATTTCATTGTAAATCAAAGTTGAAAATATTTTTTGTACTTAGATAATTAGGAACATATTTGTATGTCCGCGTTTATGTTTTCCGCGTTAGTAAGTTAAGATGTACTGTCATGTCATGAGGTATATTTGATATTTCGCAGTGTCGCGGAAGAATTATCAGCTCCGGTATAGTGAGAATGAAACAACACTGATATAGTATGCACATTGATAAAATGGCAACAAAAACTTCAATGATTGAGGTCTCTCTCTCTCTCTCTCTCTCTCTCTCTCTCTCTCTCTCTCTCTCTCTCTCTCTCTCTCTCTCTCTCTCTCTCTCTCTCTCTCTCTCTCTCTCTCTCTCTCTCTCTCTCTCTCTCTCTCTCTCTCTCTCTCTCTCTCTCTCTCCCCCGGCCTGTTTTGCAAACATTTATCTCTGTGACGAATAGGAATTTGCTAATATTTACATTGAAGGTATTGGTTTACACAGTAGGCCATTAGTAAGACATTAGCGCCCTCAAACAAGCTCTTCAATCTATTGTCGCATCTCCCTACCATTAACAACATGGTATTTTTGATTTTGATGCAAAACTGAATTAAATATCATTATTGAATATTAAAAAACATTAGATTCCTTTTACAAATCATATTTATAGGTACATTTTAGCCTTTGCCCAAGGGCAATTAAATGGAAATGAATTAACCTGTTGTATGCGGAGGGAGGGAAAACATCAGTTCTACTTAGCGTCTTACTTGTATCCGCTATTCGAGTGTGTGTACTTGCAGGTTGTGATTGAAAAAGTTTTGGCTGGAAAGATGGTAAGATCAAACGAAATTTTGACCGAATTGGGAATATTTTCAAGTTCATGTTCACCATGTCTTTTACATTCATTCATCTTACAATCGTCTTGGTTCGTTGCAGGCGTTTAAGAGTTTGACTTTGGTCCTTTTTGCCGTGGTGCTGGTCGCCGTCGTCCTGGGCAAAGAACACCAGTTTGACAAGGTATTTCCGTTCAATTCAGAAGTCGATCTCGTTACTTTTTTGTTGCAAGCTACTCGGGGGTTCTAGTCACGTACAGACCACTATAAAAAAGAAGCTGGTTGCTGGAAAAGTTCCACTGAGTATACCGAATCACAAAAGTTTCTGTTCAGACGGCTTAATAGTTCACTTACCCTATAGTATATAAGGCGTACCCGTGTCAGAAGCTGGAAGTCACTAGATTTCTATGACTTCCATTACAGAAAATGTCCGTAGTCAGAATCACAAACGGTCCAGTCCTAAATTTAGTGTGTGTGTGTGTGTGTGTGTGTGTGTGTGTGTGTGTGTGCAAATTTAAATGTTTTAGCCACTACAAAAAAATTCATAATTATTTTTTTTATCAACACCTAAAGTTTAACTTTAGAATAATTTTTTTGACCCTCAGTTAATGCATATACTAAAAATATACTTGTAAGTTGTTGACATTTAAATTTTTTTTTTGTTGTTGAAAAAAACAGTAAATGTTTACTTTACCATTTGTCGTAGTGAAAATAGATGTATAATTTTGCCTGTTTTAAAATTTTGTTAAACTGTTTTTTTTTTGCATATATACTAGTATCCATGGTTGTGAACGGTGGTTTTAATATGGAGGGAGGAAGGGCCTTCTGTAACATTCATGTAGTTTGACTTTTCAGAATTGTTGACTGTCTCCTTACAGTAAAGGGTATGACATTCAGAAAACAGTCCTTGAACACCCAGCATCACAGTGTTGTGAGGTCTTGAAAATCCATATCTGACAATGAGTGTAGTTCAAGGTTGGGTGATGGGTTTGCTATTGGATATGTGTATGCGTGTGTGGGGGTGGGCTGGGGGGGGGTGGGGTCACCATGGGGAACTTGTTAGTCTTTATTAGGTGACTGTTCGAATGAGTATTGCTATTGGATTTGACATTGTGGGGATGCATTGATAACCATAAATTTTAGTGTGTGACTCTTTAGGGGTGAGGGGTGGCGTTGCAGGGGTTGTCAACATTGCAGTGATCAGACAATTGCATGACAGAGCATTAGATGAGGGTGGTGGGGTTTTTTGTTGGGAAATAGAGGTTTTAATTTATAATGTGTGACGAGATCACAGATGAGGAATGAGGTAGCTGGGATGTACAATATATATATAACATTGCGCGTAAGGAATGGGGTAGTTGGTATGTTAACATTGCTGTTTTCAGACATTTATGTGAGTGTATGGACTGAGAGGAGGGGTCATCAGGATAGAAACTGTTAAAGGGTCATGTTTCAATCCCAGGTCATTGCATTAGTGTTATCACACTCTCAGTAAGGATTACACAGGATCATTCTATAGACGATCCACCACCCTTGTTGGAGGTTCTATGATCATTCTTTTGTTCTGGCCAAACTTTTTCTATAGCTCTGCCGTAACAACCTGGCTTCACGTCTAGATTCAAATCATAATCCAAATTTGGCCTTTCAGTACCTTTTATAAGTCATATCTCAAATTGTCTAGTGTTATCATCTCATCTTAAAATCTCTAGAGATGTGATTCTATACCATGGGTAGCATCATAGACCCTACATGTAGGGTCTATGGTAGCATCTAGGCCATATCTTAGACACATCCTGTTAGAGTTGAATAGGAGGTGTGGAGTGTGAGGACTGTGGACAGTCTGTATACAGTAACTTGAACACATAATAGTGGATAAACATTTCAATTACAATTACTTTAATAGATAAAGAATCACTTTAAATTCCTTCAACAAGGTCTGACATTTCTCCCAACCTTGGATGAAAACCAAGTCTTAAGTAAAACTTCTTTCTTTGATAGTCAGATTTGGCCAAGTGAACTGTTTTCGCTATAGTTTCTATTGATTTCACAGACTACCATGGTATAAATTTGTCTATGTGACCTAGTCTATACATGTATATGTATGTTTGTATTGCTAATATCAAGCCCTGAAAACTGTTACACTAGGTGATATACACACAAATAGTCATCAATTTCTGGAAAAATATGTTTGTAATGGGTCACTTTAATTTTACCCAATTTTGATGTTCTTATGGTCTGGGGAACAGAAAAAGTGTAAGATGGAAGTAATCTTACATCTACATAATGTACAGTATGGAGAAAAAATTAAAAGAGGATATGACATAAACAAAAATAAAATATATTACTCTAGCGACATGTACTGAATAGCGGGTCAATCTGATGACAAAGGCTGAAGTGTGCAGTCGAAAATTTCAGGTTAAATTTTCAAATTGTGTTTGGAACAAAAGTTAAATTGAATACTATGGTTTACCAACACAGATGAATTCATATTTGAAGAAACTATAGAAAAGCATTGCATTGTGGTCATTTTGGCACAATTTCTCTAGTAATAATAGTTTTGAGAAAATTTGTGAGTTTGGTATTTCCATGGAGGTGTAAGGAGAGAGATAATTCTATTCCTATAGTACACTTTAATACACATCCTAGTATAAACAAGAAAAAACATTGTCCATTGATCATGTCTATCAACTGCATGCCTATTTAAAAGGGATCAGAAGTGGGCAAAATATATTAGTTTAATAAGTTTACTCTGTTTATGTCTGGTAGTATCCATTGAACAGCCTGGAGAGGAAAGCTTTTTACACTAACAGCCAGGAGGGAAAAGTATTTTAAAGTTCATTAAAGAGTCAGATTGAGGGAAAATGGGAACGCCATAACAGATTTCCAAATTTGTTTACTATGCAATGGTTTGTATGGTAATTAGATTCTATTTAAGAGCTGGTATGTCTGGCTTCTTTTCAAGATATTTTCTCTGTGAAAAGAGGTGATTTATATAGATGGGGAGGGAGTAATTTGTACAACTGAAGGCTATTATTTCCGTGGTATTGTAAGGAAGACTAAAAAAAAATAGTTGAAAAGTCAGAAAGCTACTTTTTGTCTGTTATATGTATATCAATTAAACTAAACAATGGAATGGAATCTGCAATCATCAAAATTAGACTTATTTTAAGCCCTGACTGAGTGAAGTGATGCAGAAATAAACTTGTTGTTTAGCCTAGTGTAATCAACATATTTATTTTGGAAGAGAGATCACAGCTTTCATGGTATGTTGATAGGTGGAAAACAGTTTCCAATGTGTTTTTGTAAGGTGTCACCCCATCTAGCTCAGAAGACTTGGATGATCTGATGCTACAGACTGGGTTTTTAGGCAAGGTGTTACATGTGGTGTGAATCATCTTGACAGAGGAAATTAATCCAAAATTTTAGTCTGGAGTGATTTTATACTAAGTCTTGTATTCAAGGCTTTTCACACGTAGTCTGGATGTCAACTGTTGTTTCTGTGAGTGAGGGTATAAATCGTAACGATACTGTATAGGAATTAGACTACTTCACACTTTAACTTTACCAGGGTTGCTCATGGTAATGATGGTTTCATTTACATAACAAGTTAGACTAGATCTCTCTCCTCTGTCTTTTTTTCTGGTCTTTTTAAATTTTTCTTCTGTCTTTGTCTTTGTCTGTCTGTCTGTCTGTCTGTCTGTCTGTCTGTCTGTCTGTCTGTCTGTCTGTCTGTCTGTCTGTCTGTCTGTGTGTCTCTGTCTGTCTCCATTTGTCTATCTATCTGTCTGTCAGACACTCTGACTTTCCCTCTATTCGTCTATCTTGCTTAAAATTCCCCTTCCCTCACCAAACACAATTATAGTAACATTCTGAAATGTACAACTGAGAGTTACTTTTACAACTTGATAGTAAAATTTGTGACCATTCATTCTGTAGACCACCCAAAAGATCAGTACAGACTTCTGAATATTCCACAAAATGATAATTTTTTGTGGATAACCTTTACATATTCAAATCCTGAATTCCTCAGGGACACCAAACCTTCACTAACTTGTTTTCAAAGGTCTCAACAAACCTGGAGTCTATATAGTAATAGCCATTTGAATACCTGGATTTAGCATTAGGTAATCCCCTCTGATTTATGCAGTGTGTTTTGTATAGTGAGTCCTTGTACACTTATTCTTAGACATTCCTGGCATGATTGCATCAATTAGTCAAAGAAATCTACCTTGCCAAGGTTTGCTTATTTAAAATGGATACCAGTAAGAATTGAGTCTGTCTTGATGCCAACTGTGGTGTGTGAGTGAATCCTATGATACTGGAAAGGTACTAGACTAAAATTGAGTGTTTGAAATCTGTGTTTCAGAGTCACTTAAAAGTTTTGTATGACATAATTTTGTTGGAATGTACTGACTCATCTAAATGGTTCTGTAATATGCTGTAGTAGAGTTAAATGTAGCACAAGCTAAGTTTACAAGATTGTTACTCAGGTGAAAATACTTGCATACAAATTAAACTGTTCATGTTCTAAATCTAAACCAGTATAAATTATAATAGTATTAAACATGGATGTGTGTCTTAGGGTGGTGGTGGTGGTGGTGGTTGTGGTGGTGGGTGGGGGGGGGATACACATAGTTTTCTAGTGTTTTAGCACGTCAATGGCATAATGTTGGGATTCCTCAGCACTTTAATTAAATTCTCTTACCAATCCTCAGGAATATCATCGCATCACAGTAACATGTTGTCAACAAATGATTAGCCCTATGTGTAGTCAATGAGGGTCCACAGTACAATTATGTACTAGATATAGGTACATACAAACCAGCCCTTTTACTGTAGTGATGCGATGCTCTGAGGACTGTGAGAGAGTCTACAATTTAATCTACATGTATAGTATCTAAATTATTAAATCATTATGTATTTTGTCCAAATACCAGGTTTGAATGCCATCAAGAGTAAGAGATGGTTGACAAAACAGAGTACTTCATTTTGTATGTACATTCAGGTGTGAACAAATCCACTGGTCCTGGGGCTGGGACTAGTGATTTTTTTGGGCAGACCACACAAATTTTACCTTGTCTGGTCCGTTGGACCAGTACCTTACTCTTAATAACTATGTTAAAAAGTTTTCTGAATATACAGATTCATAGGTAAGATTTAATGTTTCACATTAGCGGGACCTGGGACCACTTATTCTTTCAGCAGGACCACTGGATTTTTTAAGGCACTTGTCCGGGGACCACCAGTTCACAAAATGATTTGTTCACCCCTGACATTGTACAGATACATGTAACTTACATTATGCACAAAATACTCCCCATCCCAGCCCCCACCATCATGTACATATGTAGTACACAAAATATTCTCCCCTCCTGAAACACACACCAACACCATGAAAAATGGATCTGAAGTTTCTTCAGCTTAACTTTATTTCAGGCTTGTTACACTGTATAGACTTAAAAAATCCCCCCACCCTCAACTATCATACAGTATCCCCCCCCCCCCCCCCCCCAACTTAGCTTACCACCACCACTATGAACTTTGTTACTTCAGGTCCATTCCAATGTTGTATACAGTATATACCTACAACTTGTACAGTTACCAGTTTGTGTTGACTTGTCAAATACAGCCAGTGTTTACACTGAGTAACACATTCAGTGGCAATGTCAGATATGTTTTGTACAGGTGTGTTGTTGATCAACATCGAGTTGTCATTGGCATTTCTTTGTATGGCCAATGTCAATGTAAACATGACCAGTGTACAAACCATTAGTGAGCAAACAGCTACCATGTCATGATTGTTACCACATTGAAACTTTTGAGTGGAAGGATTAACAACTTGAAGGTTCTCTCTAAGTATGAGTCCACCCTATTGTCTCATGAAAACTATAGCAAAATTTTTGCCATGAAATTTTTGTAGCAGAAAAGGAAGCGTGGTAACAGCCACAGATTTCCATACCTTGCACCAACCTTAAGTTTGGTGGAATTTAAGTAAAAACTAGTATGGAACTCAAGTAAACTGACAGGGGGAACCCAGGTAAACTTTCACTATTCTTACTGCTAGACCCCCTCGGGCTATTCTGCTCACTGTGAAGGCAACCAAAGGTCGCTAGTGAGGTTCCACCCACCATAAGGCGACCTTTGGTTGCTTGTCATATCGCATCATAAGAAAGCCTGAGGTCTAGCAGCTAGACTAAACTTTCACTTGCTTACTGTTTAAAAAACATGGATAGGAAGTCCTGCTAAAATGACCAGAAAACTTAATATGATGAAAACTCATCTGTACAAACGTTCAGTCTAAGTTCTTGAATTTAACTTCATATTGCACCAAAATTTTCAAGTAGTTCATCAAAGCTTTTGCCAGGTATCCACCATGGCTTCGTCAGTGTTTTCTGAAGTCATGACACATTACTGGAATTTCTAAGTAAAATTAACAAAAACACTTTAAAGATAAGAGCATATCTAGAAATCCCGGCGTTGACTGATATAGGGCGAAAGTTCACAAACTATATCTGAAATGTCTCAAAATATTTTCCAAATGAAAATATTAGATTTGTATTCTTCTGAGTTTCATTGAATTGGTGAACACAGTGAGAATACATATACATATGTCTAGTCCTCATGGGATTGACTGATAGGGTCAAAGTTCACAGACGGATCTTTCACTTTCAAAATATTTTAGAGTAAACATATTTTCGATCAGGTTTGTTTTCACCAGGGTTTCCTTACGTCAATACTGGTAACATCGCTAAAAATATGTCTAAAAATATGTCTTTAGTCGTTACTGTTTTAACTGATACATGTATAGAGTAAGAAATTCCAGCTTATTTTCAAGTATGAAATACTTCAAATTAGATTGGTATTTACCAGGGTTTCTTTGAACGAGAATGAACTCGTAACAAAAAGACTGTTTAGTAATCTCAGGTTTGCCTGACCCATGTATGAAAAGTTGGTCCACAGACCATCGTTAGCTTTCAAAATAATTTCAAGTAAAAATATTTTCAATTAGTTTTGTATTCACCGGATAAACCCTGACCCTTTTTACTCCTCTAAGAGTCCTTATAAATTATGTTCATTGTGAGTTTACTGGCAGACAACCCAGTGAGTGACCTCCAGGTTTGATAAACTCGTCAAGTTGTTATAATAGGAAGACTGCCCACACATAAAAGGGGAAAGGTCATTAGTGAATGTGATGTGAATAGGAATGTGTGCTGTTGAAGCTAACTGTGTTTGTATCACAGTGAATGGGGTATTTAAATGACGGCCATTGGAAGATGGACAGAAGACCTGTCTTTATTTGAATACAATCTATTTGACCATTGTCACAGGCAATTTGAGGTTTTGAACTTGAATGATGCTGGGTAGTGATGTATTAACAATGGACTTGTTTATTTGAATACAGGCTATTTTCCCCATTGTCATGTGATTAGTCTAGAGTTCCTATGCAGTATAGTTACGATTTACACCTCCACTCACACAAAGTTGGCAACCAGACTATCACACGATTGGCAGTCTTGAACTTGAATAATACTGCGTAGTGATGTGTTAACAGTTGACTGTTTATTTGAAAACAATCTATTTGGCCATTGCCACAGGTAGTTAGAGATTCTGTGGACAAAGTACAGAAGTCAGAACATTTGGCTGCAGAGTTTAAATGCTTGACTAGATCAGATAGTAAATAGACATTACATACATGTATCATCTGTAGAACCCCAAATGTAGGAAAACTTGTCCAAGATCTGAATCAATGTCTTACAGCAGACATTACTACTTGATATACCAACCCAGAAACTTATCTAGGTCTTACTACATGTATCTCAAGAAGCTATTTTTGGATAGCTTATCGATATAATAAGACTTAGATAAGTTTATCAAACTGGGCTAAAACGTAAAAGTACTATCACTGCCATGAGTTACAAATGTAGCAGAAAGGCATGGAGATCCATCATACAAAGTGTGTTACTTATTCAAGTATATCTGACAAGTTTTACGACTAACAAATTTTGGGTCACTACTGGCCAGAGATGTCTCATAAGTTTATACTAGCCTACAATATATTTTGTACATTTAGACCAGATGGGAATTGTGTAGCATTATGACATATGCTTAACAAGTTAGACAAAGAAGGTCTTGTGCTCTGTGTACTGCTACTGGTATAACTGCCTGTGGAGTGACCTTTTTACAACAAGGCTACCAAGCCAACTAATTTTCAAGATGATTTGCTAGACATATGATCCTCAGATGAGGTCACAACACAGGAGGTTTGCAACACAGGGACCTGTGATATGTCAAACCTTGTCAACATTCCCAATAAGGTCACAACATAGAGGTTTTCAACATAGGGACCTGTGACATTTCAAACTTTGTCAACATTTCCAATGAGGTCACAACACAGGAGGTTTTCAACACAGGGACCTGTGACATGTCAAACTTTTTCGACAATCCCAATGAGGTCATAAAATAGGGGTTTTCAACACAGGGACCTGTGACATGTCAAACTTTGTCAACATTCCCTATGAGGTCACAACACAGGAGGTTTTCAACACAGGGACATGTGACATGTCAGACTTTGTCAACATTTCCAATGAGGTCACAACACTGGAGGTTTTCAACACAGGGACCTGTGATATATAAAACTTTGTCGAAATTTGCTTAGAAGTGTGAAATGAAGTTCAGCAATCGTATTGACGGCAGACCATCTCCCCCTAAATGAACAAAGTTTGTTTATTGAGCTTGTGTGACATTCTGATCGTCTGTTAGGATCCAGTAGTTCAAGCAAAAAAACAAAGTGGAAGATAACTTTCAATTGCCATCAAAGCATTTTAAGTCCTTGACTAAATTCTGACTTGCACAACATTTATCAGTTTTAATAGCCCATTGAGTCTCTGGGTGAAGTACGGGTGCCTGGCTTAAATCTTGAAGTCTGCGCAATCATCATGTATGCCAGCATTTTAGATCTAAACTTATTTAAATTTATTTTGATAGCTGAAATAAATCATCTTGAAAGTGGAATACTTTGTATCCGTGAAGTCTGACAAATCATGGTAAATACTGACAAATGTGTGTAATTATGTGTGAACCAATACACTAAGTCATTATAGTCTAATAGTGATGTGGTACTCTGTTTGGTGCCAAACTAAAGTGTTACCAAAGTGTGGAAAATTGCCTGGTTACCAAATTTATTGCATGCTAAAATAAATATATATAATTCACATTAGATTACAGTGTAGGTCTCAGGGGAACTTGTATACCATTCATGTATGCATTTAATATGATTAAAATATTCTGCAACATTACGCTTGGATTTTGGTGATATACAAATTCTTTTGATTTATTAATTGAAATATTCTGATCCATATATCATATCAGAACCATTGGAATTATCCATTCATTCCAGGTATAAACTGAATTGAGAATAGAAATGGAGTGCCATGATGTAAGAAATGGCAGTGTGCCATATCAAAGATAGCCTCAATATTTCTTGTCTGCAGATTTTGACAAATGTTCCTCGGAATGTAGTTAGCTACCTGTAGACTTGAAGGACTAAACGCTACTACACTATTTCCGCTAGTATAAATCCATGCCCCACCATACACATAATGTGTGCAAAACGTTAACGAAAATTTAGAATTGAACTTGATGTACATGACGTGAGTCACATTTACATATACTGATTATCTGATTTTAATGTCTAATTATGTATTCGACCAATCACGTTCTATGGTGGAATGCCATTCGAGACCAGTGTAACTGAAGAATCTGAGTAGACTGGAAGGACGAGTGAAAATTCAAAGAAATAAAAATGTGACTGAGGATAGCGGAAATAGTATTGTTGTATATAGTGCTTCAAGTCTACAGATATACACATGTACTTTCATGAGCAAGAGAGTATTTCTCATGATAAAAGGGTTTTGTGATGCTCATTTTATCACTACTTGTTTTTCGTAATGACAAAGCTCCTTTATATATTTCCCTTCATCTCACACACATATTTTGCTCCACTGAGCAAAGAAACACATTGGGGAATAATATGAAATGTGTTGATAATTTATGAGAAATTATGGACAGTAATATTTGTAAATTGCACTGACCCTTGAATAAACTCTGCCACTTAAAGTATATATGTACATAATTGATTGAAGAGATAATTGTAATCTGTAATGTGTGTCTGATATCAAATATATACACATGAACTACTTAACATTTAAATGCAATTAATCAAACAAGATTTTACAGAAGATAGCATTGTAATGAATTTAGTCTTTACTTTGATTTCACAGTCTAGGAGTTGCTAGTGAGGTCCACAGGGCTCAAAATTAATTTAATTTCTTCTTTGGTACATGTAGACCCAGGAGCTGAATACATGTACCCAGGGATGGTGATCAGTAGTCCCATATTTCTGAACTTGAATTTGAAACACAGTATTCTCATTGGAAATGTGTGTGTTATCTAAATATGTTCATGTTTCTAAGTGTTCTGCCATTTATTGTTGCATTATCAGTGGTGGTAGCCTGCTATATTGGCACGCTACAGATTACTAGCTACAAATTATGGTACCCACATGACTGTTATTGGTAGGTTGTTGACCCATAGTCTAGAAACTATACATGTTGGCTCATTTTCTTAGATCTCTCTCTCCATGTATAGTCAAATGGGCAAATTCAACTGAAAATCTCTAGTGAAATCTCAAGCTGGGGAAAGGGTGAACAGCGCTTGTCAGTTGTAATCCATCACTCACTGACAAGCGGTTGTAATTGGTTACTCCAAACTTAGCCTGCAGTCATGAAGTACTAAAGTGAGAACAACATAACATGTTTATATCAACGCTCCAATAGCATTGAACTACTGCTGTCAGTGGTAATTGAATAGAATGATTATGCTAAAGAAACCATTTGACTTTACAGCGGGGAGAGATCTTGAAAGACAGCCCACTGGACTAGATGATTCAGGACTACCAATAATTTCATGTCCTGAAGGAACTGCATTGTGCAATGATTACAGGAAACAGACTTGTCTGGGTTAGAAGATAATGTAATCTTAATCTGTTGAGGATGGACTGGACCATCACAAAGTACTTAATTACCTGTATGCAACAAGGGTTTCTTGTTATATAATCAGGCATATTTTTAGTTGTATCTACTGGGTGTGTTCAAATTGGGTTTTACATTGTAGACTAGATTTGGGATATATTTAGATTTTCTTTTTGTTTGCAAGTTTAAAGTACTATGGAAAGAGGGTCTATGCAGAAAAATTATCAGTATTTGGGAAGAGGTTAGGGTTAAGGACTGGTTTGAAAATTTAACTGTGTTTTTCACTGTTTTCAGTGTTTAGCCATTGCTGAGTACTATGTTTGTACATACATACATACATACATACATACATACATACACACATACATACATACATACATACATACATACATACATACATACACACATACATACATGCATACATGTAGTGTATTGTACACATCTGGGATGGAGAGTGACTGGACTGGGAAAGAAAGTTTGTTGTTAGTACTCCTGCGGGCTGGGAGCATTGGTTTGGTACATGTAGGGGGTGTGCCTGCCATGGTGCATGTAGGGATGTGTCTGCCATGGTACATGTAGATGTGTGCCTGCCATGGTACATGTAGATGTGTGCCTGCCATGGTACATGTAGATGTGTGCCTGCCAGGGATGTGCCTGCCATTTGCTGAGCCATGGTACATGTAGGGATGTGCCTGCCATTTGCTGAGATTTACAAATGTAAACTGTGATGCAGTAGAGCTCAGGGAGACATAATCCAAATCAAATATTAAATGTGTATAACGCAATTCTTTGCATACACCATGTTGTGGCAGGTGTGTGCCTATGATAATACTGTGTATTATATAGAAGGCGTCATTTCTTAATTGGTTTTGAAATGAAACTGCCATACATCATGATATCGTGATTGTATAACTAATACCATACTATATTAGTCAGACTGTTTTGATAATTTAATTAAAATTAAACTCATGTATGAATTCAGTCAGTCAGTCCATTATTTGTAATTTATGCACACAATACATCATTTTAAGGTAAAAAGACTCATAATTAATCATAAATGGGTCACCATTACTTGAGAGCAGCACCAGAATATTAATAGATCTGTCAAATTAAAACCTCCAGCTTGAATGTAAGTGGCATGAAGACGTGATAACATCACATTTATATCACTGCTCCAATAGCATAAACTGTTAAACAAATGGTAGCGGTTGATCGTAAAAACTGAATTTGGTGCTAGAGAAATCCATTGAACTATAGAGTGGAGTTGATCATAGAGTGTACAGGCCTAAACTACTGCTGGTAATGGTATAAATTCTGACTTAAATTGTGAGTGGTTCTAGCCTAGATCCTATATGGTATCATTACAATTTATACCTCCACTGGTTTAGTTAGAGATCACATTGGCATCCAGACTGGAGTGGTTCTCAATTTGAAATAGCAATATCCCCTAGAGTGTTTACATGTATAGCTTGGTGTCGGAAGGTTAAAGGTCAACATGTGTTCATGGCCAGGAGTAGGACTTTATGAGGGCATGCCTTCCTGAACTACATCACACAATTGTAAATAAAGTACACTAAGAAACTTCAAGAAAGGTCAACATGTTCATGGCCAGGTAGTACTAGTAGTGCAAACTTTAGGAGAGATTGCCTTCCTGCTTCACAATACATGAAGGAATTGTAAGTGAAAGCAGCTGACTGTTTGCACTGTAAATTGGGCCATATGCTGAATTATTGGGTCAGTGCCAAACTACCATGTGTAGGCTGCTTTCCTTTTCACAGTGACAGGATGTACATGTATATATGCAATATGACCTCATTTCCTGTTGATCTATAACAGTGTATGTGCAACACTTAATAGCTTTGACTCACTTCTGGGAAAAGAGTTGTATATATTATATACACACCAAGGTTGTCTATATCCTGTGAATTCTATCAAACAAAGGGTACAGTACATTATTTAAACTTAAAGGCAAAGTTTTTCAATCCCAGGTTCTTACATTAGTGTCAGTACATCATCAGTGGAGCTATAAAGATTACATAGATTTATTCTTTTTATTCTACAGCAAAGTTTTCTAATACCTCAACTGTTTTCTACACCTACATTTTAATCGAAATTTGAACTTGGTCTTTAAATAACTTTTTTAGTTCTTGTATATTTTCTTTCAACTAATTTTCTAGGACTTTATCAGGGGGATTTTCATGACTACATATATTTTGTATTAGTACAAAATATAATTATATATGATAAATTATTATTTCACTGAGAACGAGGAAACAACATTGTGGATTGTATATATGTATTTATCAAGTCTAGATGCCAATGTGGTTTCTACCTAAACTGTGAATGTGAGTGGAGGTGTAAATTGTAATGATACCGTATAGGGACTAGACTAGTCCTTGTCAGGGGTGAACAAATCCACTGGTCCTGGGTCTGGGACTAGCAATTTTTTGGGCGGACCACACAAATTTTACCTTGTCTGGTCCGTTGGACCAGTACCTTACTGTTAATAACTATGTTAAAAAGTCATCTGAATATACAGATTCATAGGTAAGATTTAATGTTTCACATTAGCAGGACCTTGGACCACTAATTCTTTCAGCAGGACCACTGGATTTTCTAAGGCACTGGTCCTGGGACCACCAGTTCACAAAATGATTTGTTCACCCCTGCTTACATTGCTAGTATTTATCAAGTCTAAGTCATTGAACAAGCCAGACAGTTCTGAGTTAAGGTACACGGGGAAGAATCGCCTTGACTATTTACGACGTAATCCGACACAGCACGAAGTGTTTTGGACTTTGAACTTATTTGCATATGTCAAATTGTCCATGCTCACGTCCCACCACGGCCAGTCAGAGAGGAGGAACATTTTAGTCCAATATTCATGCTCCTTTACCAAAATATACTCAAGAATTGTCATTCCTGACAAAAAAAATTCTTATTTACTGCACTAATGTTTCAAAATTCCCGCGATGTCACAACCAATGCACTATCGGGCGATCCGTTATGCAGAGACCTACTTCCGCATTCCACTCCATTATCATGGCGCCACCCGTAACATCTCATGAATATTTATTAAAAACGTCATCTTCGGCTTCATTCGGCAAGATTTTTTCACGTTCGGACTAATCCTTTGACCCAACTTTGCGTGTTAGCGGGAAGTACCTGGATGATAACGTAGTTCTATGGTAATTCTTCAGACTATGACCTATCGATGTTTGGCACTCGCACATCAGTGAGACTGATCACAAGGTGTCATGTTGAGATAGACACAATAAAGATAACACACAAACATCCCTTACACTGTTTGCTCTTAGGTACACATGTAACATGGGAGTATCTAGTATGTGTTAAAACTGTAAGATTTTACCAACTTTCACTGGCTACTGACCATGGATTTTGTTTGAACTTCAACAGATTATACCTTGTGTAGGAGTGTGTATACTGTTACTGTTTGTTTCATTAACTAAATAATAGTAGTTATTGCTTTCATGTGTCATGGTGTAAATACAGAACGGAATCATCACCTAACTTATTGTTAGTTTCATCATAGACAGTGGAGGAGAAATCTGCCCTGTTTATGGTTTCATTTATTTCAAAGCACAGTTTACATGTACATAGTTTAAATGTTCATAAAATCGTGACTGAGATTTGATGCCACGGATAGCATCTAGACTATTTAGTTACAGCTCAAGAATTCCCATTGTCCTGTATTCGCATATGAATTATTTATAGCAACTCAGTATGCCACCACAGGCTAATAACCACAATTCTTTTGTTTTTATTGTAGGAAAAAATTGATGAGAAGGTTGAGAAACCAGTCAGAGAAATGAAAAGTAAGTCCTGTTAGTTTATGATTTGGAAATTATTGAATTGAGTATAGTAAAATTTGGCCCGGAAGATCCAGTCCTTGTTTCCGTTTATTTTTTACGGTATAGGTAGTAAGTGGTTACTTAAGTGGACCAACAGCCAAACCTTTGAGACTATGGAAATTTTGATAGCATGCCCAGTCCCAATCTGAGTAAAATCTGACACAATATACCATAGGTGTTCTCGAGCAAAACGAGAGCACTGAGTGAATTAACTCTATCAATGTGAGTGCGTAATGTGCCGAAACATATGGGTACAGTACTTCAGAGTGCTCTATTTGAAAAGAGCATGAGCACAGAGTGCAGGCAACAATGTTTATTGTTTGGTCATTCTCTATCTTTCAATTTCAAACGTTGAGTATTATATTGTAAGATAGATTCTGATTGGTTACTTGTAAGTACTAGATTGGGTCTGAGAACACCTATGGTATTGTGTCAGACAGCGTGCGAAATTAACGCCGGTCCTTCGGCCCGAGACCAACAGATTTCCGTTCGGACCGACAGTTTTTCAGAATTACAACAACTTATCGGTCCTTATGACCGACTGAAATTTGGAGTAAATAATAACTGTTATTCAAAGATATATCCAATTTCACCTACATGAATCTGATCTTGTGTTACCTATTTTACTCTCGACATCATCTCATTCAAGTCAATCGACACAGAGCTAGCTCGCTCCGTGTTGTTGTCAATGTTGATATCATGTCTACATACATGTATGACGTAGCATACAGCATTTGCTTTATGAAATTATGTTAGCAAACACATGGATTGATGTACGTCCTGTCATGTTGTAATCAACGTAAAAACTTAGAAATGTTGCATTTTTGTTGCCATTGTTGTATCTGGAAAATTACTGCATCATGCCAAACACGGGTTCATATAGTGGATGACACATTACAGTACAGTTACCATATCACGTTCCCACGTCAAAAAAAATCACACTGCACTGTAAGACATGTTTAGCCATGATAGTTCTCTTCATCATGGTCAGATTTCTTATTTACACAAACAACCAGTGACGATACTCAATACACCACGGCAGGGTATACGGGTAGGGCTTTTAAGGGGGGGGGGGGGTGGCCCTTCTGTACATATTTGTAAAGACCGAAGGAAGACGAAACCGCTTCGTGTCACTGTGTGGATGGAAATTGAAATAAAGCAAATACACAGTTTTCAAGAGGGATAGTTATGCGACAAACCTTCTGCTATGATGAATTTGTGGGTCTACGTTCGCTAAGAGTTGGAAAGCTACATCAGCTGTTGCTACATACGATGAATCTGACTTTGGATTATGTGATTCAGAATTTAGTGAATCGTACAGAGAGGAAGGAGAGGACTGTGATCTCTATATTATCTACAATCTATGGATATGTTTTTCTATTGTGGAATGAATACATTCAGTCTCAGACCACTATAGTCTATAGGAACAGATTATGTGAGAATGAATATTCATAGTCTCTGGGTTCATAGTTACAAATGAAAACCTCTACTCACAGAGTCAAAAAGTACTTGCTTGTGAATCCAAAATTTACTAGTTATTTTTTTACTCTGTGAGTGGAAATTTTATGAAATAATAGTGGATAGTGAACAATTCGTTGTACTCTCTAAATTACTTTTATATCTAAAGATATGTTGTATCATATTAAAGTTCAAAATTATTTAATCTGTAAATGGGGGGGGGGGGGGGTTATTATACAGGTCGTGGACGTGAACTGCATTGAGTATGGTATGGACCAGCTGTTTTCCTTATGGACCAGCAGCATTTGCTACCTGTCGGTCCTTATGACCAGTAGTCATTTTCCCTTAAGTTCACACACTGGTGTCAGATGTAGGTATCAGGCACTCACAAAAGAACAAATGACAATAAATGTAAGAGCTAAAAAGAAATTACACTACATCAGATTTTAATCAGATTGGCCTGGGCCATACATGTAATCGACTGAAAAAAAGCTCTTAAACTACTTTCACCTTTGTTAACCCAACGTCTTTGATGGTTGTTAGACTTAAGTTTCAGTGATAACAAAAAAAAACTTTCTCGTTCCAGATTATAGATGTGTTTATGAACAAAACTCACAGAAATGCTATTTACTTTTCTTGATATTCAAATTCTGGAAACCAATGAATTTATGAGAAATTAATTAATAATTACTGTATTAATTATTTCTTTTGTATTTATAGAAAAGTCAGTATGTGAGAGAGAAAAAGTCCAGTGTGGTGCCGGTAGAGAATGTGCAGAGACAGAAGATGGAGAACCAACCTGTGTTTGCATCAAGGTAAGATTGAAAATTTTACAAGTTATGTATTTGTCATAACGCGTTCCTCCTATTGGGATTTTATAGTTACTCTTAGTTCCACTGTCTTTATATATATACATATACAACTCACAATTATACATGATTGACTCTATGTTAATTATTCTGTAAGATACACATGATGCCACATACCGTAAAGCTTGAAATTTTCACTAAAGACTTATTTTTGCTAAAGACTTATTTTCACTAATTTTGCTGGAAAACACAAAAATCAGTAGTTACTAAATTGTCTTCTTGTTTATAAACACAATGTACCAGTCTGGTAATTGGTAAACAAAATTAGTCTTTGAGAACTAGCTGAAGACTGTAAAATTGCAAAATTTTGTAGTAGCGAAAATATCTAGGTTTACAGTAAGCTTTGTTTTTAGCACAACTGAACTTGTTCAGTAGTGCTATAGGGATCGCCCGGCGTCTGTCTGTCTGTGTGTGTGTGTGTGTGGATGTGTGTGTGTGTGTGTGTGTGTGTAAACAACTTAAAGTCAAAAACTGCTGAACCGATTGCCATGATATTTGGTGGGTCCATTACCTTGGGTGTCTAGTTGGGAAATTGTTCAAATCAAAATGATCGCATCACAGGTGTGTGATTTGGGTCAAAAAATGTGATTTTTGGTCAAAAAACTTAAACTCAGAAACTACTGGGCAGATTGGTGCGAAATTTGGTGGGAACATTCTTAAGGGGGTGTAAAGTAAGATTTGTTCATGACATGATGATTCCATCAGTGATATGCAAATTAGGGCTAATAATGTGTCTTTTTTGTTAAAAATCTCTAATTCCAAAAGTACCGAGCAGATGGGGCTGAAATTTAATGAGAATGTATCTAGGGATGTATGGATGAAGAAATATTAAGCATACAATGAGTCCATGAGTGATATGCAAATTAGGTGTAAAAATGTTCATTTTTGGTCAAAAACTTATATCTCAAAATGTATTTGGTCACTGAGTCTGAAACTTGGTGAGATGTTTCTGAAAGTGTTATTCTGCAGATTTTCTTCAAAACATTTTGACAAAATTGGCCCTAGCGACCATGACCACGCCCTTAGCAACGACCAAATGGCAGTATTTTTGGGTCAAATGACAACATCATCTGGTAGGCAAATGAGTAAACATTCAAAAAATGTATGTAAATACCCTAGCAACCATGACCACGCCCATAGCAACAGCCAAATGGTCGTGTATTTCACAAAGATAACAACAGGGATTAATAGACAATTGAATAAATATTCAAAAAATGTATGTAAATTTGCCTAGCAACAAGACCACGCCCATAGCAACAGCCAAAGAATCACGCATATTGCAAAGATAACAACAGGAATAGAAAGACAAATGAATAAACATTTCAAAAACTGTATGCAAATGCACCTAGCAACAAGACCACGCCCATAGCAACAGCCAAATGATCACATATATTGCATAGATAACAACGGGGATTAATAGACAATTGAATAAACATTCAAATGATATATGTAAATATGCCTAGCAACAAGACCACGCCCATAGCAACAGCCAAATAATCACATATATTGAAAAGATAATATCAGGAATTCATACACAAGTGAACAAAAACATACAAAAATGTATGCAAATATATCTAACAACATGACCACGCCCATAGCAACAGCCAAATGATAGCATATATCATAAAGATAGCAACATGGTTGGATAGGCAACTGGGTAGCCATTCAACATTCAACAAACTAACTTATTGTTAGCATGGACTACCATATAGATAAACATTTTTAGAAACTGTACAGTTGTGCTACAACGCCATTGGCGGTATTTTTATACCTTGACCTTTGACTTTGACTTCCACATTCAAGGTGAAATAGTAAATTGGTCAATAACTTATGAAGTTTTGTATCTAGAGACACTTTTCAAATTTGCACAATAACTTTGCCATACAACACTCCTGTGGGGTGGGGGTGGGGGTCTATGTCTTCTGTGAAGGCTCGTTTGATCTTACATTAATATTTTTACATGTACAAAACATAGATTATTCCACTGTATATAATACCTACGTTTTTTGCAATGTGTTAACAGTCATTGGGGTATATTTTCCTCATTGTTTATTTTTACAGGCATGTGAAGATAAGCACCGCCCAGTATGTGGTACCAATGGTAAATCCTATGACAACCACTGTCAATTGCACAGAGAGGCTTGTGTTGAAGGAATCAAAATCCATGTACAACATGATGGACACTGTGCCAGTAAGTTATATTAGCTCATTAATTTACATAACTCTAAAATAGTGATCACTAACTCTCTTTGTCTGAAGTGTGCAGTGTTTTTAATATAAGTAGTTTTATCATAATGTACCTTCCGTCTCTGTTAACTGTCTCTCAAATTGTTCTTCTGTCATGAACAGAATACAGAAGTGATTTCTTAATGTCTGTCAAGCCATCTTTGTCTTTCTCTCTTGACCCCCAAAATGTCACATGATCTTAGAGGGGAACCTTGACAACACCGTAAGGCTTAGGATAGGTCTCTGGAAGAATGGACTGTCATACACTGACTGTGTAGCTTACCTATGGAAACAGATATACTGTGTATTCTTTCTGTGTATCTAGATGAGCCGAGCCCAACCCCAGAGTCTGTTAAACCTGTTTGTTACCAGAGTGTGTTGCACAGTGTAGCCTAGATTAGACTGACTTACTGTATGGTCTTTGTATATACCTATAGTTATAGATAAACCCAACCCAACCCCAGAATTTGTTAATTTAACCAGTCATATGTGTTACCAGACTGTCATACACTGACTGTGTAACCTTGACCATGTAGTCTGACTTACTGTTGCTTTCTTTCTGTGTACCTACCTAGATAAGCCCAGCCCAACCCCAGAGTCTGTTAAACCAGTCGTCTGTTACCAGAATGACAGAGACCTGCTAAGACAAAAGTTGATTGACTGGATGGTAGCCAATGAGGTGCCAGCAGGTTGGTTCAAGGAAGGAAAGACATACAAAGACATTATCAAGATGTTCTTTGAGGTAAAATGCAAATTGACAATTAACATTCCCACATGTATACTACTAGTGTAACTCAACAAGGGACATTTGGTGAATGTTCTTACTGATTAACTACCCCTTTCAACTTTGATTATGAAGTTCGTTTGGTCACAAATGTTGAATTTTCAAGTTTAATTCATGTTCATGAAATTTATTTACAAAAAGGTTATGAACTTGTACCAATGTAGCTCTAAACAGAATTGATTTTAGGTGATCAATGTTCTCTTACTAGGCTAAGCTTAGAACGGTTTTCAATGTTGAAAAATTGATATGATCACAAACATTGAGTTTTCAATTGTAAGTACTGAAAGTTCGCCATGTTATTAACAGAAAATTGGTTAAACTAGTAAACTGTAGGTCTACAAGGTAATCTTTTTTGGGTGAATGTTGCACTAGATATGATGGTTTTTAAAGATAGAAAATGATACTCTTAAGCCATAACATCGTTTGAAATTTTAACTCAAGTTATTGAAATCTTGTCTTGTTATTTACAGAAATTTGATGAAACTGCCGATGGTAATCTGGACTCTAACGAAATGTTGACTTTTGTGATGGCTAATACAACTGCTAGCAATATTACAAGGGATGGAGAAAGTGAAAATGCTATTTTGAGGTCAGTGAACTTGTCAACCCACCATTTTGAATGCTGCATTGTGGGAAATAGTGTCACTGAAATAGAATTTTACTCCCTAGGTGTGTCTTAAAAATAACAACTAATTGATTTCTTGGTTGACACCATAACTTCTGCTCCACGCTCTACACATGCGTTACTATAGGTGCATGTGAGAATAAATCGACCTTTCTTGTTCTATTTTGACCCTCTAGTATGAAGTGAAATGCTAATACTAACACTTGATGAATATGCGTCAGTTGCTCATATGGTGCATTGCAGGAACTGTAGTTTTGTTACAATATAACAAATAATCCAGTTTTGGCCAAGCAGACTTTTTTAGGACTATTATTTTGCCAATCACCTCATTTTAAGTGTTACCATAGCAACACATCCCATAATCCTTTGTGTCTGAGCATGCTCACTTATGATTACAAGTTGGTTGCCCGAGTGTAGGTTCCTAAAACTGAACTTTTACAAACGTGGTCATTATTTGATGCATTGATTTCAGTTGTTTACACTGAATGCCGGTTGAGTTTTTGAACACATAGTGAGAGAGGTCAGTAGTTGAAATTCCTACCAGTGAGATATCTACCATTATCAACTCAAAACAAATCATGTCTCCGTGTTTAGACATTTGAATTGTGGTGAGATGTATACTCACATATGGGTAGTGTAAAGTTCATTCTGTTAATGATTTGGTAGCTCAGTGTCTCAACTGTTATGGTAACTTGGACCTGATGATTCAATCAATTAAAAGTATTTGTTTAGTAGCACAATCCTAGGTGATGTACTGTTGTATGGTACTGCACAAAAACAATACAACAATACTGCCACAGACATTAACTCTTACAGTTGTGTATGCATACTGATTAGGGTAATAGTGTCAGCTCAGTGTTAGCAGTGAACTACATGTATGACTAGTGCAGGCATTAACACTTCCAGTTGCTGGTGAGGTGTTAGTGTTAGTGTCAGCTCAGTGTAAGCACTGAACTACATGTAAGTTTTCACACTGGGCTAGTCTGGTGTTAACATACAGTACAGTACGTACATATTGGACCAGTGCAGACATTAACTCTTCCAGTTGCTGGTGAGGTGTTAGTGTCAGTCCAGTGTTAGCACTGAAATATAGATGTTAACACTGGGATAGTCTGATGTTAAAATGCAGTACATGTAGGACAAGTGCAGACATTGACCCTTCCAGTTCCTGGTGAGGTGCTAGTGTCAGCCTAGTGTTAGCACTGAACTAGATGTTAACACTTGGCCAGTCTTGTGTTCAAATACAGTACATATTGGACTAACCCTTCCAGTTGATAACACATACTAATTAGGTGTTAGTGCCAACCCAGTGTAAGAACTGAACTAGATGTTAACACTATAGGCAATTCATTATGTTTTGAATTTACTCGTACTATATTATCTAAAAAATTGAGTTGATGCCTGTGTGGAGTTTTGAGACGCTGTGTTCAAGGTTTAAAAATTAACACAATTTATTTTGTCTGTGTGTCTTTTCAGAGGACTATGTGTTGATGCTTTGATTGATATTAGTGATGATGATGCAGACTGGCTACTTAACCTTGAAGAATTTGAAAAATGTATGAATCCAGAATTCAAACCAGCTGTTAGAAGTAAGTGAAAATAATAAAATATGTACAATATAGTAATATTAGTGTTATTTCTGTGTATTTTTGTAGCAAAAATAGTCGTATTTTCTCACATATTAACTTGCTCTACCAAGGAATCTGTAGCTGAATCATATGCATGCTGGTTATGAAGGACCAAGCGTACAATGTGTCTAGCGCCCTCAATGTGTATCTAATCATTGTTTTTTGCTGTCACTCATGAAGATAAACTCTATTTGTTGCAGGTTGTTCTCTTGAAGATAAAGCTTACCATGATGGAGCTGTAACTAAAGTCAACTGTAACAGCTGGTAGGTCAAAGGTCAATCCAGATTTCTGCAAACTCTGAACAGAACCTGATTCCATGATTCTCATATTATTTCAAATTTATTAAATAGTAATGTGCAGGATCTGTTCAAGATGCAATTTGAATGTTGGTTGAAACTGTTTTGTTACACATAATGACTTACTCATAATATCGTACACCCTGAACAGTATTGAATCACCTGTCAGTAAACATATTTGTGTAGCTATACACATAGTATGGTGCAATATATCCAATCAAATTCATTTTTGGGTCAGCAACCATAAGTCAACACCCAATGAATCACGATTTCAACTTATTACTATTGTTAGAATAGACCTCTTATTGACATGTACAATATCTAATTAGTGGTGTTTGCATTTTCAGTGAATATAACGTTGGTTGTCTGATTGAACCAATACTTCAGTTACAGCTAGTTTAGGTTTAATAAACTCTGGCTGATGACAATGTGATAGTGCGCCCTCTGTGGTCATTATCATCCCAGTATAAGTCCTCCCATCTGTTTTGCATAGCGATAATCGCAGTGTTTTTAAACCATGTGTCAATATTTGTATTTCAGTGTATGTGCCTGTGGTAATTGGGTATGTACCGCCATGAGTTGTGATGAGAAGGAAGACTCCATGGATAAGATGGAAAAGTTGGAGAAGGAGGTTGAGGAAAAGGAGGAATTTGATCCAGGTTTGAATATTGGTTTTTATCTTCGAATATTGCCAACAAGTTTGGGAATATATTATTACTTAAAATCAACGTTCTTAAATTCTCTCCAAACTAAAATGACTTTTCAACTGGTTTTCACCTCATCAGGATTGCAAAAAAGAAAGATTTTCATTTTTTAAAATGATAAAAAGTGAAAATAAAGATAAAAAAAAGAAAGTTAAAATAAAGGTGTAATTTTTTCTCTCAAATAGCTGAGGCTTTACCAGAGGAGATGACCGAGGATGAATTCCAGGAATATCTGAAAAAATTAACAGAAGGAGACATTATAAAAGATCTTCCCGTCAAGGAGATCGCTGAAGAGGCCAAGTTTTTTGAAGCCAATCTGAAGGATGTGTTGAAACCAGAGGCCGACAAAGTTGAGGTCGACAAAGAGATGAAATTCTACAAAGACAAAGAAGAACCAATATTGTAGACCAATCACTGAAGAAACACCAGTGAGCATGCTCTGTGAACTTTGACTTTTAACTCTTTGACCTTTTATGAGAAATCAAATGTAATGTCTTCTATCTGAAGTATTTATCTATAGCCTTTAAACTTAACATAACTTTTTTTTTTCAAGAAACATTTGGTGCTATATTTCACGTCCGTCATGTTTTAATGTTTCTTTTATTTTAAGATAAAAAAAAGCTCCTTTCTAAGTGTCATGTATGAAAGATTGAATACTATCTATGAACAAAACAGTCACACAAGATTATACCATATAAGGGAAGAAATTTTACACCAGGAACATGCTTTTTATGCTGATTGGTTAAAAATTAAAAGTGTAACTTTACTACTTCCATATATGGAAGTACATGTTGTTTGTGCTGTTATTTGATTAGTCAGAATTTATGACATGATGTAATAACCCTCATGCATGGACAATTTGCATTTATGCTGTAATCTTTGTAGATTGGTCAAAAACAATCATGTGATGTAACTTTACCTTATATGGGCAATTGATGTTATTTTATCTGCTTATTCTGTGTTTTTGAGTTGTGTACTGCTACATAGACTGAGATTTTTGTTGTTGGTGATGCGCCATTTAACCATAAGCTTCAGCACATTGCAGCTTACTGTTCACTTGCTCTGTTTAATACAACCACGCAGAAACAATCTTACTATCGTAGTATTTATCTGTGTGGTTGTATCAAATAAAGCGATTGCACAATAACCAGCAGCAATGTGTTGTAAGAGTGATCAAACGAGTGTACACATCGATAACTCTTTCAGTCTAACAGCAAAATTACTCAGTTAATAAGATTAACTCATCATGTAAATTGACTTAAGCTTTTTTTACTTGCTATGTTTATGCATAGTTCTTATTACTTTTAACATCTCATACCGTTGTAGACCAAATTTTAATATTCTGATAGTGTAATCGGTACTTGGGGGCTTGGACATAATTAAAGTAAAAAATTGAGACGAATTGTAGAAATTTCACCAACCAGTCACAAAGAATGGAAATTTACAGACTAAAAGTTATTATTGAATCATGTTACCACACTAGTCAATTTGCAATATTTGACAAAAAAAAGTTGCATTTTTAGCAAAACGTAAAGATGACTGTTGTTATTACACAGCTTGAGGTCTGGATGAAAAAATTCAACTAAAATTTCACAATGATATCTAATGATAATTCTCTCTTTTCATCTTAGTGTTTTTAGTCAGTTTTTACGTAACAATACCACAAGTCATACACAGTGTTTTTGTTTAGGGTTGGTATGTAGGTAAAATCAAGCTGGGTTCCCCCAGTCATTTTACTAAGGTTTTGTACCACAGTTGTTGTTTAAGGGTGATAAGTAATTAAAAATCTACCTGACTACCCCACTGGTGTTCTCAACCCAAAATATAATACAAGAATGAAATCTATGCAAATGTACGTGATTACAGTTACCAAGGTTACCAGTCCTTAGCAAAAACACTGATTCTCAATTAAAAATCGTTTTATTTTACTTGATTAGATGCAATTATAAATTGATTATAATACGGTTATTTTGTTTTAAAAATCCAACGAAAATGTGCAGTGAGCTTGAATACTCTGTTTAGTGCAACATGTATGTGAAGGAGTGATGTCACCATTATCACTACGTCTATGCAATCGTACAGTAGCAATAACATCTTTTTGTTACAATTTTGAAAACTTAATATCAAAATATTTTAATCTCTGAGGACCTATAAAAGTTTTTTAAACAAAGTTTTACATATTAAAATGTATATGTAATAGAATATGACTGCTGGAATTCACAGGGTTTGTTCAATTCGTTGCTGGCCCATGCTGATGTTGTTATGTCAGTATAGCGCCCTCTATTCTTAAGATAAGTAAACTTTTGTTTACGAACTTGGTTTACAAAAATGACTGAATTAGGGTAGGAGGGCATTTCATTTTAATATGATACTGCACAATGTAATGTAACTTGCCAAATATCAATAAATTACCTAAGTAACACATATGGGCTGTTGATTTTTTTGTACGACTGAACATTTAAAAGGCATAAAAAATCGGTTTATAATCTGCAACTATCACAAATCAATGACACAAAATGATGGAAATAGCGGTAAATAAAGACATCTAGCCACTTTTTCACCACATTAGATTTGAATCAGATTGCCATGAACCTTGATCACACGATAATTTAATTGTTCAGTGTTAATGTCTCTCTCCAAAACTGAGACATTCTGGATCTGGAGTTGGATACATAACTGGCACCGCCTCCTTAGGAGTATGACACCAATGGGGGTCAAAGGTTAAGATATGAATACTACTGATTTAAGTAATCTCTAAGTCTTGTCTTGAATGATGATGTCAAAGGTCATTTGATGACAGAAGAGGGTAGTGCATTCCAGTCAACAATTGATCTAGTGAAAAATGTGTTCTTGAAAATTTCAGTTTTTGAATCAAGGTGTTTACATTAACGCCGGATTATTACATTTTGTGTGATCAAGGCCAGTAGGAGATGGATTGAAATGTCACATGTTTCTAACAAACTGTTCCAAAGTATGTATATTTTACTGTCCAGAAGAGATCTAGTGTGAGTTTCATGCCCAGGTTTCATGTCAATGCATGTCATCAGATGTATAATTGGTAATTGTCCCATCATGGTTTAGGATGTTCAGTTAGTACTTGGTACATGTATCAGCAAAAATTACTTTAAATGCCTGTGTTATGTTCAGGGCTTTAAGTTTTCCTGTGTGTGTGTGTGTGTTGTGTTGTGTTTGCACGTATGTACATGTGTGCATGCATGTCTGTCTGTCTGTCTGTCCGTATGTGTATGTATATATGTATGTATGAATGTGTGCGTGTATGTATGTATGTATGTGTGTGTGTGTGTGTGTATGTCTCTCTTTGTGTGTGTGTGTGTGTGTGTGTGTGTGTGTTGATGTTTTAATCCTCCAATAATTTTATACCAGACTTTTGGCCACACTTTGATTTACAAAATGGAGTTTGAAAAGTCTATATTAAGACATTTGAAAATGATTATGATCATTGCATTCCGAAATCTGTAAACTGGTTACATCCTGACATCGTATTATTGAGTACAAACCATACATGTACTGAGCTGTGATGTTTTCATGTGTATAGCGCCCTCACAAGGTCAAGGATTAAATCTTTACCTTGCTGTTATGGATAGAATAATTCAGACTCAAGAAATTTATTATTTGTTTACTTTTTCACAGGCAATACAAATTAATTTAGCTGAAACAAAGGATCAATTTCTGAACAATGATTTTGCCATTCCTAATGTTTGTAAGGCTCTCTCTCTCTCTCTCTCTCTCTCTCTCTCTCTCTCTCTCTCTCTCTCTCTCTCTCTCTCTCTCTCGCTCTCTCTCTCTCTCTCTCTCTCTCTCTCTCTCTTTCTCTCTCTCTATGTGTGTGTGTGTGTATATATATATATATATATACACACACACACACATATATACTAGTATATATATATATATATATATATATATATATATATATATATAGTATATATATATATATATATATATATATATATATATATGTATATTATATAGCCATCTCTAAAGAATATTTCAGACATTAATGAAACCTTTATTTTCTAAATGAAAAATTATGCTTTACAAGTTCAGAATGGCAAACGAAATTTAACATGTAGTAAGTTATTTACATATTGCAAACATTACAGGAAAAATATAACAATGCTGAGCCAATGATGTCATACTTTATGTCGGTTACCATCGCAACTGATCGTCGTTATATATCCACTCGGGGAGGTGACACTCAATGTTGTTCATGTATGTACCATTTATGGATTAGTGTCAGTTACCCAGACTCTCACCGCTTGGGGCTCTTCTACGAGACCACCCAGACGAGATCTCGCTTGGGTGAAAGTCTGGGTAACCGAGACTATTGTCAATTTATAAGAACACAGCAAATCAAAGAACTCGTGTTCAAACATTTTGCGAAGATTAACCCCTTTAGCATCATGGAACAGAATTATGGTACGTGGAGTCTGACATGATATAATGCGAAGCATAGAAAATACATCATAACGTAGTAGAGCGCCACCAATGGTCGGTGTCGGCTCTGGTTTATCTGGTTAGTCTCAGTTACCCAGACTCTCGCCGTTTGGGGAGGTCTCGTAGGCAGAGTCCTCATCGGCGAGAGTCTGGGTAACCGAGACGAGGCCCTGGTAAAACGTCGACATCACTTTTGCGGACATCATTAATAATCGGATAAAGTTTGATAGAAATTTGCTTCAGGATCTAGGAGCTCTCATGACTGTTAGAGTTTGGAAATAAATGGAGCTACATGCGTAGAATTATTTCGAACAAAGATGTATTTAGCTTTTAACATCTTTGGTCTATATGATACTTGAGCCTTTCATGTATGTATACATGTAGTAATTGCAAAACAAACCGTACTATTTTCTGTGAAATCGTAAAGTAGTCCTGACTGCATCACCATAATGTGACGTCACAGTGTGACGTCACAACATGAGTGATCCTCAAAGCTTCAAACCCAACTTGTCCATGAGTATGATCTATAGTATCACTGTGTTGAGTGGCAATTTAATTGTCGGGTCTTCAAAAATATAATTGCCCTGATACATACGATGCCATTCACGTACTGCAGTATCCAAACATGTGGTCAAAGTAAACATTGAAACCTTTTGTGCAGAAATGTCCAGCATTAGCAAGTCAACCGATGAACGTAGGTGGCGTAAATTTCTCACATTACATAATTATACAATACAGAAATTTAAAAAAATAACACCAGCCATCTTTCACATTTTATATATATACAATAACAACAATAGGAAACTCAAAATGTACACACTAAATTTTATCTCATTATGGACGAAAAAGTTTGTTCATTAAAATGAAGTTATTTGTATTTACACACACATTACAGCTATTTTAATAATTAAATAGACGGTCCTCAAGGTAATGTCATTTATGACAACTTTCTCGTGTGCCCTAGATTACGTCATTATGTCGTCATAATAATAAATATATAACACGATTAGTAATATTTCAGGTAAATGCTTTGTTTTCTAATCTTAATATGTCCAAGTAAATTCTGCTAGAATAGTGTTTCTAATCTGATTCTCTTTCTATGTCTGTCCTTGTCTATCTCTTATGTGTTATGCGTGTTTTTCTGTCTGTCTGTCTGTCTGTCTGTCTGTCTGTCTGTCTGTCTGTCTGTCTGTCTGTCTGTCTGTCTGTCTGTCTCTGTCTGTCTGTCTGTCTGTCTGTCTGTCTGTCCATCCATCCGTCGTCTGTCTCTGTGTCTCTATCTGTGTCATCTCTATCTGTCCAGTTTTGAGTTTTCTTGACAGCAAAAGTTTAAGATCGTTAGGCATACTACATTAAAAATGATACTCTATGTGAATCTTACAGAAACATTTGAAATATTTCGAAATATTTGGGGTTAGAAGTGTATGGTTTACGGTATTATATATATATATATATATATATATATATATATATATATATATATATATATATATATATATATATATAATTAAAATGAACACAAGTGATTTAAACTTGCTGTTTAATGTTGTGATAAGGGAACAGAAATGCTAAACATTATTTCGTTTAATTCTAATAAGACAATATACAATCAACCCAAAACTCATTCTGAAGGCCAAAGGTCAAGTCAAAGTGTATTGATTGGTCCCGGTGTAAGTGACGTAAAATACGGACCTCTATATATACTCAATGGTCTTTTTCAATGACGTATTTGTTATGAAAACATTCCCCCATAATCGACCATATTTAGCACTTTTGGAGTGTCAATTGCAGGTCGAACGTGGAGGGACGGATCTTCCCAGAATACATCTGGTCCATAGAAAGTTACTGCCGTTACTATGATATTAATTATGAAAAACGTCAATAGAAGCATACGATCCATTACCAAGGCGACAAACTTCCAATCATCAGAGAGCTATCGTAATGAAAGAAACAGAAAAAAATATGATATTATAAAAATGTACTACTATCATATTGTAGAACATTACTCATACTGATCCACATTCACACATCAAAACATTATCTTGACTCACATGTAACATACTACATTCCTACGATAAACATACATGACATCTACTGATAACGGGGTTCTATACTCGGACCTAGCCTTGCTGTCTGTCTGTCTGTCTGTCTGTCTGACTGACTGTCTGTCTGTCTGTCTGTCTGTCTGTCTGTTAATCTATCCATCTATCCATCCAACCAACCCTTACTATCCATCCATCCATCCATCCATCCATCCATCCATCCATCCATCCATCCAACCTTTACCTGTATTCATCTATCCACCCAACCCTTACCTGTCTGTCCATCCATCCAACCATTACCTATCTATCCATCCATCTATCCACCCAACCCTTACCTGTCTCCCCATCTATTCACCCAACCCTTACATGTCTATCCATCCAACCCTTACCTGTCCATCTATCCAACTATCCACCCAACCCTTACCTGTCTATCCATCTATCCATCCAACCCGTACCTGTATATCCATCTATCCATCTATCCATCCATCCACCCATCCATTCTTCCATCCATCCATCCATCCCTCCCTTCACCCACCTATCCACCCACCCACCCACCCACCCATCCAAACCTTACCTGTCTATCCATCTAGCCATTCAACCCTTACCTGTTCATGTCTGTCTGTCTGTCTGTCTGTCTGTCTGTCTGTCCGTCCGTCCCTCCCCCCATCCATCCATCCATCCATCCATCCATCCATCCATCCATCCATCCATCCATCCATCCATCCATCCATCCATCCATCCATCCATCCATCCATCCATCCATCCATCCATCCATCCATCCATCCATCCATCTATCTATCTATCTATCTATCTATCTATCTATCTATCTATCTATCTATCTATCTATCTATCTATCTATCTATCTATCTATCTGTATATCCAACCCTTACCTGTTCATATTCATCTTCCTGCTTCAGATGTGATACAATGAAATTAATACAATCCATTGCTTGTAACTGTGCTTCAGTAAACACTGCTGAGTAGTGTTGTAACGGGTACTCTTCATCCTCACCCCTTTCTCTGCCTTCTATCTCTTCCAACAATGACGGACTTACAGCTTCGATCATAAACCTAGCCGCTTGTTTGCTTAATTTCTTTGTATGGTAAATTTTTCCATTTGAATAATTGGTCCAAATTTGACTGCTAGGACAGTAACCTTTTCTCAGTTTGGCCTGCCTTACCCCCTTGACGTGATTAGCATAGTCCTCCTTGCTGGACGGTCTCTCAAGCCGCAACAACCGCGGTAAGTAGATGATAAAGACGATACGCACCCAGTTAGGCATCACGTGGGTATCTGCTGTGCGATAATGCACGTGTATGACAAGTACAGTGCCAAGAATTGAAGCAGTACTCATGGAAAATGTGAAGAGAATGTAGCGCCCCATCAACGGCACTCCATCGGAAGTTGGCGGCACGAGTGCTGGGATAAGCAAAAGAAACACGACCACGGCGATAAGGATAGAAATACTGAGAGTGATTCTTTCCTGGGCGTCAGTGGGCAGATAAAACACAAGAAGCGTCGAGAACGATATCAGCAGACAGGGTACAACCAATGTAATCACGTAGAACAACGGATTACGGTGCAAAACGAACGAGAACGTGATGTCGACGTATAAGCTTTCACAGCATTCATAGCGGATCACATTCCGCTCGACAGGTGTTTCCACAATCTCCCATTCACCATTTTCCCAATAATCAGCTTGGTCAACTTGGTAGGACATTGGTTCAAGATCAACAAAATGTGCGTTGTAAGTCCAGGATCCAAATTTCATTACACACTTCTGTTCATCAAAGGGAAAGTCTATACTTTCTATTCGACAGACGGAGTTATAGACGGCGGGTGGTGACCACTTAATCGTACCGTCATACATTACAACGGCGTTGTTATGAACCAATGGATCGTAATTACCGTCAGCTCTGAAAAATAGAAACAAAACGTTTATTTATATTTTAATAGCGTTACATTTGATGCAATAACTATACTAACAAATACCATGGGGTAATAATACCAGTAATATATTTAGTATAATGACTTGTTAGGTCTTATACAGGGCAATATTTACAATAACGACTACTTACGTATTATATAGGGCAGTATTGAATATGAATACTTAGTATTCGTAGTACATGGGTTAATATTAAATATAATGACTACTCACGCATTGCACAGGATAATCTTAATATACTGACTTTACGTATTATATGAAGTACTATTTAATATAATGACTACTTATTGCACAGGGTAATATTTACTATAATAACTAATTATGTATTATATAGGGTAATATTTACTTTAATGACAACTTATGTGTTATACAGGGTGATATTTAATATAATGACTACAAAATGTACTTACGTGTTATACAGGGTAATATTTGATATATTGACTACTTATATAGTATACAGGGTAATATTTGCTATAACAACTACTTACGTGTTATATAGGGTAATATCTGGTTTCCATAGCATTGATATAGGTATACTCAATTTATCTATTC
>NC_135557.1:18181124-18203624 GCF_964340395.1 Glandiceps talaboti
CCCCCCCCCCCCGGTGATGTCCACGCACAGCCAAGTGTTATAAGTACAGCCTCTCACACTTTATTGACATCTAACAAAAAACTCCTACAGATCACACAGAATAAAGGTTTATATAGGTTTTCCTACATTCCATACATATTGGCGCGAATTTGGTATTGACCCTCATGTGATTGGTCAATTAGGAAGAGACAGGATTGGTAAGTAGCTATTGTTTGAACTTGAGATTAACTAATTTGACGTACCTTGATTGGTTGAAATATGTAGATTGCAGTCAGGATCGTAAATTTGACTCTAGCTCAGTGTATTTTCCCTTCCCGATGGATATAATAAATCTTCCCCAGTTTTTGCTAGTCTGTCATATAGCCCAAATAAATGATTGCTGTCCTATATATATATATATATATATATATATATAAACTCTGAGTAACGGCTCCGTACCATAACTTGTGTATTTTGTGTATATATATATATATATATATATATATATATATATATATATATATATATATATATATATATATATACCTTGCTGAGACATGTTGTCTGACAAACAGGACAACTTTTCACGCAACGTCACTTTCGATCAACCTATCTAGTTTCGAGCTTCCGCAAAGTAGACATATCTGTACTATCGATATAGTGGAGGCGATTAATCAACGGTTCACTTATTCATTGCTCACACATAGATGACTTCACAATTAGATGGATATCCATGTCTTGAGTTCGAATTCAGGAAATTAATTCTAAATACTATCTTATTTATATGAATATCTGTTGGACTGCATCTACACGTAGTCAACATGTATGTTATGTACTTAGATTCCGTGTACGTTCATCTTTCCATGTTCCTCTAAAGTCTCTCAAAGTGTTTGTATCTAATTTTTCTTGTTGATGTATTTTATGTAGATTGTGTATTATTTTCTGCATAGCTTTGTTTATCCTTCTGCTCGTACCCCGGGACTGGCTTGTCTTTCTGTCTGTGTATGTATGTATGTATGTATGTATGTATGTATGTATGTATGTATGTATGTATGTATGTATGTATGTATGTCTGTCTGTCTGTCTGTCGGTCTGTCTGTCTACCTAAGTATGTATGTGTACTTATAAGGGACCAGATCAGCATGGTATGGGAGATTCCTGGGGGAGATTGGAATTGCGACGAAGACCGCTCATAAAACGTATAGTTCAGGCCAAGTACACTTTCTTACATACTTGACGACATCACTGTGAAGTTTTAAAGGTGGTAGCCTACTCAAGAATCCCTTAAGGCGATAATTTTACGGCTTGACTACTGAAACTTGTTTTAATAACTTCCATCCAATACTTTCGAAACTTGAGATTCGATGAGAAGCATCCTAGTGGCTTTGTCATGACCTCTGATGACCCCTTGATGGTTTAACCACATGCGGTAGTGTAAAGTAAACGTGAGATAAGTTGCTGGCTATGTGTATGGGGAATAGATCAGGTGCTTGGCGTTGAAGCGATCGCAAAGTGTCCTCGTTTTACGAAAACTTAGCGCAGAGGTACTAGTCATATCTTAGTGGATTCTGACATGGCTAGCTTTAGATCACAATTCAGATAGTTTGCAATAAGAGGAACAAGTGTCAAATGACAGTGCCTCCATGCATACATAACACACGATTCGTAAACATTGCTCTCGCTAAGTTGAACATGCTATATATAGCAGTCACTCTGGCGGAGAAATATCGCTTGATTTCGATCAAGGAATGATTGCTTGTGCCATTAAAAGAAATAGTGGCGCCACATAATTCTGACGCGTTTTTATTTTGTGTAAATAATTTTCATTTTGGCAACAATAAACTATACATGTATTTCCTCTGGCAACGAAAACTACAGAGGGATAAGAAGTAACGTTGTGATAAAGAACACATCGCCGTCATCGGTTTGTTACAATGTTAACAAAATATATCTTGTCCATCGAACTACCAAAGTTCAATCTCATTCCACATTTGTTATACAAAGAGAAGCCTGTTAATCTGACGTCTCGCTCGACAAAAAAATCTTAGTAATACCAATACAGCAATATATCAATCATTTGGGTAGACAAAAATCTTACTGACGTTGCTACACCTCATCGTCTGGCTCCAGTAAAGCTTACTACAATTGCTACATTTGATCGTCTGCAAGACATAAATCTGTCTAAAATTGCTACATTGTATCTTCTGACTCCAACACAATCTTACGATATCTTACTCTAAACATATTAGCTACTTTTCATCGTCTGGTCGGACAATGCGCCAGATGACACTCAATTCTCGTTAAACTGGGGCAGATGAAAATAGACAATTCTTAATTCTGTGTCATGTGTAATATTCATGCAGTCATTTATAGGGAATTATACATAGGACTCGAATTATTCTTGTAAGTTGACATCCATCACCATTCCATCACCCCATCACAGTATTCCTAATAAGGAAGAAGGCATCTTAAAGACAATTTCTCTGAACATTGATGTTCTTCGATGCTCTCCAAATTTGTAAAGCTTGTTCCCGAATCTTGAAATAATAAAATACATCAAGGGTTCACTGCCTTGTTTTCAAGGTAACCGACTATCTTTTATACTCATAGAATTATCATAGTATTCGGCGGCCATGCTGAATTCTAGAAAGGCTTAATCCTGAAACAAAATTTCCCCTTTTTCGGAATATTGGCACTGTGACCCATGATTGTTTTTCGATTTTACAGAAACAAGAGTAATGAATTTATTTTAGAGGCGAGCATACTGCATGGAATCATTGATCATCATCCATCTTGAGATATCAGTGTGCGTAAACAAAACTGACTATTACAAGTGAACAAAAATAAACGATTAAAATATACCCGGATGTTGCAATCGATCAAAGTTAGCTCTCGGCTTTCTTCGGATTACAACCATACTTTGAAATGGGCCATTCTTTTGGATCATATTATACATATCATCCGAACATAATCCGTCGACACTACACGTTAATGTAAAACTGTTGCTAAGATTTTTGTTGAGCCAGACGATAACATGTAGCACTGTTAGTGAGATTTGTTTTGAGCCTGACGATAAAATGTAGCACTTTTTTTTCAATTTTCATTATTTTAATTGTAATCTTCATTTATGGATAGTTTATATATACTTGTCTCCCAAGAATTCCATTTGTTCAGTGTCAATGTTCAGTGTTAATGTAATAGTGTCGATCACTTACTAGATTGAATTCTCAATGACGTCACAGGGATTAACATTTTGTACCCGATAACAGCGGTAAATGCACCACTTTCACTAATTGCAATTGCATACATTTAGAAATAATAACGTCTTAACAGTAACTAACACAAACAGGTTAAGTACATGAAATGTCTATGCAGTCATCTAGTCAATAATCTCGAAGGCAGGAGCACATATTTCTGCTAAAGTACGTTTCGGAAGATGCCGTAAAACGGCATGTGGTTTACGACGTTGCCTAGTCAATAGTTACTGTAGTCCAATATCAACTGATCATGACATACTTTACTCTTATCTAATAGGGTGTGCATTTTTGGGTCAAATAGAGCAATTTTAAAATATCCTTTCCAAACTGAGCTAAAACCTTGAAGAACAGCATTGTGTTATTATAAGTTATGACTGTTATAGCAGCCTATATAAACAAAGGCTTGAATATATATCATTATTATCAACCAAAGATAAGTTCCTGGCAGTCATTGATGCCTCGTTCATGATTAAGTTCATGGGGCAACATCACGACACAAAGGCAAACCCATGCACCCCTTTATTCACCCATTACAGACATATTTACGTCCATAGATAGATAGACGGATGGACACACACATACACCCATATATATATATATATATATATATATATATATATATATATATATATATATATATATATATTCATATACATACATACATACATACATACATACATACATACATACATACATACATACATACATACATACATACATACATACACACATACAGTCTCATAGGATAGCATATGACAACTATTATCTCTGAGGCTACGGAAGTGTTGTATTGTCGCATATGGTCTTTTATTTTACAACGTTGATAATAAACTATTTTTTTTATCATTATTCACATATTCTATTTCGGGAAATTAATAAATCAGGAGACATCACAGGTTGTCGGGGAGAACACAAGGAATGGAACACAAGGAAAATACACTTCCTCAATTTGGGATAATGATAAGGCAAGGGAAACGACTGATGAGTCAATTATTGGCATTTACTCTATAGTATCCTGTTGTGGCAGACTAGATGGCGTCCTTTGTAGAAATGATATGACTCAAAAGATTGATTTGAATTCATCACATGGTTATGATAGAGTAAATATTGAATAACTGAAGCGGTTAATTCATCCATACAACTAATGTGCTGTCCTTGGTATTGTTTTTATATAAACCTGATCCGTTTAATGGTACAAGCATTTTTAAAATCATGTCCAGAGGTAGTAAAATTCACAATTGGACAAAAACTGTTTAAAGCATTGACAAATACTAGTATAATTCCACAACGTTTTAAATGTATTCATCCTTCTGAAGTAGAAATATGCCTCATTAGTTATGACGTAAGGTTATTGAGTTTTCATTACCGGTGAGTCAGTAGTCGAATGATTACAGTGCGGAATCATCAGCCACAGTATATACAGAGCCAGTTTGCGTGAGAACTTAGACTTCGGGGAAAGCTGAGTAAATTATGAATTTACGACTCAAAGAATTTTCTAATTACTTGCAGCAATATCATAGCAACCTCAACCTAATTTCATTAAGTACTTTATATCAATATTTTAAAAGGCCTACAGGCTGGGATTCATTTACTGTATTTTCTTTCCTTTAGCATGCCTTGTGGGAAACCTTTTTAAAAGTGACCACATGCGTGTGTCCTTCAAGGCAATCTCTTAGTCTATTTGCGTCACAAACGACCCGCGTGGTATGTCACACCTGGTGTTCTCTTTAATGTGGAATTCATCGAAATATGAAAATGTTTATTCACAATTAATTACAAAGGGACTCAATGGTAAAGGAACGGCAGTGTCCTTCTTAGTAATGTTACTTTACATGAATGGTTTCCACAGGGAATGCCGGACGTGATGCCAATATTACAATTGTGGTGTGCAATTACACTAATGGATATTTATAAGAAATACTTCCTTCCGGTGATTATGAAGTAATTATTTTAACAGTTTCATGTACGTGAATCAGTCCCTGTATTACATTGACTTAGTTTTACTAGGGTAATGTCTTGGCATAGGCTTTACAAGCCTGGTATATGTCTCGATCTATGTATTATAAGTGTTCTGAAGTTTACCTTTGTAGCCATTATTCATGTCAAGGAGTAGACACGGTTCAAAACAGTATTGGCTAATTATTTATAAAATTATTTTCATTTTACAAATATTATACCCTGATGGAATCAGTAGGGTTTTCGTGAATTAAATTAGATTGACAATGATTAATTATTTATTTATTTATTTATTTATTTATTTATTTATTTGTCATTTGTACCTTCTCCAACCATGTTTTTTGTGTGTGTCGAATTGTATCAGTACTTAAACATGCTGTTGTATAGATTTTCCGTCGTTACGTTATTTGTATTGTTATTTAAGGGTATGCTCATTGGTCAAGAAACATAATGTAATCAATTGAATTGAATTAAAAGATTAACCCTGTAGAAACACTTTCTTCTGCAACAACAACAACAACAACAACAACAACAACAACAACAACAACAACAGCAGCAGCAGCAGCAGCAAATATTGCGAGCATAGCATTATAGACTTATCTGTATCTGTATCTAGACATACAAGCACCAATACTTGTTGTCGAGTTACATAGTCAAGGGTCATGTGTGGAGCAATACAATTAAAGTACTAGGGAGCTGAAGTATTGGTAGCATTCAGTGCAGTTTTCAAGGCTTGTATGTTGGGTGCACAGCCAGCTTCATAAGGTAGTAAGTTCCACAGTGGCAGTTTTTTTGGGTATAAAGAATGTCGATAACAGTCTTTATTTGTAGTTATCATGTTGTATTTATGACTGCCTTATGTACAGAATGTATGTTAATGTAGTTGATGACTGAAGTCAGTGAAGGTATTCGACTTAGAACAAATATACTGACAAAACCTTCCAATGGTTTCGTTTCGTTTCATTTCGCGAATTACCATAGACCGCAAATTAACGTTATACGTATTCTGTTAATATACAAGGTTGAATCAGGTTTTAGATGCAATGCTATTTAGTATGCACATCACTGTCAAGTGATTAGTTACATTATACGGAACATTAAAGTACGAACTGCCAAGCCAGAGAACACAATCTATTTGTCTTGTAAAATCGTACTTCAAACAAAGGCCTCACATATAATTTTCTATTCACGTTAATTGAATAATGAATGACGTTATTTTCTTTCACTAGGTGAAAGTTAACTAGATAAAAGTGCACTCAGTGTCGTCAGAGTATTTCAATTGATTTGCCGCCGTGTCATTTATGGTCTTTCAGGAGTCGTCTGCTAACACGGTTTGTGATCTGTGAACGTTACGTACTTCCTGACGATATGCACCACTGAAACATGTGCTAAACCTTTCTGTTATTTTCATTAAGAAGACCCAAGCCTATTCTGAGAAAAAATAGCGCTCACGGTACAATTTGTTGAACTACTGAATGAAATCCATGTTTGAATCCAATATGGCCGCCAAATACGTTACCTGCATG
The DNA here is from genome assembly GCF_964340395.1 of Glandiceps talaboti. NCBI lineage: Eukaryota > Metazoa > Hemichordata > Enteropneusta > Spengelidae > Glandiceps > Glandiceps talaboti. The sequence goes on from NC_135557.1 coordinate 18,187,843, forward strand.
GTGTAATAGAACACTGAAAAAACAAGATGTGAAGAAGGTGAACTCCTAAATTTCACCCCCTACCCCAAGGACTTGGAAGAAGCTTTCACATGGCAAATTTTAGGAGACTTGACTATCTTTAATATTCAGGAAAATTGGGCTCAGATGCTGGGAAGAATACACGTGGCGTTCGCTGTGACTGAAAGCGTATGACTTAGCTTGTGCCTAGATATTGAATATTTAATGAGCACTACCATATATAGTTATTGAGGCAAATCAAACTAACATAGCTGTTGATTCAAAACCATCCTTTCACCTACGATTTTAACTTGTCACTACACTACTTACGGATAAAATCAACCAAGCGTAGTTCGTAAAATTGATTAACTCCAACCTTCAATTTGATTAACGGAAACAGTCATTTCAGACTTTTGTGTAATTTTCTTGAAGCATAATACAAACCTTCAAATTTCATCGCCGGGTTGACCACTGTTTTACTTCACACTTACAAATGGTTAAATTCACCGTAAAATTAGCCAATCAACAAGGCTGTAACAACAAAGGTGACTCAACTAATTAAATATTCAAAGGCTAAGTACCTTTATGCAATCGCGTGATTAATAAGGAATAACGGCGTTGCATTAATTACAGACAATTTCGTTTAGTGGCATGGTTGATTACGATGAATTGGTAATTTCACATGTTGCCTCTGTTTCATTATGATGAATTATCAACAGACTCACTTGAAAATAATTTCTTCAATTTGCATTCAACAATGATGGAGCGTCCTGTAATGACCTTTAACCCCACCCATTACAATATCGTACAACAAGATGGAGACTCAATTTTCATCTTTAAAAAGCCAATGTCATTAATTTTACATACAAACAAGAAGTTTTACATAAAATTTACATCAAAATATTGTTTTGGATTTTGGTTTAAAACAATCTTGATGTTATTCCAAAAGCGGGGAAAAGTGCTTGTTTTTTATAAGACATTTGACAGGAAAATAGTCATGATTGAACTCCATCTTTCATATTCCAGACAGCTACTCTAGATCTCATATAACCCTATATAGGATGACTACGCAACGACTGAAGCTTTTTCATGAAATATTATAATCTAATTTAAGAAATAGGAACAGTGCTATGTATCATCCAGTATGGGTGTATGCATGTATGCATGTATGTATGTATGTATGTATGTATGTATGTATGTATGTATGTATGTATGTACGCACGCACGCACGCACGCACGTACGTATGTATGTACGTACGTATGCGCAAAATGTTTTGCGTCGTCCAAGAAAGGTGGCACAGATTGTATATGGAATTTATTGAATCAGACGTTTGAGAGAGAATACATTGTATTGTAATTTATGAGAGAAGTTGAGAATATATTACAATCTACTTTAACCAGTATATTTGTAAGCTAAAATAGAGAAAGTATGTGGCATTGTTTTGTGGCATGGGTTTGCATTTGTGCTAAAATATGTTGTGTAAAAAGCACGTGCGAGTTATAATCAAAGTGGTATAGTGCTCGAAAGTGAAATGGCAAACTTGTGCGCGACCTTTGACCGAAAGAAAACATACGTCACAGAGTCCAACATCTCGCAGTCAATATCAGAAAATCCACAACATTATCAACGTGTGAGACCGAAATCAATTAGACCTGGCCTTGGTCGTTCTATATAATTATGGCTAACTAAGCCATGGCAAGTACTTTGTGTTTAATTCGATAAATCAACACGTTAACCTGACGACAGTAAATATGTGAAAGTCATCATCAATAGAAATTCATTTAATACAAAGTGCAGGAGGATTAACACACTTGGTGACGTAACACATCTTTATGTTTTCGTACGCATGCGCTTAATCCGAAGTGCTGTGGGCTGTGGATTGCGCTGTGGAAACACAGCTAGATTCAAATACTAGCATGTCAACTGTGCAAGTAAACATTGTCGCACGTTAGGTAATTTTTTTTAAAGGCAAATGTTTCAATCCCAGGTTTTGCATTAGAATTATCTTATCAATGGAGCCACACAGAATATTATATATAATAGTTCGTCTGTTCTTGACCAACGGTTTCTAAAGCTGTACAAGAAAATAATTTTCCACACATAAATTTTAATTCTAATCGAAACTGTGCCATTTAAATAGTTTAAATCATTATACAGCAGGCTAGCCAACTCCTTCATCTTATTCATATAGTGGTGCGATTGCTGGGACTCCAAGTCCCTGGAGACATATGAGAAGCAAATTATCGTAGATGGAGTCTCCGGTCGGTGAGTGAAACAGTATAATTTGCAAATCGAACGGCGAAATCATAAACATAACAACCGAACACGTGTAGTACTATATTTACACTACTTTCTAAGTTAAACCTTCATCTCTAGTGTCAATAAAATGAACATTTTTTGAATTTCTGAAAAAAAGTAGTTGGCTCTATCTTGGAATTCAAACCACGAAGTCCTTTGCCGGTAAACCTGAAGTATAAACTTATATCAACACATGTCAGTATTCATTTTTCGGCAAAAAACATAACTTCTGAAAAAACTTATACAAAATTGGGTTTAGCCAGATTCTCCAAAGCAGATATGATTGGCACGTGTCATTTTTCCTTTTAAGCCAAAACATTTAACATTTAGGAGTGTTTCCAATTTACCTAAAACTAACAAAAATGTATCGGATTGTCTAATAAATGCACGTGTAAATATGCTGAGAGCTTTAAGAGCCTCAACAACTGACGTGCAATAAGTTCAATTCGATATGGACACCAACGACGGACCGCTAAGTGAGAACACCATATATTTAGTCTTGTACACGCGTCCAACAAACAACCAATGATGGCTTTTCGTCATACTTTCACGATCTTATCGACACCCAACTCCTCAACCAATCATTCCCGAAATTTGAGGATTCCACGTCGTGCAGGGTAGCGTGCTGTAAATTATAGATAGTCCACGAAGCAGCGAAAACATATGTTAACTTCATCATAGCATCGGAAGCTAGCTTTCATTGTAGGTCTGATAATACATATATAAAACGTTGATTATGTTAAATCTTATTTTCATTATGATACCGAACTAAGTGATACAGTTTAATGTATATTGTGTATACAGCGTTGTATCTCTTTGATCAAAAGACTGTAAAATGCAATCGCTTGGCATCGCTCCATGCATGTGAAACGGTTGACTTAGGGTTAAACGACAGTGTTGAAATGAAAGAAATGTGGATATCAGACGCGTAACTCATATATGTTGCATTAAAACCCAAACGTGAGTATCTTAACTCCATCCAGGTCTGTACTAATTCCTACACAGATAATTGATAAAAGAGAAACAGGTCGATTTAAGAAAGAAAATAATTGTGTCTGTGGTAGTGGTAGTGGTGGTGATGATGATGATGATGATGGTGGTGATGGCGATGATGATGGTGATTGTGGTGGTGATGATGATGATGATGATGATGATGATGATGATAATGATGATGATGATGATAATGATGATGATGATAATGGTGGTGGTGGTGGTGATGATGATGGTGATTGTGGTGGTGGTAGTGATAATGATGATGATGATGATGATGATGATGATGATGATGATGATGATGATGGTGGTGGTGGTGGTGATATGGTGGTGATGATGACGGCAATGAAGAGGAGGAGGAGGCATAGGAACAGGAGGATGCAGATGAAGAAAATAGAGATATTTAACTGCTGGAATTAACTATAAAACACTTTATATAAGTACGACACTGCACAAAGAGCTCTGCATCGCATAGAAGACGATAATTGAAACAACTTGAAACAGCTGTAAGTTAATAACATCGATTTTCGTCGTCATAACCAATGTCCATTAAAGTGCCCCACCTTTCAACGACCATGCTTAAAAGTGTAAATAACATTTTAAAAATAACTACATATGCTACTCTACGACTAATTTCCGTTCTCATATATCTAATGCCACTTAAACGCCATATCAATGTCTATATAGCTATATATATAGATAATGTAGACGTCTTGAATATCTTCTCAATCACTCAACAGTAGTTGAGTTTCAAGACAGAGGGATTACTGTACTCGAAACGATATGGTAATAAAATGACACTGCCACTCAATATTACATCGAAATTACTAACCTGCTTGTGTGAAAAAAATAGCCACATTATGAAAATTCATCAATTTTACGCAAAGATTTTGACATGGAATGATAAATAAAAGTCATTTTTATGATCCCAAACCAAAATAATATTCATACGTGCCAAATATTTTCGGTTTTTTTTTGTACAAATGAATTTAGCAAGGCGGTTCGCGTCATTGAAGGGGTCAAAGGTTAGATTCTTCACACGTCAACAATTGAATAACTCTGGTCGTTTGAGAAGTTTTAGCAGATGACAGGTGACTAACTAACATGTTTATGCAACTTGATGATGAAGACACAGATACCAAAAAGTTACCATATTTATTAGAAATGCATAGAAATATTTGGGGAATTTCCCGTCTCTCTACGCAGTAAATTCTTAGACTGGCGCCTTCACTGCTACTACATGGAAGTATGCGTTCTTTGGGTGTATTTTATGTACAATTTATTAAAGGGGTCATGGGTGACACACTTCGATCGAGATTTCGTCGTTTATGAATTAAATTAGAGCAATTAATACAAATTTGTATAATTTCAACGAACAATAAATTTGAAACGAGTCGATAAATATGATCGAGGATTTTAAGGTCATGGACGACACACGCCTGTGACATATCATTTGATCATGTATGAATTTAAAATATGATATTAATATATCCATAACGGTAATTCACAGGATTTACTTCCAAAATAAAACTGAAATGAGCAAATTAATTGCAGAAAAGCGATAATTTTCTCGCTTAAATCTTGGCGGGAGATTTTCGCAGGTAGAACACCGCTGACGACACATTCTGAAATTTATCCTGTAAGTAGCGTGGCTGATAGCGAGTCCTTACACGAACATGAAGCACGTAATTGTGAGTTTAATTGGGTACCGCAGCATGTTTAGTTACGCAACGAAGCGGTTAAACGGCGGCATTTTATCTTTAATGTGACTGGAGGGGGTACAACAATTATACTTGGAGAGACCAATTACAATTGTTGTGTCTCTTCATTCGCTATTCACGTCACTTTTTGAAACTAATGTGTTTACTTCAACGTGAAGTTCTGTAAGTTATTGTTTGTGCCTCTCTGGAATTCTTATTTTGGAGTTCAGAATGTTCGATTCAAAGTTAACCATACAGTTTGCAGTCTGCATCCCCTTAGATTTAAGGCTATGCCATAATGGAAAATAAATCATCAATGTTTGTGACTTGCACTGTGCATAAGTAATAAACACATATGTCTCCACGACTCCGTCATCAGCAACACGATGCTTTAGCCCCAAACATCAACAATCTTGTAATGTGATATATGCATATTTTTCTTCTTTCTCTTGCTTTTGAAATGGTTTATGGTCATAATACCAAAATGTATCCGACTGACCGGCCACTGATACAGCAATCATTTATATAATGTTTTCATAGTACGATATCATTGAATAATTGTATATTTTGGCGGGAAAGACGCAGACTATAAAACATGAGAATTGTTTATTTGTGAACGGTGGAAACTTTTGACGACCAATGTGGTTCCGGATTTTCATTTACGCTTATAAAAGTCGGGAAAGGAAGCCCACAAGAGTACTGATTTTGAAATATGTTTTACTTTTCAGGAAAAAAAATGAAAATCGTAAATTGCTGAATTGTTTCAATGCCTACAATTGAGTGTTTTGACATTGAGTGTAACTTTGCAACCCAGCATTCGTCTGAAGCTTCACGTCGTTTATACATTGTGCGCAGACGGAAGCCATCTTGAACAATGCAGACATCGTGTTCATGTTGAGATAACTCGTCATACTTTATGTCAACTCATGTTAAAAAATTTTCCAACGCGACATACCAAATAAGAACATTGATCATTCCTCGATACAGGAAGCGATTCCCGTTGTTTATCGCCGGGTCGACATATTTCCGGTTAACGCTCACAATTTAATATATCGAACTTGTCGTATTCATCCGGGTATGAAAAATAGGGCTATATTTAATGAAATTACCGGATTCCGACAGACCATGGCGGTCACGGCATATTGCGGCACGAATACTTGTCTTCGAGAAACACCTGTCGTTAAGCCTTGTAGTATGGCTAACAAATAACAAGCTTGAGTCATTGTAGATGTAAATTTGTCTCCGTGTTTTTCATCGTAAAACATTCTACAGCGCGGCTATTTGTTTAAATGTTTGCAGTGTAGAAGCACCATGTCGTCAATTTATGTCGGTCCCAATGGAAATTTATCGTGCCACACCATTATGGGCTCTTTTTAGTAATGCAAGACGTGGTTTTGAGACTGTAAAATCAATTAGTTTTCAATATTCATTAAGATATATCAGCCTCCACGAGATTTGTGCATCCCTCGTGACTGCAATGCCAAACGTAGATCGTCCTTGTCAATTTAAAACATCGCTAGACCTGAGTCCATCGAGTTTTGAGAAATGGAAAGATCAAGTTGCAGTCGGTCTTTCGGTCAACGTTGTTTTAAATCCTGCAACTTTGGAGTCTTGAATGAGTTTTTTGATGTAATCGAAAAGAGCATTTTTTGTATGTTTTGTGCGTTAAACGTTTGTAGCTTACATTGGACTCCGCTGGGAAAATGAGTATTACTTTTGCTCCGAAAACCGTTGCAATATTTGAAACTAAAACTTGGAAATTTTGAATCTCGGGTCAGTTTCTAAATAGGCGTGTTTCACCTAGCTTTTTTCGTATATTTTGCGAGTAAATCTCGTGGTTCAACATTGGACTCCCAGTGGACAATGGTATTACCTGATTATTTTATGTCTTGAAGACGTTTCGATATTTGAAACTTAATACTCGGAGTCTCGAGTGACTTGAGGTAGTTGAAATAACATTTTTCATTTCGTATGTTTTGCGCGTAAAGTTCATAGCTTACATTGGACTCAGGGGAAATTAAAATAGATACTTGGTATTGTATTCCTATTTAGACATTTGCAATATTGGAAACTTAAAACTTGGAAATTGGGAGTCTCGAGTGATTTTGTAAATTGATGTGCTTGTGAAATAACATTTTCGTATGTTTTGCGCGTAACGTTTAATTTGTTGTCCACATTTGAGCTCCTCGGAGAAAATGGATATTTTATTTCGCAGACGTCTAAATATTGGATATCCAGAGCAATCTTCTATGGTTAGCATATACGGAAGAATTACTGTTGTGTATTTTTAGACGCTTGTGAATGAAAGAAAGGCGAGATTTTGTTCAAACATTTTGGAGGAGAATATTGGTGTAAAACTTTCTTCAAGGTCCAGGTTGGTAGGGTTACTAGGTATGAAAACAGTTTTCTGGTACAGAGCCTACAGAAAAAATGCTCTAGAGCACAAAAATGGACGTATGGAATTATTTTAGCGGCACTGATAAGACAACACTAATGAGAGAACCTGTGGTTGAGTTCTTGATTTTTAACTTTGCGCTTTACTCAATTAACTTCGTCGTTTGGTCTAAAGGATATACATGTAAAGCACTTTTAGTACTTGAAAGTGTCTGAAATACCGGAAACGCGTATATTCATGTTAGTCATAATTTACTAGATATGTAAACAAGTAAGATAACTCGCATCAAAACACGAGTCCTTATGTTATGGCGAGAGTTCTTCGTCAAGTGCTTTATAAACCGTGGTTTTTGTATATAATTGAGGCTGACCTAAGATAACGGTATTGCCCTTAACATTTTCAACAGGAGGACCCAGACACCACAGACGAGTACACCCTCTAGAGGTTCCTAGCCTTGGGTCTAGTTGTGGGGGACTGTCACCTTTCTCCTACCCGGGCCCCTACCCCAAGGCAAGAGTAGAAAATCACAACACGAGTGGATCCACTCACAGTTAATTGTCTGTGATCCACTCTAGGTCGAACCCGTCTGAGAATGGGGGCAATCCGGGGTGACGGCTTTGTCACCATTTCCACAAAACACTCATGGTGTTACCACGTCGTGGTGAAAGGCCGAAAACCAGTAGCCCCGTCTATCTACACTGCGGGCTTCCATTTTCAACAGCGTTCCAGTGCTATATATACACAATCCAATCTCAAACATTTCATATTAAATTAAAACCACCGGTAAGTGTGAGTAACATGGGGCGATATTTTATTAATTTCGAAATGGTACGACATGTCGAAGTTTTTTTTACTCAGGGGAGCGATAATTCAATTACTAGGGACGTGCTGGATTATTTCTTTTAGAATACTGTAGACCACACAATGTACAGATTCGTATGTAAACACTGAAGTCTGGTTATGTCGACATCCAGCATAGTTTTTAATGTAGTTTTATCAGCTGAGTAAACCAAAGGGGGGTTCTATAAAACGTGCATTCTATTAGGTTGACTGTGGATGTATGTTCTTGACGAAGAGATCGCGTGATTAAAACAGTCAGATGGTGAGTTTTTGTTGACAAAAGTGAAATGAGAGACTGTACCATTTTCACAGAGATATACAGAATAGATATAAATACAATTTGCAATTACAATATTACTCAGACTGATAGATTGGAACGTACATACATACATACATACTTACATACATACATACATACATACATACATACATATATACATACATACATACAGACAGACATACGTGTAGTATACATAATACATATAATATAATATATATATTATTTGGGTGGTCGAAAATATTCACAAGATCCACACTCATATTATGACGTATTATATACAGTAAGATATGTTCTATATCGATTGAACACAATTCTTCTATTAAGTTATGAAATGTATACTATAATGTATAACCCAAATATTCAATACTGGCATTATTGATTCTTGTTGCTGTGGGCAATGTGAGTACAAGTGTTTCCTGCAGAAATTCTGTACAGCAATATGATAATATTGACTTGCGTACTAACAGAAGTTGAGTATTGAGATATTGTACACTAAGTCAATGAATGCTACATCATGTATCTATATCCATCACCACAACCACAAAACAAAAACCATACATACATACATACATACATACATACATACATACACATACATACATACATACATACATACATACACACACACACATACACACACATACATACATACATACATACATACATACACATACATACATACATACATACATACATACATACACACACTGCACACATGCCTACAGAGACACGCACATACACATCGTCAGTTTCAGTTCAGATCTTATTAATATTTCCCAGCTCAAGAATTACATTACATGTATACATTCACGTCGTGTTCATTGTTTTTTTTTCAAAAAAGTGATGTTGATTTTATTTTTACAAAGTAGCATAAATTGCTATTCGCATTATGACTAATCATCGTCAATTCCACATATTCCCCTACATTAATCACCGTATATTATTACCCTATAATTATTCAAGTTAATGGTATAAATGTCCTCAATCCCGACCCCCACTCTTTCTTTTATATTAGGAAGCCTTCCATAATTACAAGGGGAGGGCCAGGGAAAATCAAACTTGGACTGTTGCACAAATGTGACCCTCGCCGATTCCGTCTTACAAGCAAGTGACCCTCCCGCAAGTTCCTTTCTATAAGCTTAAAACATGATCGACCTCTTCAGATATTATATAAAGATTTGTTAAATTTGATACCCCATTCCATATACCCTTGTAATTACTGAAGGCTCCCCTACTCCAGCTTCGGAAAATCCAAAGATGAGTGAATGAACCAATCTTCAACTTGACCATAGAACTATCGTTATGAACAAAGGTGATTCTATTCACCCCCCCCCCCTCTTTCTCAAGTTCTCTTATCTGAATGAAAATTATTTGGAGACTGCATATTTGGACCTAAAAATCACTTATGTACACACACCGTTTGAGTATTTTTTGCGCGGTTAAGTTTATACAAACATGTACGTTTCCTCAATCGCCACTCTTCCACTTCGTCATTGTTGTTATTCCCTTCTAGTTCTACCATCTTGTACTGTTTTAGCCTGTCAATTAGAATTTAGTTGTCTGTCTCCATTTGCACCTAAAAAGTACTTACGTAATCGCAACGTTTGAATATTGTCGCTAAGTTAGAAATGCAAACGACGGTCAATTAATTCCGTACATTGAAATGATATTGAAAATGAAATTGCTAAAATAAATAAATAGATTTGATGCAGTGCAACCATAATAATACCCAGCTGTCTTGCTAGTGACAAGACTTGAATACATCGACAATTGGTTTCATATGCCCTATTAAATTTTGTAATTGTTATGATACGAAAATCAAAGGTTAATGAAAATACATATGATATTTTAGAGGCCCATCATGAAATTAGATATAACGGATGGGTTGAAGACATCTGAGACGAAGCTAACATTAAAGATGCCCAACCCAAACAGTCATTGATGTACAATGTTTCTATCACTGTGGTCGCTGTTACGAATAAGGCTGTAGAAATTGATGAGGTCCTGTTGTTTTGAAAGATGATGTTATCACGTGATGTCAACGTAAATGATATAAAAGGTTAACAAATGGAGTAGTGTGTGTGTATGTATGTATGTATGTATGTATGTATGTATGTATGTATGTATGTATGTATGTATGTATGTATGTTTTCGAGCGTGGGTGCATGCATGTGTGTCTGTTTGTGTGTCTGTGTCTGTCTGTCTGTCTGTCTGTCTGTCTGTCTGCCTGTCTGTCTGTCTACAGTTCAGATTAGCATTAAAATCTGTACGATTAAAACAGTTATCATAGAGAGATATGAAATAGGACGGTTCACAACAAATCAATGACCCTGTTTGTATCCTTATAGCGCCATTGATCAGGTTTCACACCAATACCAAAACCTGGGATTGAAATCCTGCTGCTTGATTGCACTGTACACCCCCCCCATGACGTGACACGTGACAATAACCATAGATATTCCAACTCCATGATTCACAGAACGATTACAAAAGATGATTCAGTGAGAATTCTTTAATTTGAAATGAGAAAAGTCGCAGACAAACATTTTACATTATCGGTCTGTGTAGACAGTAAGATGCGACATTCGTGCCACACCATCATCCATCACTTTAGAAACCTGGTATTAAGACGACAACAAGACGTATATCTTTGGAGTCTATGGCGACCATTTCTTTGTACGATTTGAGTTAGCATGCAATAATACACAATAGAGAGGCTAATGATTGTGGAAATAGTTTATCGTACATTCTCGTGTAACATAAAAAAGCGATGTTCTAGGAGCATTTATTTTACTATGTTATTTACAGCACATCAACAGTTACTGCATGAGTACGTATATTAGAATTTTAGCACATTCTCTCCAACGGTATACACGTCCAATTTATACGTTAAGTGCTTGAGTTTTGATCCCTGGTTCTTCCATTATTAGTGCTATCTTATCAGTGCATCCATACGGATGACACAGGTTCATTCTCTTGTTCTAAGATTAGATATTTTTATAGCTCCACCAGACATTATTTTTGCTCACCTAGATATTAATTCTAATACCATCTAGGTCTTGACGCATGGAAACAAGTGAAAGGGCCCACCCACATATACGTCCACAATTAATTATTACCAGGGCACTAAGTATTTATATTTATATCATGGCTATTTCCTCTTAGCATGATAACAATCTAAAAAGAAAAAAAAATATGGAACGTTTATCATCAAAGGGCTGAGGTGATGATCATGTCTGATGATACTTCCGTTAAAAGTACGGTACAGTAGACAGAGTGTTATAACGATGTTATCCTTCGGGACTAACTGAGACACGGTCGGATGAAACGGGATATGGAAAGTAGAAGAAGAAGAGTGGGGAAAGAGAGGAACGTGGTATAGAGAGTAGTGGTATATAGAGACACAAACTGAACGACAAATTGGGACAAATAAGACATACATACATACATACATACATACATACATACATACATACATACATACATACATACACTCACTCAAACAAACACTTGCACATAGGTGGACAGAGCATATCCGTACTACAAACATACCGTAGATATGTTATACATGTTTACTGTACATATCGACACCAGGCCTTGCTTACATCGCGACACATATTTGGACACAAGCTAGGTTATACAATAATGGCAGAATCGTTGAACAATACGAATGTATGAGTGAACGTGTTTTGAAAAAAAAGACATACACCAACGTAAAACATAAAGAAAGTAATCGATATTTATAAAAACGGGTAGAGGTCATCTCTAGAAACTATAACCGCTTAATACAGTCCTGTAATGATAGCAGTTTCCACAAGTTGTTTGTATTAAGGTTTTTTTAGTACTCGCCAAAAACGATATGTGCGTATTGTTCGCTACTATCTAACAGAGAACCACTGTGTTCTTTCTTGTTTTCGAAATCACATAGCACCGTGTTCTTAGCACGATTACGCATTCCGACGGTGGTTCTCAACAAGTGCCATTGTCCCAAACAATGGATGAACGGTAAGACAAACATTGGAAAATGCAGTATAGTTGTGGTGGTGAAATGAACACAGAAATGTACAATACTGGCGCTGTGTCAATAACAGTGAAGAACAAAAAATACCTACCTGGTGAAGCGAAAATGAAGAACGCAAAAACGGCTGCGATGAATATGTCACCAGTGAAGTAATTTCTTCTCCGTAGATTAGCCATGTCTCTACCGTTAGTTTTTTTTTTACATGAATATGCAAGTTTACTCTGTGGCTATCGATCGACGTTGATCTCCTTAGTCAGTTAGTACAATACACAGCAATGTAGGACTCGTTTACACAATCCCTTCTCTATAGAAATTTTTCAACGCAACGCCCAATCAATACCACACTAGAGAACGAAATCTCCCGAGGGAATAACGCTTGCTGCAAAAATTCGCTGATTCTAGTGCTTGACAGACCGTTCAACTTACATGCGTTGGTGTTGCAAGGCTAAACACCGTACGACCAGTAAACCCGTATATAACTTCGTTGAACAGCTTCGCGAGAGGAAATCAAAAGGTGAATCACGCGCGATCACACGAAGTTCCCGCTGTCATCGCGAGCTGTGTATTATTGTCGAATTAAAAACCCACGCATACACCGCTGGTTCGAAATTCCTATAGTGGCAACAAAACAGCAAACAATTCCATTCACTTTCACCATGCACTACGTTGGAGCGCCAAGAATTTCTTTGGCACCGTTGAGTGAGCGTGCATTTAATATCTTCTAAAAGGTTACTATATCTGCGATTTAATCTAGCAATATATCAAATTTGACCCGTGACCTCTCCTCGCCAGACTCCTTTCAATCATGTGTGTAGACAACAGTGAAGAATGCTTCAATAGCTAATATTTCATCACGAAATGAAATTCAACACCCACAGCTGTCAAGGCTTGTTGAATACAATATGAAAATCACAATTCAGATGAGATCATTTTTTTCTGAGTTAATATTTACACAACTATTTTATGTCGATTGTGCAATATATACTTAACACGTCATCACATACTATAGAGGGCGAAGGCAACTTCAGAATCTCCGACTCAGTGTATTCTGTTTATATTACAGTCTGTCTGTCTGTCTGTCTGTCTGTCTGTCTGTCTGTCTGTCTGTCTGTCTGTCTGTCTGTCTGTCTGTCTGTCTGTCTGTCTGGCTGGCTGTCTGTCTGGCTGGCTGTGTATGTAGATGCTTCATTAATTCAATTTACAATTATTTCCTATCACTTATCGGAATGCTAAGGATGTCAGATATTGAATTGTTTATAAGAGGTCTACACAATATGTTTTTTGAAACTCAATAACCAATGACCAGCACTGATGCCATGTTATACCGGTCTTCCTAAAGTTATTGTAATTATTCTGTTCAACGACAAAACACAAGCCCATGGGTCAGAGGTCAATATCAAACTACCGTAACTTGTGCTGGATAAGTCTCTGTTGCCCAGACTCTCCAGCCTGATCATGAAGTGCGCCATTAGCGGTGACGTTTGGGTATCCGAGACTATTGGTACTTTTTAATTTGTTGTAGACTAGCCAAGTAGTAACCATGACTACAGGACATATATGTGTTATCACCTTTTAAATAGTAGCATATGTGTGTAGTAAACTTGTCATAATATACGGCATTATGAACATTTCCCGCCCCCCCCTCCCCCAAAAAATTGTGATTTCCGCATTACTGATAAACCGTTCTTGTATTTCCGTTAGTTACACATTTGTGGTTTATTCTCTTAAGAAGTCTGACTCCGACATAAATATTTACAATTGACCATTCTATCTAACCGTGCGTGGCTTCTCTACTCCAGTCTAGGGTTTCTTCTTTGTATGTGCATTCACGTATACAAATGTACGGACGATATTCTGATCGTATCAAGTCATGATCACATTGAAAGCTTTCCGACTGGACGATATGGTAATTATTGTTTGCCTTATTTATTTATTTAAAAGCTTACCGATGTTGCCGTTAACAAACAAACTGCTACAATCGCAGAAAAGTAAAATTCTGAGAATATATTTTTGATAACTACATGAATTGATTTTCAACGTTGATATATGATATAATTATTCTGATACATTTAACCCACACACACTGATTAAGGTGCATTGCATCTTCGTGGTTCTGGCTATTCATGTAAATACACTTCCAAAATTTACCGTTGGTGGCGCTATTAACAACATCTGATGAGCAATCCGATCGCATATAAATTGCTCCAATTAAGTAGTTTGGTAATTACAATATCTTTTATAGATAACGAGTGACAAGAGTCACAAATCAAAGACGTTTACAGTCTCAACTCCCTTTTGGTTTCTCTACTTATCAAAGCTTCAAAAATAGAAATATCGAATTGAGTATGTACATGTCTGTCTGTCTGTCTGTCTGTCTGTCTGTCTGTCTGTCTGTCTGTCTGTCAGTCTGCGTGTGTGCGTGCGTGTCTGTCTGTCTGTCTGTCTGTCTGTCTGTCTGTCTGTCTGTCTTGATTTGGCCACAATATATGTTTTACTGTATTTTCTTTTCACATATATACTTGTGCAAGGTTTGGCAGACTGTGTCAATCCAATCTAGACGCAATGTAATGCATGCACACGCATTGTCGTTTGGTTGAGCACTTTCCCAGTTTGTATACGTCATCTCAGTATCGTCTGACCATCGCCATACACCTTCCAGTTCCTAAATGTACCAATAAAACAAAGCATAATTCACATATACGAAATAGATATGCTAACCCATACGATGGTATCAATCAAATAGTAGATATTTTATTATCATGTTAGACATGTACAGTTTTAGTGTATTTCCCTCACAAATATTTCGTATTAGTAAACAGTAAACTTAATACTTAAAATCAATCTACCCATTTCAAACAAGCTTAGAGGACCATCGAATGCATGACTACGTTAATTCTGTTCGAGGCACTAGTAAAAGTGTGCAGCATTTATACTATGTGTGCGAATACACATGTAGAAGAGGTAACCCATCGTTTTAGAAAACTCAGTGTTCAATAAAATGCCTGACGAAATCAGTACAGCTTTCTGAAGACGTCATATGCTGCAGACAATCTTACAATCAATAGCAAAGTAAGCACAGGTTATACTTAAACAACAATAGCACATCCCAGTCAGGACAGTATCATAATTTATTGCCTGTCTGAGGGCTGGCATCATCATATTTGGGTAAAGAGTCCCAGCCTGAGGGCAGGTAAAATTGGGATATTGCCTGATATTGCATGTAATATCAATATTATTTTTAGTACACCAACCACTCGTTC
>NC_135557.1:18208624-18418624 GCF_964340395.1 Glandiceps talaboti
TATTCTGAAGGTACAAAAAACTGTGACTAAAAATAAAATTCATTTATTTCTGTTCAAAGTGGCCATATGGGTGAGGATTGGGGTATTTATTTAAGATTTTTAATTCGTAATTTATATTATGACTCCCTATGTGAGAAATCATTGTGAAACAACATATGTCTGTTTGTAACTAAATAAATGACAAGAGATTGGTAATTGTGTACGATCTGGAGAATCCCATAATACTTTGCAGGACTGAAAATAATTTAAGGTTTGTATATAACAAAATTATTGGCAGAGTCTACAAAATAAGGAAATATATGATGTGGAGACAATTTTTGTAACATGGTGTAGGAAGACTAAGACCAACATACATTCGGATAACATACAGGTACTATGTGATGGGTTCATGTATCATGTTAACGATTTAATGTTTTTAGGTTAAACATTTATATGTTTTGTGTGCGATAGGTATCAACCAGCACACAAGAACCATTCTTCCAAGAACATATGCATGTTACCATGACAACGGCCATGTTTTGAGCCACAATCCTATTACGTCTTCCTGTAACCCAGCAATGGGAACCTTGACAGCCACCTAATAAAGTTTTACAGGGTGGCTTTAACCTGAACATATCTAAGAGAGAGAGAGAGAGAGAGAGAGAGAGAGAGAGAGAGAGAGAGAGAGAGAGAGAGAGAGAGAGAGAGAGAGAGAGAGAGAGAGAGAGAGAGAGAGAGAGAGAGAGAGAGAGAGAGAGAGAGAGAGAGAGAGAGAGAGAGAGAGAGAGAGAGAGAGAGAGAGAGAGAGAGAGAGAGTGTGTGTGTGTGTGTGTGCGCGCGTGTGCCGCCTTGTCCACGGTCTTTCTCATCTGCATCTGTCTTTGTTAAGCAGTGGTATTCTTCAATGAATGCATGATACATGGATAGCTTATTACCTTTGTGATTGTAAAGTGTAGCAGTGGGTTATTTTTAAATAGAAGGTATATCTTATCAGTAAAATTACAATATTTATATGCTAGTACATCGCTTCAGTGCCTATTCATCGAGGAAATACCAGGAGCAGGCGTGAAGAAACCTGTCTATATAGCGCCACCTGTGTTTGAATTGAGATTTTGTTTGCTGTGAAGTGGACTACGTTTTCAGGTTATAAACAGGTACGATAAACTAATATCTGGACATTTTAGACTAGAGGAATGCCCACTACCCCAGTAATTATGCAAAATATATATAATATAGGAAATTAAAATATCAAACTTTTCCAACATATTTCTCTTTGTCGTCAACACTGTACTTACCAAATATAAGATATAACATAATTACAAGAAACCCACAATACATTTATTATGCCAATTTATGACTCGCCAGATGTAGCAGCTGTGTTTTGCTGTTATCAATATAGTCTACTCTGGCATTCCTGATGGTCTATATTCACGAAGTGAAAATCTATACATACTATTTTGTGTACATATATATATATATATATATATATATATATATATATATATATATATATATATATATATATATATATATATATATATATATATATATATATCATCAGACAACATCAGACATCAGTTGCGTGAAACTCCGAGTTACAACCAAGAAAGAGTTCAAGAACTATCGAAACTATTGCGCTCTGCCACTGGGGTATAGAGCACTGTCTTCGCAGATTGATACTCACCGAGTTATATATATATATATATATATATATATATATATATATATATATATATATATATATATATATATATATATATATATATATAATATATATATATATATATTAGAATATATATATATATATATATATATATAAATATATATATATATATACACATACATATATAATTAATATATATTAGTTGTTCTTTGTTTATTTGATAAGGAAATATAGAAAGTGAAAAATCTGGAATAAAATTGTAAGAATAATATAATAAATACACAAAGAGAACATCATGCAAGATTTTCAATACAAAGCTCAAAATGTGAAAAATTAACAGAATTGGTTATAAGATACACAAACAATATACAAGTTAGAAGATATAACTGTCATATGAAACGTAGCTATAGCAATATACGTGAAAAAGAAATATTTAAAAATAATGTATGAAATCAGCAAAAATGAATCATATATTTGTGTGTTTTTCTTTTATTGTTAGTGTGGAGTTGAAATGTGTATATGTTTACGTAAAAAAGATCGTGTCTCATGGGTGAAACGCCAAGGGAACTTCAATTTCCCTGTAACTGTTATTACAAAAAATAATAACTGTAATTGAGTCAATATAATCATAAGAGATACATAATACCAGAACACGTGACTATGACGTCATAAAACGGCGAAAGTCTAAAAAACTGTGTATGTACTTAAAGAACTGAATTCGCGGGCTTTGTGTGGACAGTGGATCGCTTCTTCAATTTGATTAAGAAATATAGCAATGTAATATGACGTCGTTGTAGAAAAAAACAAACACAAAATGAAACATGCCTCTGAAATACAAGCATCGACGTTGTCAAAATAGAAAAGAACAGAAAAGGATTGTTCGTATCATTATGGGTAGTAAATTTGACGCACATACTACTTGTTTAAAATGCTCCGTATTCTCGATATCTACAAACAGTTTGACTGTCAAATTGGAATTTTCGTTCACGATGTACTTCACGATAAACTTCCACCACACTTCAAGAGCTATTTTTTTTCGAATATCAGTTATTGTCATGATTCCAGACGGGTACGGAAATTGAGAGGAGACTTCCATGTACCAAGATACAAAAGTAGTTTTGGTCAGTCATCTGTCAAGTTCATTGGTTCACAAATATGGAACAACATTCCAGACAAAATTTGTAGTCCTTTAAGCAGAAACAAATTCAAGAAAGATTATAAACATGAAAATAATTATATGACTGCTGCAAAGCCTCATAATAATGAGACGTCCTACATGACCAAATGATCAAAACTGCATATGTGTGAAAAAAATACACTAGTTTTCTGAGATTTGAGTGGCTAGACATTATTAGTTAATTAGTAAAGATTTTATAGCCTCTCGCCCCCTCTAATACAATTGTTCACACAGTGTGTATACGGTGTGCTTTAAATGTTATTTCTCTCTCTTATGATGGGTGAATAAAACATATTATAATATCATAACAGTTTCTACATAGTTTCTCTGTGTTTATGTTATGAATATTGCAATGAAATTACGAATATGGTTCATTTTGGAAAATTCTCTCGTGTCACGCAAGTACTTGGGGAAAGGAGATTTTGGTTTTGTCCCACAAAACTGGGACTAGGCTGAACAACACTTTGACCATTCGATGAAGGCATAGAGGATATAAAACTGTGTGCTGTTGTTGTGTTTAATGTCGTCATCAGTGTATTTCTTGACACAATTGGCTGGTCTACGTTGTGTGCCCTCTGTCTACCACGTACACCGTGGTCAGATTCAGGGTCCGAGAGTGGATACACACGACGAGAAATTTGCCATATTTTACACAATAAAGTGTTCTTATAAGCGTTCCGAAAATTCTCATTAAAACAGGCATAAATAATCGGATTGACCCAACTATTCGAAAAATTTAGCAAAATAGCGAAAAGGGCGACAGCTCTTAGGTTTGCCTTGGTGTTTTGATAGTTTCCGTAACCAACGTAGAGGTATAGAGTGTAGTGAGGCAACCACATTGTGAAGAAGAGGATTACTACCATTGACAACATCTTAACCGCCTTCTTTTTCTTATGACCTGTAGAACTTTCTGGTTGTTTGTCAAAAAACAATTTGTATACCATTGGTGCATATAAACAAATAAGAATTAAAAACGGCATTAGGAATAACACGACAAAGTCAATTGTCCGGAACATTTTCAGAGAAAATTGAGGCAGATGGTAACAGTAGGGTATGATGTATGTTACATTGTTGTCAATATATTGGTATATTTGATATTCGTATATTATCGGTAGGTACGAAGCGTAACTCATAGCGCAGATCCAGGCAACAGCGACCATGATAGCAGCGTGTGTACGGGTGAGTTTTGGTTTGAACGGCGTTACTATTGCTCTAAAGCGGT
Organism: Glandiceps talaboti; assembly: GCF_964340395.1. Lineage (NCBI taxonomy): Eukaryota > Metazoa > Hemichordata > Enteropneusta > Spengelidae > Glandiceps > Glandiceps talaboti. The sequence continues at coordinate 18,212,666 of NC_135557.1, forward strand.
CCGAAGCAATGGCGATGAGGCTAAACACGCTGGCACCCGTGCTGGTTAGTTGTATGAAACCGTCTATATTGCAAATGATTGGGTTCACCATTAGATGTAAGGCCTCGTCCCACATGATAAGAGATGGTATGTAGTAAGATCCAACCAAAAGATCCGAGATAGCGAGGGAAAGTATGAGAATATTAGACGTTGCACGTCGGAGTTTCGGCTCTAACATCACAGCTATAATGACCATTAGATTACCAGTGACGATCAAAATCATACAAATTCCCAACGTTGATAGGATTACTGATTTGTGAACAAACCAGTGATTGGTATTTCTAGCATCTGGACTCTCAGTGGCATTAATGAGAAGGTCTAAGCTTGAAGAGTTCACAGATCTATTTGAATCCATGATGCCAAACTAAAAGAAAAGAAGAGAAAGCAGACGATTAAAGTGTTGTTATGAAAACAGCGCCCCCACACTTGCGCAAAATGATGCGCACACTTGATGTATCTGAATTAAAACGATTTGTACAGAGTTGAATTATTGGAGAAATTTCTCTGTCACTAAACTACAAAAGATTCAGTGTTAAATTAATTATTCAGAACTTGAGCTTGACACTTTGATTCGTTATAATCTTGAATAAACTTTATATTAAGTACATGTTAAGCTTAATGAAAAAACCATTCAATAGGATATTAGTCTGTCCGCGAGCTCCAACAACTAATCGAAATCTGTCAATGATCGTGGCATTTTGCCGAAAGCATGTACAAAAACGTATACGTTGTATTTCAAGGGATATTAAAAATATACATATATATATTTCATCATGTAAATTTCAAAATGTATCTACTTATTTCTCAGCACCTTTACCACGCATAGGAAAAAAAATCATGTATAAGTAATTAAATTTCCAGACGTATTTCCTTGTCAATTGTCCTTGCATACAACTATTCTCCCAAACACACATGTCGGTTTCTCTTCATTTCCATCAGCATTCATTTTCACTTTGAATTATATGTACCTACAATGTATTATTACAAATATTACGCCTAAAACATCGGCTAAATGTTTTGTTCGCGGTTCCACATTTCTAAGCTTTAGTCATGTAAAACCATTGATTGTACACGCTATAAAGTTAATACCTATGGGACATTAGCTAACATGAAAACACGTTAATAGCATTGAAACAATTTTAAAAGGTGTGTTTACGACTTTGTGTGTGTGGGCTTTTGTTTTGTTGTCAAATAACCCCCGTAAATTCAAATTATACTTCTCTTAACAGCTGTGTGTGATGTAGAATATTTAATAAAAATCACTCCTAAGGTCAAAATTACAAGCGCAGTATACTTTTCTGATGTCTTGGTAAAAGGGATGTCTTACAGCCGGATTAACAAAACAATATACTTCAAAAGATGGGATCAGGCGAAGGAACAAATTACAGAAATGACTTTGACAGAGTAGCTTACTTCAGTCAAATGTCTCATTGACAAGTCCCTTCACATCGAATTTCTTTAAAAGTAGTATATTCTTATAAGTGAATGGCTGCACCGGCGTCACGAATGTATAGTAAACACTTTATGGGTTGAGTTGCATAATATCAAAGGCACGACATCTCAGTAAGCCCTTATACCTTCAAACGACAATACACAATGTATATTTTCATATATATCTTGCGTTTAAGGGGATGTTAGGTTTTGAATCAGTATTTGTGGCTGTTACGTTTTGAAAGTATTAACATATTCGTGCTGTGTACGTGAGAATGTTAAGTTTCGAAATAACTGAAGTCTTTGTTTAGAGTATGACATATTCGAAGTGATGAATTGTAAGGTGAATGAATATATTGTAAAACTGAATCCGTATTCCACTTTCAATGAAAATTTTAATCTCTGTTTTTGATAACTGGTTATTGTTTATTTTCACTGTTTGATACAATCATGATAACACCAATTCTAAACATTCTACAATTTACCATAGGAAGATCGCATTTTCTTGCTATATTTAGTCTATTAAAATAAAATACACCATTGAAACGTACTACAAGAAGAGGCAGGCATGCTGGCGCTAACAGTTTGATGTCTGCACGGTGGCATAGTACATTACATTTGCACAAATTGTACCAAGAAACAGTATTCATCCACGAGAGAGAGAGAGAGAGAGAGAGAGAGAGAGAGAGAGAGAGAGAGAGAGAGAGAGAGAGAGAGAGAGAGAGAGAGAGAGAGAGAGAGAGAGAGAGAGAGAGAGAGAGAGAGAGAGAGAGAGAGAGAGAGAGAGAGAGAGAGAGCAGTAACCTGGAATACTCTGTGTGTTAAATTGTGTAGTATAATTATTCATTTTAATGTGCCCATCTCCTATTTCTGTATTCTTAATTAGGTCAAGAATATCCTCAGCAACACAATTCTTTTAAATTCAGATTATATCAGTAATCACTATAGAGTGTAATGATGCATAATAAAACTATAAGTAAAATGCTGGAGGTTATAAACATATACACCTAAAAGGTCACTCTGTTTAGATCATGATGTGCCTGAGAAAAATTGAGGATTTTGAACTGTGACATTTACCCTGTGTCTCTTACAGACCATCTCTTGTCGTCGTTAAATACGAGTAGGTACATAGTGTATGTACGCCAGGGTTTCAATACCTGGTTCTCGCATTAGTGTTTATATCTATCAGTAAAGCGATGAGGGTTACATAGGATTATTCTTTTGTTTTGGGCCACCCATTTCTATTGCCTTGTCAGACAGCTGTTTTCACACCTAATGTATAATCTTTTTTCAAGGTGGGCCTTTAAGGAAAAAAAATAACGGTATCAGCTATATATGTCATTGAACCTAATATTGAGAATGTTTTTTACATACTCAATAGGTAGACCTATGTGAGAAACTGTCCATACTACATAACAACATATGAATGATGAAATATAACTATTATTTCTCATCATAATTATATAATAGTGTTATGTGTGCATCTGCATGCAGGCCATCTATTTGTGATTCTTCATATCTCCAGGATGTATAATACTATAAGACCAAACATTGGTTCAATCACATCTAATGGTATTGTCCAAAGTAGTCAAAGTATTTATAGATAAGCTTTCGATGGTATTAATACCAAATCTGGAAAATGGGAAAATATATATTTTTTCATTTTCACTTCAAATTGATACTTGAATAATTCATGAATTTGCAGAGGCGTTAGATTTTATACTGCTAGTTTCAATTCGCTGAACGAATTAATACTTTTGACTCTGGATTTACTTCTTAAGGGGCAATATGCCTTATTTATTTTCAAAAACTCTTATTCTTCTCAGAAATGTCAATGTTCGCAGATTTGAAAACTACCGAATCAACCATACACCTACAGGAGTATCATTGGATCAACATGATCCTATCAAGTCGCCTACGACGCCTCTGTTGTTATATATAACAGAAGAAACTAGGCTGTGTGGAATCGATAGTAAGAAACTGTACACTGCATGTGAAATACCAGTATAGCATGCACATATTGGGTTGATCATGACAGCGAGAGACATGTATTTGTAGTGAAATGTATCTTACATCACCAACAGAATATACATGAGGCAATCTCAGCAAATAAATGTTTCATTGGTCGGTATTGTTATGGATATGATTATAATAGGCATTTTACATATTCAACATGCTTACATGGAGCACACATGCAAAGTTACACTAGAACAAAAATCCGCCCGAAAATCCTGTCTGTCTGTCTGTCTGTCTGTCTGTCTGTCTGTCTGTCTGCCTGCCTGCCTGCCTGCCTGTCTGCCTGTCTGCCTGTCTGCATGTATGTATGTATGTATGTATGTATGTATGTATGTATGTACGTATGTACGTATGTATGTATGTATGTATGTATGTATGTATGTATGTATGTCTGCCTGTCTGTCTGTCTGTATGTATGTCTGTCTGTCTGTCTGTCTTTCATTCTCCATCCTTCCATCAGTCCAGTTATGCACCCGCCCGCCCGCCAATTCATCCGTCCATCCATCCATCCATCCACTCATCCATCCGTCCCTCCCACCACTTCAAATTGACCGAATATTATTGTTACAGTACAATTTAATGTAAGGTTCATAAGAAATTTGTCAAGATGGCGTGAACATGACAAACAGTTTCCTGGTGTACTTTGATGAGAATCATTGTACAGCAAGGCAGAAAAATCCATAAAGTCTAATCATGTTTAGGTGTGATCAGTAAACCATAGAAATGTGACACGAGGGAATTTGAAAGATTTCGTGATAGTTTGACTGATTCTCTATCGTGTAATAAATCTTATATACTCGCTATTCTCTATCGTGAAATAAGATTTATGCATTGGTTATTCTTTATCGTCGTGTAATAAGGTTTATGTATTGGCTATTCTTTGCTGTCTACATTTTTACAAAATGCAATCAGACTCAAAAGGAAACGTATAATGCAGGTTTCATACACTCAATATATGTAGAGGTAACAACAAGGGTTGAATCTCCTGTAGCAATCCAGGTTTGACTGAATATGCTCCAAGTTAAGGAACACAATTTGGAGACGAAACACCAATTTAACGTTTGATAATTCAGTATTATTCTTATACGCTCCAAGTTGTGTTGCTGATTTGATGTAAGTTGTTATATAATAACATTGTACCAAGCACGTCTGTAGCTATTGGGTAAAAATGAAAAAGTCACGGTTTATCTCCAGATTTCGCCAAAATCAGTATTACTATACAACAGGATATATACAAATGACGGGAATGTTCCTCTGCCTGATGGAACCCCATCGGTTATTTTTTTTCCGTTTCGTGACTTTCTTATAGAAACAACTACGCCATTGGGTGTGAATATCACGACATTTGACGAAGTTTCGGCTCATAACAAACTTTTCACAACAAGGTAAAGTATTTCATATCTCCTATGTTATTGATACAGCACATGCGGACAATCAAATGGCCATGCAAATCCGCCATTTTGAATAATTTATGAATGAAGCACTGTGGAAAAAATGACAATAAAAACTAGTCACTGCTGTAAACAAAATTCAAATTCTTTGTACCACCAAATAATCTAGTCTTGGTTACTCTGGCACTTGCGTGCGTGCGCGCGCGTGTGTTTGTGCGGAGGGGGGGGGGGTTGTTATAGATCACCACTGATTAGGTATTACTCTAATTACATATAATCCCACAGTCCTTTGCATCTAAGCATGCTGACTGTGAATGACAAGCACCTTATTAGCAGCCATAACAGAAGAGTACAATCAATACAGTTTAGCCGGAAAATCTTTTTTCTTCAAAAGACTTTATTTTATCGATCGGATTAGAAATAATAGTTCCCTCATGATACTTAACCGACTCAGTAAAGATACAGCGTAAGTAATGAGTGATGAAAATCACATGGCAATTTCAGTTCGTCTTATCTCTCTAACGAGCCAATATTCTCATCAAATCAGAATTATTTCCGGTACAAGCTCATTGTGACGGCTGATGACGTCGACTCTGCAATAGAGACACTGTTTTTTTCAACGCAAGGCATCCTGATGACTACTATTATCCTTACCATATTTATTATTTATCCATTTACAGAGACAGACCCAAATGAACATTTCGTATCTTAATAAACATGGTATAGTAAAAACAACAACCCACAGGACCTAAACTTTCCAACTGTAAAGAAAACACTTTCCAAGATTTGAAGAGACTGGTGATTGCAAACATCTTATTCACCCGAAGGACAAAGAAAATACACTGAATCCCACTCTTTGTCATCCTCTTGTCGACTTTCAATACTGAATTATAACTTTAAAAAGAAAATTTATTGGTACATAAAACGGAGAATATTATAACCCGCTAATTAGAACTTTATTTCAGCGCCACACATGTAAAGTTATGTTTCATAGCTGCGTAAGAGAATAACTCATTTATTGTGTTTCTATTTCCATAATTGTATTGTAAACTCATATCAACAATAAAACTTACATCTTTCCCATGTGTTGTTTTGGCGTCTAATATTTACACGTCACCATATCACAAACCTCCAAACATAATTCTGACTGCAAATTAACAAGGCTGGCTGTAAATTGGAAATATTGCTATTTAGCAAAATCTATTATTGGTTCAATTAACGAGTCACAAGATAGTTGTATTGTAGATGTATTTTGGATGTTCTTCTTTATAGGCAGGTATTTTGTTGGAATATTGCCAGAAACTAACTGTCGTCTGCGCTTCTAGATGTGGCATTACATTGAAAATCATATAGAAAGTTAAATGAGTTGAACTGAAACGTAAACTGGCTCAACAAATATCTTACTGAACATTGTTAGATTTTATCGTCTGGCTAAACAAAACTCTTGTCATACATACATACATACATACATACATACATACATACATACATACATACATACATGCATACATACATACATACATAAATACACACACACACACATACACACACACACACATTTATTTGCCAGAAGTCGAAAAGACAACCAAATTGACATATCAAGTGAGGAAATGGAATTAGTTCAGTAAATACATCGGCAATGAAAGGTAAATAAAAAAGTGACTTTAACCTCCTGGCCGGACCACAATATTACACTGTATCGTTTGACTTGACAAAATCTTACAGACATTGATACATGTGTCTTTGTATAAGGAACTATATGTCTTATAAATTAGCAGATTGTTGCCAAATCATATACATTGTAACAACATATTCTTGTTTGTGGCATGTGAACAAATCAAAATAATGCAACTGTACTTTCCTGTCAGATGATAAGATGTTACACTGATAAATCAAGATATTTGTAGAGTCTGATAAGATTAAAAAACCTTGGCAATATATTTGTCAAACCAAACAATAAAATGTAGTGATATTAATAAGACTTTTGTCCAGCGAGATGACAATTTGTTTCAACTAAACGAGATGCTAGTCTATTTAGACATTCGTCTGGTATTAGTTCTAATCAGTGTGTTTATATTAACTCCATCCACGCAAATTGAATATGTCAAATTTATTATCCATCCCTCCCCCGCTATCCCATAGCAGCGTTTTTTTCTATCGTATTCCCCCTCATATCACGAACTATATTTCGATTATATGCCAAGATCTTCGGAAAGATTTTTGTAGAATAATTTGACATTTTGAAAATATTTTTTATGTAGGAAAAGTGTCCAACGATTTTCTTTAATGAAGGCAATTGAGTGTAGAACGTAAGAAAAATGGAAATCGCTGCAATTGGCAAACAATATATATCTATCCATATTTTGTGTATTGTTCGAATCATTGCCAGCCTGGTTTGCTTAATGAATGGATGTAACTGACTGAGTAGCCTTATTTTGTTAAAGAAATCACACTTATTCTTAATATATTCATAAAGAGTATTGTACATTAAGAAACATTTATGAAGTATAAAGAACAAATGACCGAGGGACCTAACCAATGACGTCAACGAAATTCAGTGTAACTATTATAAAGTGGATTTCTGGTATTATCGTCATTTAAGTAGCATAATACAACCTCTGGTCTCAAATGCTACGTTGAACTATGTAACGTGATTGTAGTAGACGAGACTCAGGTGGGGTAACCTATCATGCCAAACATGATAATTCATAAATTTAGACATAATGTTTTTTTATATTACCTTTTAGGGAGTTAGTATACTGCAGTTCAATACAAGTGAACTTCTTTCCACAAACAGAAAATACAAATCAGAACCGAATTCTATACACTGCAGTAGGGATTCTGGCTATGTAATCGAGGTACCCAATTATCTATACTGATATCACCACTACCATATTTACCAGTCTATTCACTGTTTCTACCCAATCCGTGTAGAAATAAGGATTTAGACACCACTTGATCCATACAGAAGGAACAATATATACAGAGACTAATACTGTTGGAGACATCAGCAGATGGAATTTGGCTACTCAATTTGTTTGGAAGTTTGGTGGTAAGCACGTACTGTTGGTTAATGATGTCTTAAGAATAATCAAGGAGAAGAATCATATTGTCGTGTCACAAATAATATTGTGTACTTTTGCGTGTAACAAGTAAGAACTATACATAGTGTGGTCGAATAAGTAATCATGTTGATTATCATTTAATTTCTTTTTGCAGAAATCTGTTTTTACGACATTGTATGCTGATATCCATGTTTATCAATGTGATTCGATAAGGTATCCTGCTGTGTGTGTGTGTGTGTGTGTGTGTGTGTGTGTGTGTGTTGACAATCACTATGGTATGGGGTATTTAATGCGTAGAGAATACCACATATGGGGTCACTTCTAATAGTGGGGTAAAAAGTTGGACCCCACAGGTAGTTTCAATTGATATCATTCACGGATGCCGCAACGATGCCTAACAAATGGTCCCTAAAATGTACCCCACGTGGCCATTTTGGGTAGTGTGTGAATCTGTGTGTGTGTCCTGCGTCCAGATATTGCCATCCACCAAGCTGACTGCCCCCTTGCTGTTTAAGAAGGGATAGTGGTAAACAAACACCTGTATACATTACAGTAAACATACCAACGTCAGTACTACGTCAGTACAGTTGGTGGATGTGACATATTATACTCTGTGACCTAATTTTTCGGGTCAATCAATGCCATAGTGCATAAGCTTGGAGAATGTGGTTAAAGAGGGTGAATTAGACATGGGTAACGTGTTCAATAGATATTACCGTCCAATATATTTGTTGACCTGAAACGTAAACGTAAACTCCTACAAGAGGGGGGTGTCCCTCTTCCAAACAGCACTGTTTTGAAAATGACACTTAGAAGTTAGGAAGCGTTTTAAAGGCTTGAAATTTCAACAAATACCCATTATCAAAAACAGTAGAATACTTGAAGATTTTCTGCAATACTCCACTTTTACTCTCGTTAAATCGTCATATATTTTACTACACTTTAACATATACGGATATTAAGGTAGATACATGCATTCGCTTAGCTACCAACTCTCTCTCTCTCTCTCTCTCTCTCTCTCTCTCTCTCTCTCTCTCTCTCTCTCTCTCTCTCTCTCTCTCTCTCTCTCTCTCTCTCTCTCTCTCTCTCTCTCCCTCTGCCAAGGGGGCAGAAATATGTCTTGCACTTAGAATTTGGCAAGGTTGTTAATTTACAGAACTTTGCATGCAAATTACATTATATCTATTTTAGCAAACGTAATTACATATGACAGTCATGTAAATTGTAATGTAGTTTTGTAAAGTACCTGTCGAAACGATACCACATTCAAAGGTAAAAAGAAACAGATTTAAACTGAGTGCCTAGCAAAGATATTTGGGCATATACACAGTGTTGGAATGAACACCTCTGAAATATAGCTCTTATTAATGATGTATGTACCACTTAATTTGAAAATTTTATACGGAACTGTATGAAGTTTGAAGATTACATTGTTAACAAATTGTCTAATTATAAAAACATTAATTATGCAAATTAACTCAGTTTATACATTTCATCATCAAGCTTAAATGCCGCATGTACGTCTTTAGTATAAATGCATGTGCTAAATTGCCTGAAATTTAAAGTTTGCATTTAAAACATAATTAAAATCATTAAAAATGTGAATTACCCATTAAAGGTAATAAAAGCTACACCAAGAAACCTCAAGTGCGTATTGTTATGATTGACATATGTACCAAATAATATGGAATTGCAGTTTAAATTCTTAAGATAAGGCTAATTACCGAAATCACTAAGTATACAAATTACTCATTACAATTATAAACAAATATGCTGATAAGCTTTTTTGTTTCTCATAATTATTTGTACTAATTTGAAACTTGAATATGCACTTATCAAGCCACCATGAAAATTAAATTCATAATTATCTGAGGTACAATGAATAAAAAAGAGTTGCCAAATTTCCTATGTTTATTAACATTTCCTCACCTGTTATGTTACAATATAATTTTTTATCAAATCTGTACACTTTCTATCTAACTGTTGTCAAAATCCGAAATCAGCATGTAATATTAAAAATAACAGCCTGAGAGTCAATTGTTAATTTTAATAAGAAGGCTAGGAAGTCAAAATCACTCCCAAAATCCTTGGTTGGCCCCATTATCTGCTTCAAATGTTTCCAATTGTAAACATAATATGGTGAATTTGTAGATGTTACAGAGTTAATGGGCCAGTGTTGACACGTTCAGTACTGCAATGAAAGGAATTCCACTCCTGAATTGGGGTCAAAATAAATACACACACATGGGTTTTGCAACACACTCATATGGTATTCTTCTTTACGTGTAAATGAATGACCATCCTGACACTTCGTTATCATCATGGATCAAATGCAGCCTTTTGTAGAGGATAACGCGTATAATAAGTAAACGATGTCGAGTTTAAGAGATGTCTTTCAAGCTATAATTTCAAATTAATCCATAGCATTAGTAACATTAAATTACATTGATTTTTGTATCAGTCTTATTTCTACAAAACAATAGTATACAATTACACAAATCCCAGCTGATTTTGGCTCCCCGACCCAGGTGTTGACAAAACTGAAATGGGGGGGGGGGGGTTAGACTGTATGATTGAAAAATTCGATTTGGTGGGGTTGAGGGGTATAATACTAAATAATTTAATTTTAGGTTATTATCTCTAAATTTTAGGATATATGCATGGCTCTACGTTGTGTTATCTTTTCTTTCTCAGAAATAAATTCTTATACATTTAATGTTTACTACTAACTGACATGTTAAGAATATTCTTGATACTGAAAGAATATGTGACAGAACATTATTAAATGTAGATATGAAAAAATGAATACGATTGTAGCATCGTGTGTAAAAAGAAAATAATGATAAAAAAGGTTTGAGACCCAATATATCAGAATGTGACTATTATCTTTTTGAGAATTATTTTTCAAAGTATTTGTACATTGTAGAGAACTAGGGTTAAAAATCACCGAGTCAAAATCAAGCATAATTTTTCAGCGTTTGTCTTCACCTCTCTTCCTCTTAATGGATACGCAATTTGAACGGTTTTGAAACGTTTTGCAATATGATGTAACGAGCTTTACTTCATACTTTACTGCATGAGATGTATTGAAACACCTATGGGTATACATATTTGTGTTGATGTACACATAAACTTTAATATGGAAAAGAAATCTAACTAAATTAATTTCTGGGTCCAAATGCGATTTCAGCATGACACTATACAATTTATGGATATTGCCGACGTCTAGTTTATTAACATGTGCATGTCTAATTATCCGTATTTGAATAATTTTCAGTGAAAATATTGCTGATTGTCTGATCGAAAATGTAATACTCAAGTTACAGTTAGCGTAGTTTCATAACAGATCTTAAAGTAACCTCAAAGTCATGTATTGTTCAAGATTAACACAATTACTGACTTACTGCGATGGATTTCATTACGTATACACAGAAATACATTTAAGAGAATTCTGTCAGTGATGTTTGATGAAGTCCAGGTAGAGCGCATGCAAACAAGAACATTACTGCTATGACATACAGGCCATTTAAATAATTAATTATACATTTGCAATTACTGATAAATACATCGTTTCCACTGACACGATGAAAAGAAAGGGTTTTTTAAAGACTTTATGTGTAACTCTCAACCTGTCAATACATTTAAAATATATCGAGGATGGAAGATTCGGATTCCCATTAAATTTAAGGAGTGGATAAACTACACATTCCAATGTCTTGGTTTAGGTAATATAATATCAAATCCAGAACGATTTATCTGTGCTTTCTGGGCTTCTGATGTGAAAGGTTTGTTACATATTGTTGACAAATATGATGTGCCACAGGATCGAACAAACACTATAACATTGAATTTTGCCTATTTGTAGGGAAGGCAGGTTTCACCTGGAGACCATTGTCCTCATACTACATTACGTAGTGTGTGTCTTTCAATCCATGCATACTAGAGTATACATGTAATGTGTTCACCTTTGTCTCAAACATGTACTAGCTAATTTCAACCAAACCTTCAATAGCCAATAACTTCATACTTTGCTGATTAACACCACAAACCAAATAGATATATTCATTTGTCTAAATCCACGTCATCAATAATGAGCCTTCTATCTAATAATGAAATGACTTTTGACCCTGACCTTTATTTTCAAGTTCAAATTGGCATATAGCATAAACTTCATGTTTTGCCCACTAACCACTAAACGATTTACTTAGGCTTACATTTACAGGTTTAAAGTAAAACCATGATTGTCTGTATTAATTCATTTAAAACTTGGATATGCAGTTACAAAATGTAGCCTGCAATATTATAGAAATTAAATTCATAATACGTTGAAACACAATGTATAAAAGAGCTGCCAAATACCTTATGTTTGTTAACATTTCCTCATCAATTATGTTATAAGATTATTAGTAATTTATCAAATCTGTTCACTTTCTACCTAAGTGTGGCGAACATCAGTTTGTAATATTAAAAATGACAGCATGGGAGTCAATTGCTTATTAACTTTAATAAGTAGGCAAGAAAATAGCGCCAATGGCGTTGTAGCACAACTGTACAGTTTATAAAAATATTTACACACATACTGATCCAAGCTATGTATACGTGTTCCTTTGCTGAATGATTATCCAGTTGCCTATACAACCCTGTTGTTATCTTTGCAATATGCGCATTTGGCTGTTGTTATGGGCGTGATCGTGTTGCTAGACATATTTGCATATATTTTCTGAATGTTCATTCACTTGTCTGTGAATCTCTGATGTTATCTTTACGATATAGGTGATCATATGTCTGTTGCTATGGGCGTGGTCTGTTTCGAGGTATATTTACATACATTTTATGAATGTTTATATATTTGTCTATTAATCCCTGTTGTTATTTTTGCAATATCTGTGATCATTTGGCTGTTGCCATGGGCGTGGTCTTGTTGCAATGCATATTTTCATACACATTTTGAATATTTGTTCACTTGTCTAAGAATCCCTGTTGTTATTTTTGGGAAATAGACACCGTTTCGTTGTTACTATGGGCATGGTCATGGTTGCTAGAAATCTAGAAACATCTCACCAACTTTCAGTCTCATTGACCAAGTACTTTTTGAGATATAAAGTTTTGACCAAAAGTCACATTTTTACACCTTATTTGCATATCACTGATAAGTTGCTTCATCTATACACCCCCAGCTGCATCCCCATTAAATGTCTGCCCAATCTGCTCAGCAGTTTTGGAATTAAGGATTTTCGACCAAAAAGACACATTTTAACCCAAATTTGCATATCACTTATGGGATCATCATGTCATGAACAATTCTTAATATCAACACGAATATTCCCACCAAATGTCAGACCAATCTGCCCAGTAGCTTTTGAGTTTAAACTTTTTTGACCGAAAATAAAATGTTTTGACCCAAATCACACGCCGGTGGTAAGATTTCCCAACTAGACACCCAAAGTAATATATCCACCAAATATCATGGCCTGGCAATCGGTCCAGTGGTTTTTGACTTTAAGTTGTTTGCACACACACAGACAGACAGACAGACAGACAGACAGACAGACACTTTGCCATGCCTATATCACTACTGAATCTAAGTAGTTCAGTTGTGCTAAAAAAAATGCCGGTATGCTGAATGGAAAATTACCCCACTCACATGGTTTTAGAAAGGAAATTAATCAACTTGAAAAAAAGTACATTTTGCGGAGTCCAAAGTCAAAATCACTCCCTGGCCTCTGCTTCCAATGTTTCAAAATGTTGACATAAGATGGTGAAATGGTAGATGTCACAAGGTTAATGGACCAGTGTTGACAAGTACACAATAACAATGAGAGGAATTCAACTCCTGAATTGGAGTCACCAATATAAACACACAAGGCATCTGCAAGAAACTCATATGGTTAGGGTTCTGTGTCCTTTTTATAGCAGTGACCTTGCTGACACTTTGTTTATAGATTAGTTAGCTTTGTGTAGAGGATTCGTTTTTATCTATTTTGCTGTATCAGTGTGACCAACCTACATTTTAAAATTTCAAGAGACTGTGAATTAGTGCTCTGCCAACAAAACTCACACTCCACAAAGAAAATCAGTTTGTACAAAAATGTCTTTCAAGCGATATTTTCAAATTAACCCCCAAAATGTCACAACATTTGCACAAAATGACATTGATTACAATGATTGTATTAGTCGTATTTCTGCAAAAACAACAACATATAAAACAAAGAAAACAGCGGAAGGATCCCAAAGACTTCTTACCCCACCCCCACAATTGACATAAATACGATACTTTGGTATCAAAAATGCCGTCCGATGGCTATCGTAATCGCGTGACCTGTTGCGAGGTCAACCCTTACGTACCGTGCTGTGCTTTCTCCCTGGGGTTTCTCAACCAACATTATCGGTTATAACCTTGCGATGTACACGTAATAACAAATTTAGCTTTATAATGTAAGTAAACTTTGTCTGAATGCGATTTTTGTTCCATAATGTTTAACTATATTCGCTCTGGATGTGCAAGTTCGGAGCTCTGAGCTAGCTCAACAGAAAATCGGAAGTAAGTTTACCGGCTGCTACTATATACAAATTGTCATCAATGATCTACAAATGTATTAAATGAAAATAAAAGATTACATCATTAGAAGATATGTTTATTAGACAATGGTTTGTATGACCGCAATTTATAGACGTATTTCTAGCTTTTCAAGACAATAACGACCATTTAAACAGTGTTTTGGATTACACTCTCCTACCATTTGCCTTATAGTTTTAACTAATGTACCAAACCACTATGGCGAGAGGCCCTGTTTATGATTCATTTTTTCCCGCTTAGTTTTATGACACATATCACTAGTTGATTTACATGGTGTATGCTTATGGAGGTGTCAAGTTTTCTATGAAAAAAATGTATTGCAGTCACTGACAACTAATGTTAGTACTTGTCAGACTAATGTATTACTGCACACAGGGAAACTGAATTGTGGGATAGGCACAAAAACTGACCAAATTAGAATAAATATTGGCATAAATTAAGTGTTCAGGATATCTACTATTTGTTGAACAACATAATATGTCAAAGACATGTGTTTTACCACTAAACCCTCTTTGGCAAAACTACAGTTAAATGTGTGACTGTACATGATTTCATCATCACAATGTAATAGCAGTGAGCATGAAATGTAATCCAATGTTGTGCATGCATCATGCATGTATCAGTATCACACTGGTCGTTCAGATATACTACTAGATATTATGTTTGTAAGCGCTTCCTAAAGATTTACACCGACCGCATTAGCATAGACCGTATTAATTATGTAATTTCATCACCAATTATATTAATTTGAAAGGACATAGACATAGAGATGTGCAATTTCTCTGCATGTAATTAATAAGTTACTCAGCTTTTTGCCAAGCCTTTTGGCCTTCCAGGTGTACATGTGATTACATATATTTGACTAACAGACCAAGTGTATTCCATGTCATCACAAACAAGTAAGACTAGTCTGTGATGCTATATGTAATCATATGTTGCGAGCGAATAACTTTGACATTGCACTTCGTGCATTGACTGCTGTGTACAGTAAATTGACTGTGGTGTTAATTGGCCGGGTGTGTAAAAAGATGTAATTAAAAAAATTGTAACTTGTCAAAGGGCCCAGGCCAGGCAACCAAGCTCTCACTGAGGCAAATTATGAGGAGAATAAGCACTGTTTGAGCGTTGATTTCTAAAGAATCTATCCACATGCTAATCAAGCCCTGTTGCTACCTATTCAAAATCCATCGTATCTTACTATTGGTATGGGTGTCTCTTAGTTGCTGGTTGACTATGTGCCAATATTTTGGAAGTATATCTACTTGCCTAACAAGGAACTATGTTGTTATCTTTGCCATATACACCGTTATTTCACTGTTGTTATGGGTGTGATCTAACTGCCAGAAATGTACATATTCTTTTTAGGAATGTTTATCCATTTACTTTCTAGCACTGTTGTTATCTCTCTTATATAAACTCCACCATTGGTCGTTGCTATGGGTATGGCCTTGTTGCTAGACATATGTGTGGACATTTTATAACTGTTTATCCACTTGCCTTTTCATCTCTGTTATTGTCTTTGTAATGTATGCCATCATTTGGTTGTTGCTGTTGACATAGTCTTGTTGTTATGCTTATATGTGATCATTTATTGGATGTTTAGCCACACGCTTACTCATCTCGGTTATCTTTGCAATACATACAGGCATTTCATTGTTGCTAGGGGCACGGTATTGATTAAAGGCATATTTACATATGGTTTTTTCACGCTTTCTCAACAAATACTCTTGTTACTTTCAAAATAACACTGGCATTTACTTTATATGTGAATGACAATAATCGTTTAAACCCATCTTCCTGAAACTAATTAGACGTTCTAATCACTAGAATGACTAGATACAAATATAGTAAGACAAGAATTGGTCTGTGTGCTCAGCTCCTGATACCATTCGAGATCGCTAACGTTATCTACCCGTTTTGGCATTCTTGACGTCCAGCTGGTACACATGCATAGCACAGACAGAAATGAAAAAGGGCAGTGAGAGAAATTAAAATCAAATGAATTGGTCTGTCTTGCAACTCTTTTTACCATTGAAGATGGCTAACGTTATGAATGGATATGTGCTATAACTCTCTTTACCATTCAGGACGGCTAAAGTTATCTGCTTTGTAATTCATGACGTCCAACTGGTAGACATGCATAGCACAGACAAATGAAAAAGGGCAGGGAAAGAAATTAAAATAAAATGAATTAGTATGTCTTGTAGTTCTTTTTACCATCAAGATGGCTAAAGTTATGAATGTTATAGCTCTGTTCACCATTCGAGAAGGCTAAAGTTATCTACCTGTTTTGACATTCGTGCCAACTGGTAAAATAAAATGAATGGGTCCATGATATACATGTAGCTCTTTTTACCATTGGGACGACTAAAGTTATCTACACTATTTTGACATTTGTGACGTCCAACTGGCAGACATTCATATCACAGAAAGAAATGGAAAAGGATAGTGGAAATATTTAAAATGAAATGAATGTCTGTGTTGGAGTTGTTCATGATTCAAGACGGCTAAAGTGAATATGGCTATTAAAGTGACTTACTTACTTTACACAATCAGTAATGTGACACGTACCTTCTGATCTTTATTGAGTTAATTTGTTTTCACTAAATGTGATAAATTTTGCATCATACTCTACTGGGTTTGGATATCTCTTGCAAAACTTACACTCTACAATTGAAAGATCAGGAACGTTTTACATGAAATTATATGCATTTATGCACATTTAAGAGTCACATTAAATATGTTTTCAGGTGATACTAAAATTGTCCATATTCATGGATTTCTATAAAGATCTATACATTTGCTATTTTACCATTTGAATTTATCAAACTATGCAGAATCTTTTACATTCAGATGTTTAGGACAAATTCTTAATGTATCAACTACTATATGCATAACACAGAGCTTGGTACAAAGTATGTCATGTAATACATACACGATTCGAACTCAGTTTTGTTCTTGCAGACTACAATGTACAGCATAGTGAGTATTGGGGAAAGTGTTTGTTCGTTTATTCAATCAATAAACTTTGGACACTCAAGACAGATGTGTTATTAACTGAACCAAAAAACTATTTGGCCTCCTACATAAAAGTATTCCAAGTCCCATTCTTACTCCTACAAGCGAATTTGCTGACAAAGTTATGGTTAAGATATGATTGGATTACAAAAGAAAACGCACACGATTGCCAGAAATGTGTCATGTTTTGAACAAAAATAGGTCAACAACACCGACATTGGAACAGGAACTACTCGAAAGATGAAGTAATGATTACCTCAAGAAATCGCCAATGTCCTCAATAGCTCATTTAACATAACTGATAGTTTGCCATACTTAAGTCCAATATCAAAGTATGATTTTAAAAAAGTTACATAAATGTATACAAAATTTTATGACAACATAGCGTAACGAAATAAATCTATACACATACGAATTACATGTTAGCATCGAATACATTTATCAAAAGACAGCAACACGCTTTTGTAGTAAAACGTGTTATTTAGAAATTTAAATTTAAATTATACCTACAAAATTAAATTTAGATCAATAGGATTTTAGTATCCACAAATAACAATCAAAATAATATCAATTTTTAATGGGCAAGGCAAATCTGAGCTATTCATTACCATGGTTATAAGGAATTTATAGTACAAGTAAAACATGTAGTACATGTTTTGCGCACCTCATATCCATCGGTAATAACAATGCAAAGTACAGTGCCAACAACCAAAAAATCAAAATAATATTCATTTTTGAGGGGTCATCATGTGTCCACCTACTATATTGTATGGGGTTTGCAAGTGATGCACGTCGCACAACGATGCGATGTCAAAATCACACAGTGTTGCTAAGTTAGATAATACAGTGAAAAATATGGCTGAAATATGGCCCTCCCGTGACAACCGTTTTGTAAAAAGTAACCCCCCCCCCATTCCCCCAGCCCTCCCCCTGTAAATACTGAAGGCTCCCTTGACGTTACAAAAAAACATTACAACGTCAACCCATATATAAATCATTGTACAAAAGTTCGGTCAAACAATTTATTCTGGACAGCTATCACACATAGTCATAGTTTATTTTCACACTTGCTGCCCTGTCTATTATAGTTAGGTTATTGTACTCACCAATTTGACGGACAGCAAACATCCACATATTAATTGCTTACTGTGTAATGCATGTACTATATTGTAGCTTTCAGTGATAGTTTTAGAGTATATAAATATCATAAACCTATCTTTAACTTCCATTTCTGTTCGGCGTTCACAATAGTTTGTCCTGATACACACCACACATGGTCTCTCACTCAGTTCAACTCTGTCAATTAATATGGTATCCGTGGGTAATAACATCCCTGTACTTCACATATGTCTCAAGTGGCAGCCACGTTCATTTTCATGGCATTTACTGTTTGACGATTACAACATTTGTTGGTAAACAGTTCAATGTATTTACAGTGCTGGATGTTATAAAGAATTTCCTGGTATAAAGCCCATAGTTAGTGTGAGTAGATTTAGATTCTGCCAATGTGTTATACATGATGAAGCCAGCTGAATTGGACGGTCACACGAGTTGGAAGGTCAACATTTGTTGAAAAGCTCTCTTAATTCCCTAGATGATATCTGCTTGTTTTGCTAACTGAGTGAAGTTGGTTTCCATGACAACCATGTTTCAGAGTTCCATGGATTCTATTTTCGCTGTTTCCAACAAGTAACAAATCATTGTTATATAATCCCCGGTCACAACCTTTCTTATTGTAGAGCGCTTCAGGTTTTTCCATTGTATTTTAAGTTCACGTCTTGCACGTGTATAGTGGGTTGTGGTAACCTTATCCATGGTGGTTACTTGTTTGTACAAAAAGAGCTCGAAGTCACGGTCACTAGCTAGCTTGTGAATATACACATCAAAGTCTCACAAATCTAATGCCACAGTGTGTAGTAAAGAGCTAAACTTTACATCGCCCGGGAGTTTCTAAAAATATTTTGTATAATTATAAGTATCACCAATAATTGACTAATCAAGACTCTCGTTAACCTTAGAGTTTAGAATAGCACTTCTTGTCTAATTGAGAATTCTTGACTCCATCATGTTCTCCCAACGGCTGTGGTACCAATCTTTATGTTTGTGTTCTGTTGAATAAAAGTGTTTTGCACTGGAAAGTTTATACCACCGGGCCAAATGAGTTATGTGACCAAAATGATAAAAAAGATGAGATTCACTTTGTTTTACATTGCAGTTTTAATGATGGCGTAGGCAATACTTATATTGTCACACAAAAAACGCTGAATACATCAGATAATGAGATACTGTCAGATAATGAGAAATTAAAGTACTTGGTGACAAATCTATGAAAACCCGTTAGTGCCATCCACAAAAGCAAACAAATATATATATCTCATGCTCTCGACTTATTATCTCGTGTGCACGAGATATTAACCCCCCCCCAAAAAAAAAAATAAAAATAAATAAATGAATAAATAAAATGTTTGTGGAAAATGAAGTTATCTCGTGCTCACAACTTATTATCTTGTGCGCATGACTTATTATCTCATGCTCACGACTTATTATCTCGTGCACACGAGATATCAAAACAAAACAAAATTGTGAAAAATGAAGTCATCTCGACTCGTGCTCATGACTTATTATTTCGTGCTCACAACTTATTATCTTGTGCGCACGAGATAACATCAAAAGCAAAAAAATAAAAAATGAAAATTTGAGGAAAGCGAAGTTATCTCGCACTCACGATTTATTATCTTGTGCGCACGACTTACTATCTCATGCTCACGTCTTATTATCTTATGTGCAAGACTTATCTCATTTGCATGAGATATCAAAACAAAACAAAATTTCACGCAAAACAAAGTTATCTTGGGCTCACGACATATTAGCTCGTGCGCACGACTTATTATCTCGTGCTCATGACTTGTTTTCCTTTTTTTTGGTTTTGATATCGCTTGTGCACAAGATAATAAGTTATAAGCATGATATAATAAGTCATGTGCATGAGATAATAAGTCGTGAGCATGAGATAATGAAGTCCGGGACGGGGACTTATGGATTTTGTTCCGACCGTCTGTCCGACCGGAACCGTTTCTTGAAGATGCCTGGACCGACTTTTTTCAAACTTGGTACGGGGCAACATACTATGGCATACATATGCACGTCAATTTGTTTCATGATACGATCCAATATGGCCGCCTAGCAGCCATTTGTTTGCGAATTTTCCATGTCCAAAGCCATAACTCAGACATGCTTGAACAGATCTCATTCAAAGTTGGTATTAGGACAGTGTTCTATGACATACATGTGCATATTCATTGTTGTTGTGATACGATCCAATATGGCTGCCTGACACCCATTTTGTTTGCGAATTTTCCATGTCCAAAGCCATAACTCAGACATGCTTGAACAGATCTCATTCAAAGTTGGTATTAGCACAGTGTTCTATGACATACATGTGAATATCCATTTTTGTCGTGATACAATCCGATATGGGTGCCTAGCAGCCATTTTGCTGGCGCAGTTTTCATGTCCAAAGCTATAACTCAGACATGCTTGATCAGGTCCCCCCCCATACCCAACCCATCCTTTATTGTTGAATGGTTTATTCCATGATGTCATCTTGAAGAGTAGGCATGTCCCATGTCCAACGAGGAGACACAACATGAGTAGGCATGTGCAACGAACAGACACAACATATCTAAGTCTGTTTGATTTAGGTTCACAAGTGTTGTTGTGTGATCAGAGTAGTGATATCAAAAACAACCATATGAGGCCAAACAACATTAACCAGGTTTGAAAATGACAACATAAACTGCCAGTTCCTTAAAACCCAATCATAGCGGGACTATGTCGTTCTCAATGACTTGTTATCTTGTGCTCACGACTTATTATCTCGTGCTCACTACTTATTATCTCGTGTGCAGGATATAACATCAAAAGCAATAAAAAAATGTGGAAAACGAAGTTATCTCGGGCTCACAGCTTATTATCTCGTGCGCATGACTTATTACCTTGTACTCACGACTTATTATCTCGTGTGCACAACTTGTTTTCTGCAATTTTTTTCAGTTCTGATATCTCTTGCACATGAGATAATAAGTCGTGAGCACACAATAATAAGTCATGCGCGTGAGATAATAAGTTGTGAGCACGAGATAACATCAAAACCAAGAAAAAAATGAAAGTTTGCGGAAAACAGAGTTATCCTGTATGCACGACTTATTATCTCAGGCTCTAAACTTATTATCTCATACTCACGACTTATTATTTTGTGCTCATGACTTAACATCTCATGTGCACAACTTATTATCTCATATGCACTACTTATTATCTTGTGCGCACGACTTGTTATCTCATGTGCTTGACTTATTACCTCATGTGTACGACATATTATCTCGTGAGCATGAGGTAACATATCATGCGCACGAGATAATTAGTCGTGAGCACGAGATAACTTCGTTTTCCACACAATTTTTTTAGATATCTCATGCGCATGAGATAATAAGTCGAGATATCTATATATATATATATATATATATATATATATATATATATATATATATATATATATATATATATATATATATATATATATATATATATATATATATATGCTTTTGTAGATGGCACTAACAGGCTTTCATACAAATCAGATTAGGAATACGGCAAAAATATTTGAAGCCGCCTTTTAAAAATGCCATGAAACTTTGTATCAGAGTTAATCTATTTTTTCTCACACTGAATGTACAATTACTTTTTTTCACTGTAACCTCTCTATATTGCCAATGTATCCTGTTTTTTGTTTAAGGTGACTTACAAGCCTGATAGGCTGGGATGTATTTTATATCATTAATTAATTGACAGTATACTTTTAAATGTGTAAAACTTCTATTAAATGGTGGAAAAGAAACAAAAGACCATAGGCACGTACAGCTAATAGTGCATGTTTCACCGTATTTTATTTTGATAACGACAGCATTAAATATAGTTTGTCTTACGTTAACGTTATACATGTAAATGTCACACTGATCGTGCTGAGATACATTACTAGAAATATATTTACACTTAGAGTAAATTCATAAAAATAAAAATATAAAAAAGCATTCCCAGTGGTCAAATCTAAATAAATAAAGCAAACAACTACCGGGAAGTACATTTAAAACATCTTGCAAAAACTAGTTTGGTTAAATACGTAAACGACAATAACTCTTTTATTTCTCTTTGATTTTTGTTTTATTTGATGAGTGAAGTAAACATTTCACTTCATTTCAACTTGTTTCTACCCCATTACGAGTTGCTTGCATAATTGATCATGTTCCATAACTAGGCAATGTCTTACGAATGCATACTACAAATTAAGAGTCAACATTAATGATAACGACGTTATCAAACACCTAGTTAGCAGAAAGGAGAACTAAATTAGGGAGGGGTACCATTTCAAGTTACAAATAAATTTAGTTAACAAGTTGCTGATTGGTAGTCGATATGGAGTACAATTCCACCACATTTAGTAGGTAGACACACATCCATGGCCAAAAGTCAGATAATTTGCATGTATTTTTACATTTAACTCATACATGTTTTACATTTTAACAGTAGTTAGAAATCATTTTCTTTTTTATATTCTATGACTGCACAGAATACATTCTAGGATCATCGCCCATGTATTAAATGTAGACACTCACCCATGGCCAGAAGTCAGATAATTTGTCTGTGATTGATAGATTATGCAAACTTACAAATATTGTTACGCCTATTGTCAACGGTGTCAATTGTCTGATATTTTCATGTTTCAGATGATAATGTCTCTAGAATGATAACATCTTGCTCCCCTACTTTATTGAAGGTTATCATATAGTTTGCTTGTTCTCCATTTTGCGAAGCTTAAAGTTTAGCATTCTCCAATTGTAGAAACCATAAAGTAAAGGATCAGTGGGAAATAATTCTTCAATTGTCCTTTGCTTAGGTTCGTGGGAGATTGGAGTATGAACTTCCTCCTCAGATGATGATGAATCAAATCGTGGCAACTCAGTTTGTAGATAAGATGAATGGTTAGAATCATGATCAGTCAGAAATACATCTTTCTGGGTCCTTTTCTTTGATTCACAGTATATAGGTGTATGAACTTGCTCCTCATATGATGAATCGAATGAAGGTAACGCAGTAAGCGGATGAGATGAATGTTTTTGAAACTTGTGAAGTTTTCTTTTTCTTTGTCTTCTAGCTTTACTACGTCTCTTTATGGATGCAGTGTTTCTTTTCCCCATACTCTGGTAGATCTACAAATGATAACTAAATTTAATGGCATATACATGCAGTTTCAATCTTTTTAAAAATCACCAGCACTACACATTAATTGCATTAGTTAGGTAGTTATTTATAGTGCTTTACTTTAAAAGCCCCTGTCCAGGTTATTTAATAATCCTAACTTGTCAAATTTTCCCCCATTTCAATGACACAACTAAGAAAAACTATCAATACTGAGGCATATTTTTTTTTACTCACATGCTGTCCCAATTATACGTACTTGACATGAATATGTATACATGTCACCTGTCGTCTCATCAATACATCTACATATGTAGAATATACTACACATTGACACTGCAATTACAACATCATCTAACTTTTTAAATTAAAAGGCAATGAAGAACCAATAGTATTCAAGCTAAACTTGTGTTTTATCCCTACACAGTACATATTACAAAATGGCTGAGTTGTGTGGCCACACTCATCAGAGATCATTGACCGTCACACCACAAACCATCTAAACTTTGTTATCCCTACACAGTACATATTACAAAATGGCTGAGTTGTGTGGCCACACTCATCAGAGATCACTGACAGTCACACCACAAACCATCTAAACTTTGTTATCCCTACACAATATATATTACAAAAAGGCTGAGTTGTGTGGCCGCACTCACCAAAGATCATCGACCGTCACACAACGAACCATCTAAACTTTGTTATCCCTACACAGTACATATTTACAAAATGGCTGAGTTATGTGGCCACAACCATCAGAGATCACTGACCGTCACACCACAAACCATCTAAACTTTGTTATCCCTACACAGTACATATTACAAAATGGCTGAGTTGTGTGGTCACACTCATCAGAGATCATTGACCGTCACACCACAAACCATCTAAACTTTGTTATCCCTACACAGTACATATTACAAAATGGCTGAGTTGTGTGGCCACACTCATCAGAGATCACTGACCGTCACACCACAAACCATCTAAACATTGTTATCCCTACACACTACATATTACAAAATGGCTGAGTTGTGTGGCCACACTCATCATAGATCATTGACCGTCACACAACAAAACCATCTAAACTATTTTATCCCTACACAGTACATATTACAAAATGGCTGAGTTGTGTGGCCACACTCATCAGAGATCATTGACCGTCACACCACAAAACCATCTAAACTATTTTATCCCTACACAGTACATATTACAAAATGGCTGAGTTGTGTGGCCATAATCATCAGAGATCACTGACCGTCACACCACAAACCATGTAAACTTTGTTATCCCTACACAGTACATATTACAAAATGGCTGAGTTATGTGGCCATAATCATCAGAGATCATTGACCGTCACACCACAAACCATCCAAACTTTGTTATCCCTACACAGTACAATATATTACAAAATGGCTGAGTTGTGTGGTCACACTCATCAGAGATCATTGACCGTCACACCACAAACCATCTAAACTTTGTTATCCCTACACAGTACATGTTACAAAATGGCTGAGTTGTGTGGCCATAATCATCAGAGATCATTGACCGTCACACCACAAACCATGTTAACTGTGTTATCCCTACACAGTACATATTTACAAAATGGCTGAGTTGTGTGGCCACACTCATCAGAGATCACTGGCTGTCACACCACAAATCCATCTAAACTATTTTATCCCTACACATTACATATTACAAAATGGCTGAGTTGTGTGGCCATAATCATCAGAGATCACTGACCGTCACACCACAAACCATGTAAACTTTGTTATCCCTACACAGTACATATTACAAAATGGCTGAGTTATGTGGCCACACTCATCAGAGATCATTGACCGTCACACCACAAACCATCTAAACTTTGTTATCCCTACACAGTACATGTTACAAAATGGCTGAGTTGTGTGGCCATAATCATCAGAGATCATTGACCATCACACCACAAAACCATCTAAACTATTTTATCCCTACACAGTACATATTACAAAATGGCTGAGTTGTGTGGCCACACTCATCAGAGATCATTGACCGTCACACCACAAAACCATCTAAACTATTTTATCCCTACACAGTACATATTACAAAATGGCTGAGTTGTGTGGCCATAATCATCAGAGATCATTGACCGTCACACCACAAACCATCCAAACTTTGTTATCCCTACACAGTACAATATATTACAAAATGGCTGAGTTGTGTGGTCACACTCATCAGAGATCATTGACCGTCACACCACAAACCATCTAAACTTTGTTATCCCTACACAGTACATGTTACAAAATGGCTGAGTTGTGTGGCCATAATCATCAGAGATCATTGACCGTCACACCACAAACCATGTTAACTGTGTTATCCCTACACAGTACATATTTACAAAATGGCTGAGTTGTGTGGCCACACTCATCAGAGATCACTGGCTGTCACACCACAAATCCATCTAAACTATTTTATCCCTACACATTACATATTACAAAATGGCTGAGTTGTGTGGCCATAATCATCAGAGATCACTGACCGTCACACCACAAACCATGTAAACTTTGTTATCCCTACACAGTACATATTACAAAATGGCTGAGTTATGTGGCCACACTCATCAGAGATCATTGACCGTCACACCACAAACCATCTAAACTTTGTTATCCCTACACAGTACATGTTACAAAATGGCTGAGTTGTGTGGCCATAATCATCAGAGATCATTGACCGTCACACCACAAACCATGTTAACTGTGTTATCCCTACACAGTACATATTTACAAAATGGCTGAGTTATGTGGCCACACTCATCAGAGATCATTGACCGTCACACCACAAACCATCTAAACTTTGTTATCCCTACACAGTACATGTTACAAAATGGCTGAGTTGTGTGGCCATAATCATCAGAGATCATTGACCATCACACCACAAAACCATCTAAACTATTTTATCCCTACACAGTACATATTACAAAATGGCTGAGTTGTGTGGCCACACTCATCAGAGATCATTGACCGTCACACCACAAAACCATCTAAACTATTTTATCCCTACACAGTACATATTACAAAATGGCTGAGTTGTGTGGCCATAATCATCAGAGATCACTGACCGTCACACCACAAACCATGTAAACTTTGTTATCCCTACACAGTACATATTACAAAATGGCTGAGTTATGTGGCCATAATCATCAGAGATCATTGACCGTCACACCACAAACCATCCAAACTTTGTTATCCCTACACAGTACAATATATTACAAAATGGCTGAGTTGTGTGGTCACACTCATCAGAGATCATTGACCGTCACACCACAAACCATCTAAACTTTGTTATCCCTACACAGTACATGTTACAAAATGGCTGAGTTGTGTGGCCATAATCATCAGAGATCATTGACCGTCACACCACAAACCATGTTAACTGTGTTATCCCTACACAGTACATATTTACAAAATGGCTGAGTTGTGTGGCCACACTCATCAGAGATCACTGGCTGTCACACCACAAATCCATCTAAACTATTTTATCCCTACACATTACATATTACAAAATGGCTGAGTTGTGTGGCCATAATCATCAGAGATCACTGACCGTCACACCACAAACCATGTAAACTTTGTTATCCCTACACAGTACATATTACAAAATGGCTGAGTTATGTGGCCACACTCATCAGAGATCATTGACCGTCACACCACAAACCATCTAAACTTTGTTATCCCTACACAGTACATGTTACAAAATGGCTGAGTTGTGTGGCCATAATCATCAGAGATCATTGACCATCACACCACAAACCATGTAAACTGTGTTATCCCTACACAGTACATATTTACAAAATGGCTGAGTTGTGTGGCCACACTCATCAGAGATCACTGGCCGTCACACCACAAATCCATCTAAACTATTTTATCCCTACACACTACATATTACAAAATGGCTGAGTTGTGTGGCCATACTCATCAGAGATCACTGACCGTCACACCACAAACCATGTAAACTTTGTTATCCCTACACAGTACATATTACAAAATGGCTGAGTTGTGTGGCCACACTCATCAGAGATCATTGACCGTCACACCACAAACCATGTAAACTTTGTTATCCCTACACAGTACATATTACAAAATGGCTGAGTTAAGTGGCCACAATCAGAGATCATTGACCATCACACCACAAACCATCTAAACTTTGTTATCCCTACACACTACATATTACAAAATGGCTGAGTTATGTGGCCACACTCATCAGAGATCATTGACCGTCACACCACAAACCATCCAAACTTTGTTATCCCTACACAGTACAATATATTACAAAATGGCTGAGTTGTGTGGTCACACTCATCAGAGATCATTGACCGTCACACCACAAACAATCTAAACTTTGTTATCCCTACACAGTACATGTTACAAAATGGCTGAGTTGTGTGGCCATAATCATCAGAGATCATTGACCGTCACACCACAAACCATGTTAACTGTGTTATCCCTACACAGTACATATTTACAAAATGGCTGAGTTGTGTGGCCACACTCATCAGAGATCACTGGCTGTCACACCACAAATCCATCTAAACTATTTTATCCCTACACATTACATATTACAAAATGGCTGAGTTGTGTGGCCATACTCATCAGAGATCACTGACCGTCACACCACAAACCATGTAAACTTTGTTATCCCTACACAGTACATATTACAAAATGGCTGAGTTGTGTGGCCACACTCATCAGAGATTATTGACCGTCACACCACAAAACCATCTAAACTATTTTATCCCTACACAGTACATATTACAAAATGGCTGAGTTGTGTGGCCATAATCATCAGAGATCACTGACCGTCACACCACAAACCATGTAAACTTTGTTATCCCTACACAGTACATATTACAAAATGGCTGAGTTATGTGGCCACACCCATCAGAGATCATTGACCGTCACACCACAAACCATCTAAACTTTGTTATCCCTACACAGTACATGTTACAAAATGGCTGAGTTGTGTGGCCATAATCATCAGAGATCATTGACCATCACACCACAAACCATGTAAACTGTGTTATCCCTACACAGTACATATTTACAAAATGGCTGAGTTGTGTGGCCACACTCATCAGAGATCACTGGCCGTCACACCACAAATCCATCTAAACTATTTTATCCCTACACACTACATATTACAAAATGGCTGAGTTGTGTGGCCATACTCATCAGAGATCACTGACCGTCACACCACAAACCATGTAAACTTTGTTATCCCTACACAGTACATATTACAAAATGGCTGAGTTGTGTGGCCACACTCATCAGAGATCATTGACCGTCACACCACAAACCATGTAAACTTTGTTATCCCTACACAGTACATATTACAAAATGGCTGAGTTAAGTGGCCACAATCAGAGATCATTGACCATCACACCACAAACCATCTAAACTTTGTTATCCCTACACAGTACATATTACAAAATGGCTGAGTTGTGTGGCCACACTCATCAGAGATCATTGACCGTCACACCACAAACCATGTAAACTTTGTTATCCCTACACAGTACATATTACAAAATGGCTTAATAGTTGTGTGGCAACTCTCTAGGTCCCTACAGAGTACATATTTGCATACTTTATTTGTCAATTTTTATTTTTTTGCCAATTAATCGCTGTTATTATATTTGCAATATACATGTACATCATCATCACTTAGTGGGCATATAGTCTTGTTGCTCGTTGTATTTGAATCCATCATTTACATTACTATTTATTTGCTTATCTTAAAACCATCCTGGTTTTATTGTTGCACCATCATTTGCATTTGGCAGGTGCTATGTGCATGGTCTTGTTGCTAGGCACATTTTCGATTCATACTTTGAGTCTTTAATTAGTTACCTACATGTTGTCTTTGTAACACACATCATTTATTTCACTGTTGCTAAGGACATGATCATTATAGCTAGAGTCAGTTTGTTCTGAACAATATAACACCCAAAGATATCCCACCAAATGTCATCCCTATTCACCATGTAGCTTTTCAGATTTTCAGATCTAATTTGCATATCACCAATGGGATTATTAATTTATATCGTAAACAAATCTTAATCTATACACAAAGAACATTCAGTTTAGAAGTTAGTCACATACATTTTGCTTTGAATAATTTTCAAACTCGATAAAAACTCAAAAGTAGTATCATCACCAAATAAATAAATACAAAGTTGACTGGTCCTGCAATGCTTGACTTTAAGTTGTTTACAAACAGAGAGAGACACTTTACAATACCCACAGCACTACAGAACCAATGTTCAAATATGCTAAGTATCAAGTATTCATTTGATGACATGCAATTCATTCAGGTCAGTCCTACCTTATTTAATCCTATTCATTATGTGCACGATACCTCCATAATATCACATCCATAATATCGTTCCCATGTCCATAGCATAATTCCTGGCAGATGACAAACATATACATTACCTGCAATGTAATTGTTAATATCTGTTGTCAAACACCATCCATTGACACTGACCAAGCATACTGCATTTCTAATAATTGGGCAATTTCAATCATTTAACATTCACGTTTTTTAGAATTGGGCAACATAAATAATTATTCATGTTTGGTTCCAGTTACCCGACCCCATCTTGATTTTCATAAAATCGCAAAAAAATACCACCTAATTTCAAATTTTACTTATGGTACTACTTTGGGAATAAGCTGCATTCATTGTTACCCTTCCTCTTGAAATATGCTACATTCATAACGTTATATGGAAATTCAAAATAAAAAGTTTGATATTGTATATGTATGTATGTATGTATGTATGTATGTATGTATGTATGTATGTATGTATGCATATGTATACATGTGTGCGAGTGTGTATGTGCATGTGGTGTTTCAATGGAACACTCAACCTCAATTTGTATAATTCAGTACAGCACAGAGCTATCCACACAAGTTTGGAATTTGTAGGGAGGGAACCAACCATACAATGTCAAAGGGGATGAAAACTACCACTGTACCAGAGTGATTGCCTTGGCATTTGGCAAGAACGTTACTCAAGGATGTGTAGATTGGAAATACTCAAAAAGAAAGTGATTACAACATAGTTGTGTGATTTAGCTCAAAAATAGTGACTACAGTTGTATCTTCAACGCCAAAAAAGAAACTAACTGGCATTCCAAAAACAAAATTTGTCTCGGTGTCCTTTATATAATCATCCACATAATCTATAATTAAGGCATCACAGGAATTCTTGTGACTGGTTCCTGGATAGGAATCAATCGATATGAAAATATCCCCTAACTCACTGCATCTCTTTCATGTTAAAGCTTTTAAAGTGAAACTTACCTAGTTAATTGATTTACAGCAAAACGTATGATGTTCTTCAAGGGAACCAGATTTTGTCCATTAATATTTCAGAAGAATGTCTTTCCGACCGAGCCTTTGAGCAACGAGCACCCGTCTGAGTTGAGTGCTTTTGCCGCGTTTTCTCCACGCATGCGTCTGTCATGGGCATCAAATTAACGTGATTGATGGATTCCAATGTCGAAAGGTTAAACACGCATTCGAATTTGAGAGGGAAGATAAGTGAAAGAACAATGCATAATCTTAAACATGTATATAGATTGAGAGTTTTGAGGTGAAATTGAGCGCCATATCAGGATAATATATAGAGCGATATGGTAATACACAATTCGCTGTATATTGTTGTTGTTGTTGTTGTTGTTGTTGTTGTTGTTGTTGTTGTTGTTGTTATAATTTTAAATATTAGATTATTTTATTATTATTTTCATCATGCAATTAAAAGATTAGTTTTACAAACTAAGGAAAATCACGTAAACCATAAATCGTTTAACCTATCACTTTGTATGGACACAGGCTAATAAATGGTGATAAGCTATTCGAGTATATCAATCATCCCATACTGATACAACCACTATCAGCATAAATTACAATTGTTACATTGCATAGAAAAGTGCATATCAAGCATGCAAATAACCCTAATAAAAATAGTCGTGACCATCACGTAAATCAAGGAGAAATCAACCGTTCCAAGACTGCCAACTTTTTTAGGTTGGAAAGGCGGGAATCACACGTATATGATCACAGCTTAAGCGTTTGTAATTTAAGTAGCTTTTGTAAACGTATATATGAACTAGCCAAGTGACAAAAATGTGTTCGACCAACTTTGTCCAAACAGTGGGATTCCAATTTAGTAATGACAGACACGGAACATCTTTGAACTGCTATCGCGCATACTCACACGAGGAATAGATATACCGCGCTCAAACTGTCTCTTTTCGTGCCAAACTGTCCGCGATAGGTACTTCAGTGTTATGATATTCGAAGCGCATTGTACAAGCAATTATTTGGGGCGGTGGGGTTATTATCAAAGTGCTTGCTCCTTGTCAAGCTTTCCCACAATTTATTTGTGTTGAAACCATACAGGAAGGCAACGTCTGAACAAATAGGACCAGCTCATCTAGAATATCACTGTGTAGAATATATGTCAGTCAGTGAAAATATACTACATACTTGGATGATACTGACTTGAAAACCTCTGACAGGTTTCATTGCACAAATATTTATAACTGTTAATACTGATTATAAATATTAAATACATATTGAAAACAAAGAATATTGTAATGTTGCGACGAAAACTAGTGTCAGATGGGTTGTATCCCATTTTCTTTCTATATCAGCACTCCAGCGCTCGCACCATTAAATGTACGTACTGCAATCGACTTGGTCCATAGTTTGAAATTTTATGCCATTAAATGGCCTCCTACATGTCCTTATTTTTATCAAAGTGCTTAGTACTGTGGGAATGGGACACCCCTCCCAATAGCTATAATGGGTATACTGTTTCTGTCCAGAATTAGAGACCTCCCCAAGTTTAGAGGTCATTGCCTATTGCCAGATGAAGATGGCTGTTATTGGAACACGCTGATATTTTGTTGCACTGTTGACTGATAAAATTAAGTTTTGTTCGATGAACATGTAAATAGTCAGACACACTCAAGCCACTGTATTAAACGGGGAGAAGAATAATCCCGGACTTGAAGTAAAGAGGAAGGGTAGTCCACCCTGATCTCCTAGATATTAATTTAAATGCATTTCAAACTGTTTGTAGACAGCAATAGATGTAATACGCATGTGTGCTAGTAGTCTGGATGCAGAATTTAGTTCCAAGTATACATTTTTAACTATACATATCGTAACGATATTGTATAGGAATTAGACTAGTGAATTTGCTTATGAAAAACTCATTTCACTGGTCACGTCAACGCCCTACTTAAGTGACTGAAACTTGAACTGAAATACCCTGAAAAATTGATGAAAAACTCCCGAAAAGCAGTACTTACACTTATATAGTTGTAACTTGTAATTTTACTGTAACATAGAGTATGGTCTCAACAGCAGTTAAAATTCGTGTAGATCATGATATATGTATGAAACAAGTAGAATATGTACAAGTAGAGCGGTATTAAAATAGAATAGAAGTAGCATATGTAAATATGTACAAGTAGAACGGTTAGCCTGCATTCCAACATATACTGATTGACTTTGATATGACAAATACTCATTGCAGAGGAAATTAAACGATCCAAATTATGCGTTGTCTGTGACAAATAATGTAGCATAATGAACGGTAAAAATACCCCATATAGCTGTTTACTGGTTTTACACAGAAAATAAAAACATACTTAATATTCATTATCCTTCGATCCCACAAGGAAGGAATAGAGAGTGTCCCCATATATACTATCTGCAGACAACAGGTTTTCCCCATAAACTTGTACCCCAAGATCAGGTTTTGTGCGTATGTGTGTGTGTGTGTGTGTGTGTGTGTGTGTGTGTGTGGTGTCTCTGTTATTGTTAGTGTGTGATTGAAATTTGTCTACGTTTATATAAAACACATCATTTTCCCACGAGGGAAATGCCAAGGCAATAGCATTTTCCTCAGTAAACTTATCAAGTCCATGTGTTATTTTTCAGCTCAAGCCTCTATCTACTGCACTGCACACGAAAAGGTATGCATGACACTGTGATTCGATAAATGACCCTGCTGTGTGCGTGGTGCCTCTGTTATTGAAATGCGTATATGTCTATGTAGAAAACCTCGTGTCTCATTAGTGAATCGCCAGGTCAACTGTCCCTGTAATTATCACCAAAGGAACTAAATGAAATGTTATAACAAAGTAAGTGTCACCAGGTCCGTACAGGACATAAAAAAACCTTGACATTGTGTCAATACAATCAGGCAATGCCATGGTTTAATTGATATAAATAACTTGATTTTCAACATGTATCCTATTTTGTTGATACAAGTCTATGTGTTGTAATGTTCCCCGGTGTCATTATTTTTCTTGAGTTATCTGATGGGAATTACAACACAGCAAGGTTAAAACACAACAATTAATCGTGTGTTTGGTTGTGGCATAGTCTGAGATAACCCACAGTAATCCATTGCAAGACTGATTTCTGACATTTCAATACGATCGTATGTTTTCGTTAGTTCATTATGTGAGCTCCTTTTCTTCCTAGATCGTGTCAGGGAGCGATGCGATGCTTCATCAAATTGTGTTAACTGTTTACATTGTATGCCCTAGTCGATGGGTACGCCGTCATATTTCTTCCGTGTTGCTTGACCATCATGCAACTTTCCAATTAGTGACTCCATAATTTAATAAGGAAGTCAACATGCACTGGGGCCTTGGAGACCTTTTAAGACATTATCTAATACGCGAAAACATAGCAGGTGTACAGAAAAAAGAAGAAGCAGATTTGTGAGTATCAAATTACTCGAGGCGTAGAGTAATCAACGTCATAAGATCCTATAATCCGACGGCTTATTCCCTGCTGATTTTGTTTATTCAGATATTAGCGGTAGATGCTGATAATAACCAACGCCTGTCAAATTTAATGATGACTACCTAATAAAGACAACTCCCACAGCACTTGTTGAGAAAACCGCCCAACTGAGAATGCTAAATTGACATGGTTACAATGTAAAAAACAACACTGTGACCCATTTTGAGTTCTATAATAGGTCATGTCTTTGACAAGTTGATTAAATCCACTCTTCATTAAAAAACCCACCTAGGTAGCATTAACCCAAACCCTTCGAAATTTGTCCCCATTGTATCCCTGAATGTTGAGTTTTCACCAAGCGGCTGCCGCCAACTCCAGCATCATCACAAGCCTCATACCATGATGAGATAACTTCCTCTATGAAAACCCCACCATTTAAACGACCATTCCCAGAACTCCTACATTTTCAAAAAAGAGGTGTCAGCTGTTTCCCACCAAAATACTCTTCTCCCTGTTCCCAAGTTCGTATTTTCTCCATGCCATGCATATTCTCCCGTCAGATTATGACTAGGCTAAGGCAACCACGTGCACATTGTCATCAACCTAACCCTAACTGATGAAACTATATTTTTGACTTAATAAGTACTTCAAAGGCATATATGGTCGCCCAATGAACACAAATTTGAGATAATGCTTAAAAGGGAACGAAGGCGAGGCTGATTTCGATCTAACTGCTCTAAGTGATGTTATCAATTTTGCATCTCGTGTTTTCTCTATAAACTTCAATGTTGTACACTTGGTAGGGAATTCTGGGTAAGCAAACAACCGAGGTGCCAAATTATATCTGCTGATGTCACCAATAGTATTAGTGTCTGTATCTATTGTCCATACGTTATGTGTCACGTGGAGTCTAAATCTTTATTTCCATACAGATTTGGTAGAAACAATGCATAGACTGATAGACATCAACTAGCTAATCGGGCACCTCAATATTTCCATACCCAGAATTCCTCACCCCAGTGTAAAGAAGTCGGTCAATCGCTAATTTGAATAATTCCATTTCTGATAATTTTAGACAAATGCACATTTCACGACTCACTGGACATCAAATAAAGCAAAGAGGACAAAACAAGTATCGTCCTTAAATTGACTAGATTGTTTAACTTATTCATACTATATGCACAACGTATATATCGTGACAACTAAAGGACAGGGTATTTAGCTTCATTTTCAAATTTTCTTCTATAGTGTCCGTCAAATTACTACATGACTGCAGACGCAAATATCAACTTAACAGTGTTGTGAAT
The DNA here is from genome assembly GCF_964340395.1 of Glandiceps talaboti. Classification (NCBI taxonomy): domain Eukaryota; kingdom Metazoa; phylum Hemichordata; class Enteropneusta; family Spengelidae; genus Glandiceps; species Glandiceps talaboti. Next base: position 18,248,564 of record NC_135557.1, read on the forward strand.
GTCATTCCCGAGACGACTGCCTCATAACCCCCATTCAACCGAAATTGAAACCCACCTTTCATTATAATTTATAATTAACAGTATTTTCACTCCAATATGTCTGTCGGGAAACATAAAAAGACACTGTATTCATATAAGTGTCTCACTGGAGAGAACAGTGCTCGATGCAATGTTAGTATATAGTAGAGCATTATAGACTTAATCCAAAGAATTAGGAGGTTATAAGTCGTTACTCGGAGTTTCACGCTTCCTTATGTATACGCCAACACTAATGTGTAAACCGATCGAATTTTAGATCCCAAGGGAATGAATAAATATATTGATAAGGGATACAAATGGTGAATAACACATGCAAATCTACTAACGATATATGTCATATATGAATTAATAATTGCAATACTGGCATATTGACACTATCTTCACAGTTTGCCGTCCGTGCATGATTTGAATTGTATAACAAAATGATCTGTTTAGTAGAATATCTGGGAAAGATATAACTTACAGGTAAGAAAAACAAAATTGTTTGTTTTTGACAACATGACTTCAGAAAATAGGGTACGTAGATCGGAATTTTTTTTATTTTAATTTTTTTATAAAAAATATTTCGATAAAATATATGTCTCATAGGTTTGCTAATTAGAAGCTAATAACAAGTGAATTTTTTTAGAAATGGGAAGTATAATAAAATTTCAATCTTTTAACGAATCTTAAGATGGAACCGTTATTTTTCTCATATCTTGTTGATTTTATAAAGGAATATTGAAGTTTCATTTAATAAATTATTCAATGAATGTAATGCCAAAAATATAAACAGTGGTAAATTTCACTTAATATCTTTATTTTATTATTAACATTTCAGCGATTTGTCTTTTGGGAGTCATCAAAGGTTTTTGGCAATATAATTTTAGTGCTCTTTAAAACAAAGCAAAACATGATACATGAAAAAATCTGGACTTCTTTGTAAATGTTCCTTAGAAACATTGTTTGCTCCTTGTGCACACGGTGAAGTAACATTTCTTAGAAACATGGTTTGTTGCTCGTCAACACGGTGAAGTTACTTATTTTCAAGCCGGATATGCTTTGGGTAGTCAGTATCCTTGAAGTCTTGATGGATGTATCATTCTAACTATTCGAAATAAATGATACAACTTTGTGCATTATGATAACTGGACTCTTGGGTATTTCTTTATCCCTCACATTCTAAAGTGTTCTTCAAAAATGTACATACTTTACCGCATCAATAACGAAATCTACTTGAATGTAATCTGGTACCCATGATTTATTACTTTTCTGCTTCGTACTCATTGTGAGTGAAATATTTCTTAACACTGTCCGTAAACATCACGTATGTTGATGTCAGCTAGTTCGTGTGCAACAGACGTATCAGCTTCCTACTAATGGCTCATTAGCTTCAAATGTAAATTTTAAAAGCAATCGTGATAAGGTAAGAGATATCGTATCATTTGTACACCGAATTCCTAAGCAGGGATATATTACAACACGTAAATAATAGTACTACATGCAAATGGTAGTCCCTTATCATAGACGCGTATGTGCATCCTATGGAATCGTGAATGAGATTGAATCGTATTATGCTGGAGGCTTCTGCATTATGGAGTGAATTATACACGTCATGTAGATATTTTTGAACTTTTCCCGTGGCTGTGGGTCTACTGGTTCTTTAAAGGAGACGCTAGATAGCTAAGACATAGAGATAATTCTTAGTAAATCATATCTCCTTATATCTTCATTGATAGCATACGATGTATTCAGCTATGTGCGCATTACATTCTTTAAATACGTTTATGGTCGGCTTGTTTATCTGCACTTAACGTTTGCCCCTAATGTATCTATCCTCTGAACAACGTAAGGTTTCGATAGCACAACATGAAAAATCTATTAATAAAATTACGCCAAATAAACGTAATCTACGGCTACCCCGACCGACCATAGTTTAAGATCGACGATAGTTTGAGACCGACGATGGTTTGAGACCGACCATAGTTTAAGGTAAAATGGTAAAAATTTACTTGTATTTCCAAATGCTTATCAATATACACATTCATGCTTTTGCCTCATCTGCAGTCTTTTTTTTCTTTCGAAAAATCGTATTCCAGAGAGAAACCAGGGCTTTTTAGACTACAACAGTACAGGTTAGAAATAGTAAATCCGGCGTTAATATATGATGTAGTATAAGCGCCTTCAATTTCCTTTCCACAGCTTTTATGGAAAACAAATGTGTTTTTTTGAATTGTCATTGGATGATGGTATCACCAACAATCTCACACTTAAATATACTAACATTAATAAGTGCTTTGCCATTATCAGAAGGCGTGTTATGAAACGAGACCTTCACTACTATGGTGTGGATTAGTGACCTTTTCCATAGAAACTTTACCAAGAAGGATGTGGATCACTATAAAACATAAGTGACAACATTAAAATGTGTACTTACTCTTATTTTGTTTTGATGTAGCTTTTAGAATTATACACCTGGTGAAGAGCCGGGCTGGGTTCGAAACGTAATGCAATAAAGAAGTTTCAATAAATTGATGAAGTCTGGTCTTTCCTGTTCTTAAATTTATGAATCTACTAAGACACTATCTCGACAAGTCGGCATACCCTGATCTCTATACCCGATTCTTGTTACGAAATGAAAGGGTGTGAAATCGTAGCATTTTATGTAAATATCATTGTCCCTATACAGGACGATTACATAACACTAAACACCGAATATTGGCATATTCAATACAGAGACGCTAATATAGCTCAGATAGCTTGTATTGGTTGATAATGAAATTATACCATGTGTGTCTGATTTTGAAGACAACCAATCTTAAAAACAGACAATGGTGTTCACTTTCGGTGTAAAAACTATCAAAAGTATGAAACGATACTTCCAATGCATAATTAAATGTATAGGCATATATAATTGGATAAATGGATAAAGCAACTTTCTATTCAAATATGCAATCTAATCTCAATCTTGTAAAAACATAAATTTGACAAAGTTGTGTATTGTATATACTGAATGGACTGTACTATATCCCTTTATAACAATCATCATCATCATCATCATCATCATCATCATCATCATCATCATCATCATCATCAACAGCAACAACAACAACAACAACAACAATAACAACAACAACAACAACAATGGATGGATGGATGGATGGATGGATAGATGGCTGAATGGATAAAAGTAAATATGATGGAAACTTGGGGAAAACAACGAAGTATACCGTATAACATGGAATATGTTTTCCTAAGTAAGCAGACTCTTACCTTGACGGCTGAGTTAAGGCTGCACCAAATCACAAACGCTCTTAACAATTTTAGATTAAACCAGCAGCTAGAACATGATGCGTCGAATAAAAAGCTGACGTTTATATTGTTGACGTATTCACATCAAGCAGTGCAAGTCGTCTCCTTATTTATGGACACAGGTGTTGGTAATATCACATCCCTAAAAGATACGACATGATGATAGCCAATCAGTCAACGCATCTAGGCAGCAACTAATTATCATATTGAAATAGAGAAAGCCACGCCCCTTTTTAATGAAGGAAGACTAGTTTCTCAGCTGTACACTTCAATTTGCATATCCTGAGGTTTACTGGCATTGATTTAATCAGTTTTAACAAACTTCATAGCTGAATGGCTATCGTTAAACCAACTGTTAAAAATCGAAAATTCTTGTTATGTATTAAGGGCTTAATAAATATGTCAAGTAAGGTGATGTTATTATGCCTATGGGCGATTCAGCAACCCAAGGTGCATGGAATAGTATAAATACTTGGGAGAATCATTTATTGGTTTTTCAATTTTGTGAGGGAATATAGTGGTTTTAACAATTGTTGGAAACGAAGTAAAGCTGACTTGTCTAATTAAAGCAAAGAGATGGAGAGCCTTGGAATACAGTTATAGATTTCATACATGATGAACCAGGAACACACTGGATTTCATTATATCGCCATATAGTTATACAAGCAGTCGTGCCCACGCTAATCCCGAAATCATGCTCTAAACATGAAATTATCCCCAAAAGATAATATGATAAATTTAATTGGAGCTAAAATGAAACTGGTGACGTAATCACGTCGTAAATGACTTACAATGGTAAATGAATTGATTCGTACTTTGCATATTTGACGTACTTAATTTTGTTTGGGGTAAGTGAACTGTTTATTTCATTTGAATATTTATGACTATCTGTTTGAATAAACTGGTCAATTACACGGTCCAGTCAATATGTGTATACTACTTGTGATTCTGTTGTCAACATGTCTAATCAGTTACTCATGCCAATCTTACACAATAATCAGTGTTTGATGTATAAAGTTTCTTTCATATCAAATTTACTTAAACATCGTAAACTAATTAGTGCAGATTGTAATATTACCAATGACCGGAGATCAGAAAGTATTAAGTTATGTATCAAATATTATTCTTACATTACCCATTGTTTCCTGAGTCGTTCTACTTTCATTATCAAATGCTATTAATAGCATAATCCTCACGAAAAGATGACAGGGATTAACTATACGTGATTACTTTCTGATGATTCTTGCAAGTTTATATTATATCACTTATTCATGCTCCAATTGAATTTGCTTTAAGCGACTTAAATAGATTCATTGCTTTAAGCTGCTAATAACATATCTTGAATGTCTATCGTCTAGCTGTATAGTACAACATATACGTGTATTCGTGAAATACCTGAGTGCATAAGTTCTTAGTATCAAATGAGCCGGCAGGATTAGCTATTATGACTATTTCAGTGAGAAGCGTCACCATAACATGTTCATACGATTAAGCACGATTTTTCTAAAAAAAAAAACAGGGTTTATAACATAAAAACGTAAATCGTTGTACCTTACCAATCTGTTGTAATACACCTTGTAGCCTACGGGTGAATCGGTAGCATTGTATGACAAGGTTCCAACATAATTACTACTACCTGAAATCTTTACTAAAACCTTCAATGAGAATTTTCAGTCAATGTATTCCCATTTCCCTTATAAGGATTCAATATCGATGAAATACTATAATTTAATACATGATGATTTGTTCTCCTGTCAGCATTTCTAAAGATTTGTTTTCTTTATATTTTTCACAACAGTAGTGTTCAGACCTTTATGATGCTGTAAATAGGCATCTTCTACCACCGTCTGTCTGTCTGTCTGCCTGCCTGCCTGCCTGCCTGTCTGTCTGTCTGTCTGTCTGTCTGTCTGTCTGTCTGTCTGTCTGTCTGTCTGTCTGTCTGTTTGTCTGTCTGTCTGTCTGTCTGTCTGTTCGTCCTTGGCATGTGTATGGATAAATCGACATTTAGTCTGTAAATAACATGAGTGTTGTGGATGTAACGGGAATGTCAATTAAATTTTCAATCTAGATGCATATTTATCGCTCGGGGAAGGTGCATGGGCATGAAAATAGTTGAGTAAAAAAATAGGTTGTAAACATTTGCATTGACAAAACATACCCTTGGGTTGTTTCCACTGTTAAAATCAATGAGGTAGAACATATACAAGTTTTCTGTAATCCCGTGGGAGTGTTCATTATGTGTACACTACCAAGGATACTAGCCCATCTTGACAACGAGATGCAATCTTCAATTTTCAATACCTTCGGCGGCATTATCTTTAATGAACTTGTAACCCTCTTCACATAATGTCCGACAGTGTATAACACCATAGAGAGGGCACGATGCGAATTAGTTTTCATGTGAGTAAGAAGACTCAACTGTGAAAGGAATTATAGATTGTGATCGAGGCAATTTAACTTCAAATGTCAAAGTTTATATCGCGGCATCGCAGTTGTGAATTGAGTTAAGAATGCGGTGTATTTGATTATCCGGACTGTTAACGAAAGTATATTAAACATCAAAACACAGTACATCTATCCACTTGACCATGCTCAAGGTAGTCTTATAAGTTCCATTGAATTACTTAAAGCGTATGCTGAGGTGGAGAGTTTATTGGTGAACAAAAAGAGAAAGTGAGGGATTTTTCTGTTCATAAGAACACTATACATTATACGTTGTCTCAAAACTTTTGTCTGCTCTTTGAATCATACACAGTGTTTGGAGATAACAAGCGAATCGAACGAATAATGTTATCAACGATTGGATCTATTTTAGGATATAATCAACGTACGTTGTCAAATTGAGAGATTCAATTAATAAGCAACATGATGTGTTTAAGTCTCATACGACGAGATTTTGTTATGACTTACACTGAATAAAATACAGACACTGATAATTAATACACATAATTTTTTATCTTGTCTTATCTGACTGAGATGGTTTTGATTATTTGTTTCGCAGTGCAATACACTGTATCAATTGATATATAGGTGCGAAATCAGTATCTATATCTTTTGTGTGGAAGTCATAACAAGTCGATACGTTGGACGTAAATTGTCTATTTGACTGTAAATCTACCCCCATACAGTAGTATCAACCTTAAATTAGTAAACGTTGTCGTCTGCCTGCGTCACCCTTAGCAAATACTTTACTAATATTACTTCATTTTGCTAGCTGACTTGAACATTAACGTTGGTATTAACTCCGCTACATTATATTTTGTTTGATTTGACAAATATCTTACGCTTCTTGTAATCGAGGCCTCGACTTACAAAGACGGACACTAACTAAATACATTGTTGATCTATGTGGCAGACTACACAAGTGGATGATAGCGGTTCCTCTGTTGTCTGAATTTAATCCCCTTGTGATCAAGATAGTGTGTAAACATTGGAAGTCCCAAAGCAACTGAGTACACTGCACGTTTAAGAAACTAGCTTTTGTAGAGCCGACCTGTTGAGACTGTAATAAGACCAATATCCATTCAATAGTTTATCACTCTTTTATCAACATGCTACGGCAGTAGTTTTAGTTTGTGCCTATCTTTAAGTAGTAAGCAGAAGACTCCATTACCTAAGAGATATAAACACTGCTACACACATTTCTCCATTTGACAAATACATCTTATTTTGTATACGTACCTCGCCAAAAACGCCAGAACACGTACAATTTTCACATTCCTTTTAATACTCACATGCCTAAAAAATAAATATATATGTTGTTACAATGTGTATGAAAGGAAATGCTGGTTAGATATTCGTCGAGTGAATCTATGAAGAGAAACAGCGTTGATAACATTTTGTCGGGCAGGATGATAAAATGCAGTGATGAAAATACGATTTTTGTTAAACAAGACGACATCTTAATTGAAATAAACTACCTTCCATTGCATAATAATTTGCTTTCACTTGTTGATGTTTGTTATGTGGAAACACCATAACACTTAGAGAACTCGACTTAATCAATTCTCTTTTCAGTCAGTTTTTTCAATTTATACAGAAATCATGTCAATTAAAATATATCCTCTAAATAAAAGGAAATGTTTACGAAAACGAATGATTTATTGTCATGATTTAATATGTAATAAAGTAATATTTATCGATTTTTCGTAAAAAGTGAACATGAAAAATGCATTTAACCTATTTGTTTGAGTTCTCATTACTCAATAGCCTTTTCAACAAAGACCAGAAATCTCAATGTCATAATTTTAGTAACAGACATGAATTGTTAAAGACAAAATTATTTATAAGTTATCATGTTTATTTTCGTGTAACTAAGGTTACCGTTAATAATAGAAATTATTTCAATCCCAATCCGTTTGTATTCTATTCATTTCTCTCTAATGATTCTTGCATGTAATATCAAACAGATAGTCTAAGAACCGATTTCGCACAGAAGTGTCAAACAAGGTCAGCAATCTCTCTCGATCCTGACATCCTTTCCTGTGATACATTTATCTAGTAACCTGTTGCGTGTGTACTTCACAAAAGAACACTTTTACGAAGTAATGCCGTTTGTGTATGTCCGTATGTTGTACGTTAAAAACAATCAACGCTCATTGTATATTTTAAATAACATCCCCTCTCTGTAATGTCTTGAATACGTTTGTATCAAAATATGAAAAGAAAGAGAATTGTCAGTGATGACGTTCATAGCATGAGACAAAATTCAAATTTAAAGGTTTCATCAATTTTCGTGACTGCCAATTCCCCTTAGGAATGCAAAGATACGACTACCGTAAACACTTATCGAGGAATCTAATCACCATATTGTCAGTTTTACGACGTGCAACCATAGGGTATGATATCGTAGAGAGATAAAGGCTTAAGGTTAAACCCATAGTTTGGCCATTAACGACGTTAAGGCTATTCCATCCTGTCAGGAATCATGACATTGATTACATTAGTATTTTCCATACACTTAAACTCACTGACGGCTTTACTGTCTAGGGGTTATGCTGGTAAAGTAATCCGATATGTGACAAGGAGGAAGATAACACACCATGTTAAATAGAGTAGTTGATAAATAGATTCAGTTATCTATTTATCAACATAATATTTCATACTGGCTTGGGAGAATCCATCCATCCATCCATCCATCCATCCATCCAAATCTGTCATCGAATATTCTAGCCACCAGCCAATAGACGTAGACCCCTACTAATTATTGTGCAGCAAGTACAAAGGAAAATATGCAGAATAGCAAACAAACAATCACTGACAAACACAGATACATATACACTCACTCATATATAAAATGGCGAAATTAGCTTGTAATCTAACAAGTTAACATTTTAACACTAACTTAAAGTTACAATTTGGTGGTACATGGTCTATTACCTATGGTGACCTTTGACCATATGGCATATCCTTACTCATACATAACCTGACATTTGGGACTATGTCAGCACAAGTTTGACTGCAGAGTTGACCTCTGCAACCTTTGACCTCGTCTCCCAGTAAAGTGGATCTGAATATAAGTCTGAAAAGGTGAATACATGCATGTTGCATCTTGTGTTACTAAACCTGCCATGATAGCATGATATGGACGTACAGCAATTTTATTTCCCCCATTTATTGTGGTCAGTATTGTGCACTAATTGTGTTACACAAGTGTGTAGTTACTCATTTGTCATTTCCAATATTAATATTATATATGAGAGGAAAGTGAGACACGCATACATGTATATACACATGTTATGTGTATCTATGCATATGTGTGTCTATGTCTGTTTGTCTTTGTTTATCGAAGGCATACAATTTTTGAGGAGTGGATATTCATTTGCAATGAGGTTACATTCAACAAACCGCACTCGGTATATAATGTCAAAATTACACTTTAGCTGCGAGGAGTGCTGTCCATTAAAAGTAAGGCACCCCCGGTAATATGAATATCGATTTTATTCTCCTTATTCTCCTCGTCATCCATTTAACAGACTTAAAACTAGTATATAGCCTGTAAACCCTGCATGTCAGGGAAATACACTCTAGCCATAAATGGGAACTGATGTTGACAAGGACAGTACATGTCACTGGTGGCAAACATATAAAGACGATTCCCAAGTCTAATGAATGAATGAATGAATGAATGAATGAATGAATGGTGACGAATGACTGAATGGATGGATGAATGAATATGTATGTATGTATGTATGTATGTATGTATGTATGTATGTATGTATGTATGTATGTGTGTGTTTGTGTATGTATGTATGTATGTATGTATGTATGTATGTATGTATGTATGTATGTATGTATGTATGCCTGCATGACTGCATGTATGCCTGCGATTCCGCGATTTGTCTCATTACTGTATCTGGAACATGTAAAATATGTATTAGGAATTAAGACCTCCATTGTACCTTGGTAAGTACTGTAATAATGACTCATACACTATTTACTTTTTACCTATTCTTATTTCCTTAAAGTCCTATGACTGACCAAACATTCTGAAAAATAAGGTTTCCCAATACATGAAAAAGATATTACAAAACGTTGATAAAAGAAATCGGGTGTAACATAATGAAAACCAATATGAAAATAGTAAAGGGCTTCGGTAGTGAAACCTCAAAGAAGTTAATGGATTTTTCCGAGTAATAAAACGAATTCAAACATATTACTATCTTCCTTTATTTTAAGCAATCAGTTATATACTTGCTGTTCATTTGTATTGTTTGATGTGGATTACGCTATAGATGCTAACTTTCACAAATTTGAAACTTTGACATTAATACATTTTGATATATAGGTATAATTCAAGTTTAGAAGTATTGATAACTCATACTCATTCAATATATGGCAAATTCAGCGTACAGTTATCTATCTATATGTGTTATTATGGTTTACAGTTGCAATAAGATCGCGAACGTATTAATATAATATGTAATATGCACACATTTAATCCAAAGGAGTTAATTAAATTACCATAAGCTAACCTAGGGACAGAATAGTGATGTAGTAATGCATTGTGATTAACAGAAAAAATGATGTTTTAGAGAGAGAGAGAGAGAGAGAGAGAGAGAGAGAGAGAGAGAGAGAGAGAGAGAGAGAGAGAGAGAGAGAGAGAGAGAGAGAGAGAGAGAGAGAGAGAGAGAGAGAGAGAGTGTGTGTGTGTGTGTGTGTGCGCGCGCGCGTGTCGCCTTGTTACAGATGGAGGGAGGGGGGGGGGCAGCGCAGTGGTTTAACTTCAGTTTCTTACATGACATTCTGGTAATGGTAGATGTATTTTGTACACTCTTATGTTGCTTGAATTTCCATATTACATGACAATATGTCTAGGCTATAATAATACAGCAGATTCTTAAAACGAAATGAAATGTATTTGCCGATGTCAGTATTCTTGAATGACGAACGATTGCATCTTGGGAACAATTACACCAAGTTCATAAATATGTGTGTGTGTGTGAAACCACCTTGAACAACAATAAAAATAGTTCCTGCTGATAATTAAAACTTCAAAAGAATGCACTTGATTTATGAGAAAGAGAAAAATGATAATAACATTCTGAAGTAGACGAAAAAAAGGCAATCTCCCATAAATATAAATCTGAAGCATATCACTTTGAAAGAGTGTAAAATTCTCACAAGGCGCTGAGTCATAAAACACGACAATACGGATGAATATTTAATAGTCATTACAAAACTACGATAATGATCAATAACACACAAAGACTTTCCATCAGAAAATCAAATTACTTTCTAGGTTTAGTAGCCTGTATCGTAGGCAAGTGATAACCATGGCAACGTGTGACGATGAATTTGTACGACCACAAACGATCAAACACTACATTTAAATTATTCATAGTGAACATTTTACCAACACGTATTCAATCTTTGAAAGTAATGCACAGAATAGTAAACAATATATGACCTTAGTAGTCCCAATCGTACAAAAGACTCCAAGTACGGATGGCTATGTATGTATGTATGTATGTATATATGTATGTATGTATGTATGTATGTATGTATGTATGTATATATATATATATATATATATATATATATATATATATATATATATATATATATATATAAACAGACATATATAAATATATATATGATATAACATGATATAATATAAGATGAGATAATATAATATAATATAATATAATATAATATAATATAATATAATATAATATATACTTTGATTGACATACATGATCTTCAATCAGCTTTAGGCTTTCTAAATTGAAGTTTACTCTCGAGAGTATAATGGATTATATCTCCAAAAGTGTTAAGGTGAATAGCATATACCGTGCTGAACAGTGAAATGCTATCCGGATGTCTTTAGTCAGCAGAAAAAGACCATGTTCACCATAATTCTGTCAAAGTTGACAATCTAATACCGTTATTATCTTACACCAATATTATACTTTTCATCTTTATACATATATTATTATATTATACAACCATACACTTTTATACATTATTTTTACTGTCTAACCCATCAGCTTTGTTGTTTTCCGTCGAGGCTTGTATTTTAAATGCAAGATATATTACACTATGATTCTTTTCAAAATAACCATTTATCAATGCCACGTTTTATTGTACAGAGTATCATTTTAAAATGATTACTAACTCTCCTTAATGATTAGTGTTCTTCCTTCAGGCAATGATTGAAAAAAAATAATGTTAATGATGAATTGCTAAGACTTACTTTCAAAGGTAATGAATAATATCTTTATGAAGGCCATACTAAAATATTCTATTAATCGGACGATGACCCTTCTTGCGTCGACCTCAGGTGCTCTTTGCTCATAATTGGCTGTTTTGTGAAGATTTCTGCTTCTATTGATAGAAGGGCTTTCAAGAGGAAGAGATATCTAGAGTAGTCTTTCCGGTCTTCTAGATAATAACAACATTATTCATAGGAGCAGTGTTATTGGTATATGCCACATGGACGTGTTTCTCTCCTTTATTGTTAAGCGGCCCTTTCATTGAAAAGTTACATGAAGTGTTCAGAATCTTCGAGTGAATGGTAAGGTCTTCATTAAATTTGATTCCCTTTTATAGAAGAACGGAAAGAGAGACCTAGGAAGTGTGTAAATGAATGATTGTATGTATGTATGTATGTATGTATGTATGTATGTATGTATGTATGTATGTATGTATGTATGTATGTATGTATGTATGTATGTATGTATGTATGTATGTATGTATGTATGCATGCATGCATGTATGTATGTATGTATGTATGTATGTATGTATGTATGTATGTATGTATGTATGTATGTATGTATGTATGTATGTATGGATACCCTAGCACGTACAGATAAATACAATGCATATATTTTGTCTTTCGATAATATCGCCATAGTAGCACGCTAATATGTGTTAAAATTGATAACTCGGTTAAAGCTGCAACTACATCATTTTCTGAAACTGTTTTGTTAAATATAATGATCTACTTGTAATGTTGTTCACCATGAGATATGTTGAATCCCTTATGAGTTATCACATTTGTGTAGCAGTACACATAGCAAGGTGTCATATATCCAATCAGATTGGTTTGTGGGTCAGCCCCTAAAAGTCAGTGGTCTGTGAATCACGGTTTCAACATTTTAGTATACTACATAGATAACAGAGACCTCTAATGGGCATGTACAATGTTGGTATTTCAATATTTTGAGTAGATATATACTTGGTTGTCTGATTAAAAAACACAACAACAACAACAACAACAACAACAACAACAACAACAACAACAACAAAAGCAGAAAAAAACCCAAAGAAACAGAGTTATAGCTAGTACTGCACCTTTAACAATAGGAAAGGCCCGATTCGTTTTATTTACCGTATATTCGTTCGAGCTCTGTGTTTGCTACTTGCGTTCCTTTTTGTGTATCTAATGTCCATATTTACCTATTTTAAAATATCATAAGAAAGATTATATCCATAAATACAGACACTGACTGACAGACAGACAGACACACATACACACATCAGGGTAATATGTAATATAGATGAAAAAAAGCAATCTAAACCCAACAGTTATCCATATATGACAAGAGCTTTGGGTAACAATATTTTCTCCCATCATTTATCTATAATACCAATACCACTACAATTATTCATGATGTCAAATTGTAGCCAAATCAATAATACTTATAAATCCACTGTCAGACCAGGAAATGAAACATGTTTAGCTCTAATCTACATGGTATTTCGTTTATAATGTTTTGAAAGAGTAGTGATGTGGGAAAATGATTTCAACTTTCAACATTTCGCGATTTCAAAAAGAAATCACACTCGAGTGGCATTTGTGAATTATGAATCTTTAACCGACGATAAATAAATGATCTTATAGAGAAACATTACATGAAAATTACAATCGTATTATACTATACCGGTAATATATATTCGACTACAAAGGAAGGATCGCGCCAATGGCGTATATTGTGCAAATACTACCAAACTAATAATGCCATACACAATGCAATTGCCATGGTTATTTCACGGGAAGGATTGTTTGAGTCAGACTTAATACTTGTCAATACACCTGGGGACGTAGACAACATTTTCTAAGACTATTTGCAACGAAATTAAATATCGAAGGTGGATATTTAAGACCAAAGGCAAACGTTACGGTTATAGCAGCAGACACACTAAATGTGATACTTACCTGTTATTAACTGAAGTCTTTGTTATTAACAGCCAGCGAACACACATTTCGAGCAACGGCTTACGAAAAATGTATGTAAATCTAGGCACCGCAAAAGTTTTCAAACACTAGGGCGTAATGTTGACGAATTTTTGAAGGGGAAAAGGTTCGCAAGTTCCTGTAATGTGTAGAAATTCTCAAGACAAGCATATCACGCGTATGGATTCGAAAAGAATAAATTCCTCTTTCACCCAATGGGGTATGTGATTGTACACAAGTAAGTACTAGTTGGGCAGAAGAGGATTGACACATACTGTGCTAAATTCGCCTTGTGAGTTTGCATATACGCTTGTGTTGTTATAAATAATATGACTATATGGAATCGTTCAAGAAGAATTAATCAGTTTGGTTCATGTCATAAAACAGTTTTCTTGGAGATAATCCAACTTTTAGAACACACACCTTAAAGGGAGCTTAAGCTTGGCTTTTAAAGCAGCCTTTATGAAAATTCATGGATTAATTTAGCGAAAATAAAATCGAACTTTCAATTTCTAGTCTTTTGCATATCCACGTGACTGGTCAACGATATTTTGTAATGCTGTATTGGTGATACAGAAGTGTTTGTCATAATGTCGTGTACCGATTTATATTTATACATGAATTTGAAGACTAAGAAATTCCTTCTCTCTAATAACCTAATTCTATTGAGGAAATAAGAATGTTTACTTCTAAAATGGCGAGACCGCGGAAATTTTGAATCCCCAAACCAAAAAAATGACTTTATATTTATGCAATGTGATAATGATAAAAATAGCGCCCTTTGTCGTTCGGATCAGAAAACATCACAAAAGTAGGTTGACATTCTAGGGACACACAAAAAGCATGTATTTTGGCACAAACATTGTATATTGCTGTACAGAACATCATTAAGTACATCATTAAGTTCAAAATAGCATTTTGTTTTTTCAATGTCATTTTTTGAATTTTTGTTCAAGAATCCAGACTGTTAAAGTTCGGTTATGAATTGAAAGCATCGACATATACAAACCAATTAACTTGGATTTGCTTTACCTACTCATCCCCTTTCTCTAAATGTAACCGACTGAGTGGCCAATTAATTTTAAAGGTTTTACGGTGAAAAACATAAGAAATCAAGAAAAATCGTAAAGGGTAAACGTAAAGATTGTTCTCATGCAGTTTTGTAATTTAATGAGTTAACTCGCCAAAAAATTACATCATAAAAAAGAGTGTTACCTACGTGAGAAACCTCATATAAAATACGAAAATCTAAAACATTACACGTCTCTAGTATCATTCAGTGTGGCATCGGAGTGATTATTTGTTGGGTACTTCACACGCCAGTAGGATAAAAAGTCGACATTTGACAATTTGAAATAACATGCCGCTACAAACATTAACATAAATACAAAGCATGTTTCCCAATGCCGCTCAAAAACCCATATATCTTAATGACACTTTTCAGCACGATATGTGTCATTCGTACCATTAACACAAAACATTATTTTTGTATCTTAATGGTAGCAATGACCTATTTAGAGACTTCTTATTTCAATGTGATGTTATTTCAATGTGAGGATTCTGTTCCGTATATCCCGTGATGTACATTTAAAGTAGTCAATTTGCTCTTTTCTCTTTTCTTTCTTGCAGTGTGAATCATTGTACGGGGATAATGGCATCAACGATTTTACTTAAATGCAGTAATAGCAAAATATTATCATGTGACTGCTACATTTGTAGGAAGGGATAGGTGGGCACTTTTTTGTGCTGTCAATACCTTCCCCAACAAACGTATGTTATAATCACACTGTTAGGTTCCATATAACCCCTTCTCAAATATTTCTCAAACCAAAGCATAGTTAGTCGAGACATAGTTGGTAAAAGATATACCAATCCATTTAATCCTAAAAAGTACACTTTCCCAAATACCTTTATTAGTACAAATGGTCAAATTATTCCCATGACAATCTCTGTCCTATATAGTTAGATAAACATACAGTTATATAGACAGACACATAGACAGATAGATAGACAGACATACATACATACATACATACAGACAGACATACAGACAGACAGACAGACAGTCAGACAGACAGGCAGGCAGATATATAGCTAGATAGAGATTTCGATAGACAGATAGATAGATAATGATTATATATATAGACAGATAGGTAGATAAATGGTTAGATAAATATTTCTATTCTGCGCGCCTAATAACACGATCAACTAGTTATCCTAATTTCAAGGATATTACTTACATACAGCTGAGAGCTTTAATATTTTCATTGTAAATAATTTCCCTTGGTATATTATGTAATATTAAACATTAATCTTAGTGTGTATCTTGTCCTTTCGGAAGTTATTTATCTGAATGTCATAATTGGAGATGAAACTTTAATATTACGTTTTAGCCTATATTCTCCTCTTGTGTTACAGACCCCAGGGTCAGTACCAGCCGCAAGTCTATACCACTAATATTAACTCAATTAGTTGAATTCTCTCGACATTTTGGATTACTGGAGAGTAATTTGGAAAAAGAGCTTTCGGCAGACAGAGGAAATGTCAGAATAGATCTTCAATACACCTCAGGGTCATGGTTGAATCAACTCCTGAACTTTTGCAAGAAAGGGAATTACCATCATGAGTACGTTTTGTATATTTCTGCATGTAAAGTTAACCCACGAAGAAAGAAGTCTTCCCTACTTAGCCAAAAAAGATCCGCTGTTATAAAGAACAACATGGAAGCAATTGTAAGAAAATATTTTCTTAGGAAACATTTCGGATAATCTAGCCTACGAGGTCCATACACATAACCTCATTACCAAAGTAAATTAGCTTCGTTTTAAGATTTTTTCAAAATCACAAAGTGTAATAAGTTATTTTTGCTTGGTAATATATAACTTCTGTATTCCTTTTACCATTACTTTCTTAATTAGTTTAGTTGGTCATGCCGTTGTGTATTGAAATAATTGTGTTTATATATGAATTTTTTTACAAAGCTGTACCAGATTTTGTATATATCTAGGATAACTGTAATCGGTAATCGATTTCTTTTGATTCTTCTCGAACATACCTTTCTTTACTACTCGTGAATTAGGGTTGCATATACATAGAACGAAAGAAGGACATTACGTGAGTCATAACACATCACAACATGGTCATTACTCTGCAAAACATGAAATTCAAAATTGAGCCTGATCTTAAAACTATCCATAACCCATAGTCCATATTCTTTAGTCATTAGTCATTACAATAGTTTTATGTAAACCTTAATATTTGAAATTATATACATTTTGGAGATATGGTAAAATAAGAATATCAGTCATCGAGGTCTGTAGGGTACATTTTGCCAGCTAGTTATTTTCGGAATAACATCGTCGGAAAATTAATTTGAAAACCAAAATTACTGATGGCACAGGAACTTTATTTTGATCATACCTATGGCTTAGAAAAAGACACACGTAACTCCAGTGCTAAAGGATCCTAAGCTTGGAAGCGATTGTTGATCTTGTTTTAGCAAATGATATTACCCTGTAGCGCCTGTCATCCTCTGATATTTCCTGTCAAATGGAATTAATGTGATCGTATAAAATCAAATACCTCTGGCAATTACAGATGACAGTTGATTTACTACCTGTTCGATTCTATATATCCCCAGATTCAACGTCTTTGTTGAACAACGTAGACCTCAGTGGAGAAGAAAGCTTTTAAACGAATTGACTGATTACAAATGGAGGCACCTTTATAAGCACAAGCGTCACGTTAAGGTGCCTCTAAATTGCCTAACATAAAGACAAAAAAATTGTATTGAATTTATGACAGTATTATACCTAAATGTATATTTTTGAGTGCAATAGTTTAAAGAGGTGTCAGTCACACAGCTTTTAACCTCGAATACACATTGTTCCATAGATGCTTCTACCTGATATGTCACACTACATGTATGACAGGACTGCGTTGTATTCAAATAGTGGCCAGTCTTTTCTACTGAGTCAGATGTTCACTCCTTGATCACGTTAATCATTTAGGGCGATTGCATGGGATTCCAGGATACCGAAAGATTCTAACCCTAACGTACGAGGGAAGTTTGTGCCTGTTTAACTACTATGTTAATTCAATAATTGCTTAACTATCATTAGAAATAAGGTGACTCGATAGATAGATATATATATATATATATATATATATATATATATATATATATATATATATAGATAGATAGATAGATAGATAGATAGATAGATAGATAGATAGATAGATAGATAGCTGGGTGGATGTATGGTGGATGGATGGGTGGTTGGGTGGATGGATGGATGGATGGATGGATGGATATATACAAATAAGTTTATATATATATATATATATATATATATATATATATATATAGATATATGAAGAATGGTTAGATAGATAGATTAGACAGATGGCGGTAGATAGATAGATAGATAGATAGATAGATAGATAGATAGATAGATAGATAGATAGATAGATAGATAGATAGATAGATAGATAGATAGATAGATAGATAGATAGATAGAAGGACGGATGGACTGACAGACAGACAGAAATACCCATTTAATAACTTTACATCATCGGCTGATAAAATGGTGGTAGAAATGTGTATAAGAATTGTACCGTAAATATATTAATGACGACGATGGAATTAGACTGCATTGTCAGAATTGCATTGCTTTTTGTTAGAAAAACAAAACACTGAGCAAATGAAATCATACCTTGGCGTGTTCAATACCTAACGAGTGATCAGAAAACTCTGAAGTTAAAGCGTTGAGTATAAAAACAAGGGGATTATACTAGTAAGACATTGTTCACAGTAAAGTGATTTCGAAAGACATTTATGCGCAGGGAAAATAAAGCAGGTTCACTACGTGTTTTAACTAAGAGACACTTTGGCAATAATTGATACGAGACGACGAATTACGATTCCATGGTATTCAATCAACTGTCCGAAGATGTAAAGGAGTATGTATTCGACCGCTACTTTGAATTTTGTGAAATGTTTGGGAATATAGTTATCGGCCATAAAATTTAAATTTTTAAAAATAGACTTTAATGTTTATCGAGCGATATAAAGCATCTGTCTGAAATATGAATTCTTGTCCTTGGAAATTTGAATTGAATCGATGGTATTAAATTTTAATTGTTTGAATATTTATAGAATAATCGAAAAAGCCAGCCTTAAGGTACAATGTCTACTGATTTGAATATTACGCCGATTACATTTTGAATTACAGAAATAGGATTTACCTTTTCTATATTGAAATCTTTATTTTAATCTTGCAATGCAGCTGCATTTGCAACATGAAAAAATAATGATAGCATGTATAGTTTTACGCAGAAATGTACAATTCTAAGTGTAAAGTACTTGTACAGTCGACGTCTATCTTCAGGCATTAAAGAAAGAATGTCTAGATACGGATTTAAGAAGGAGTCGGACATACATACTGTCCGTGTCTGTCTGTCTGTCTGTCTGTCTGTCTGTCTGTCTGTCTGTCTGTATGTCTGTCTGTCTGTCTCCCTCCCTCCCTCCCTCCATCTCCCTCACTCCCCCTCACTCCCCCCCCTCTCTCTCTCTCTCTCTCTCTCTCTCTCTCTCTCTCTCTCTCTCTCTCTCTCTCTCTCTCTCTCTCATTTACAGACTATAATTACAGACTATAATCACTGCAACTATTAATGTCATTGGAACAGTGTGAGTGTGCTTAACTGTTAAACGACATGTTGTTAAACCTGTAAATTACCAGTTCACTGTCGACATTTAACGACATACTTAATAATAATAATATCAACATAAATGACAATTACTGGAATAATTTCATTTGATATAAATTTACACCTTTGTGTTCAGTCTCTTCAGAACTAATACACACCAGACTGTGTAGTATTATCAACAAGGTCGTAACAATGCCAAACGTTAACCTGCCACAAATGACACGTGTTATAGGATGTCATAGCCATCTGCCACCACTATTATGTGCAGGTTTTATTACTTTTAGCAACATTGTTAAGATTGTCATAAATACGAATCGTAAATATTTATTGGTCAATTCTGATGTTAAACTACCGTATACTTTTTTGTACAGTCACTGTGTCAAATATACGGCCTTGTACTTTACTATGATAATCGTAATGCATATGGGAATGCCCATTAACTTTTATCAATTTGTGTCCCATGAAGTCCAGTGACGGGTCGACTCTCATTGTGGATTGAGAATTATCTCGCCTATTGAAACAAGGCTTCAGTAATCATTGATTCAGAAAGGATTTTGATATTCTGGTACATAAACGTTCTTGCAATTTAGGAAGACGGGTAATGTCTGTTTTTTGATAGTATGAGACTTTTTTGATAAAAGTGTTAGTTTTTTGTATCAGTAGGATATTGAAACTCTCTCCATGACATGTTTGGATACACTGTTGTGATGAGAAGATTAGAATTAAAAAAAAAATGAAATTGTTAGATTATGTTTATGAATACCATTCAAGTTTTTGTCTAAATAAAAAATATCACTCTCATACCATTGTCATCTGACTTTGTTGGATACAACCATGCAGAAACCAACATGAAACTACACTTTCTACATGTTAAAACTGCAAGATCGCAATGTTTTGCTACATTCTGAAATAAACCATAGAAACATACAGTAACTTTCTGATCACTCGTTAGGTATTGAACACGCCAAGGTATAATTTCATTTGCTCAGTGTTTTGTTTTTCTAACAAAAAGCAATGCAATTCTGACAATGCAGTCTAATTCCATCGTCGTCATTAATATCTTTTACGGTACAATTCTTATAAATATTTCTACCACCATTTTATCAACCGATGATGTGAAGATATTAAATGGGTATGTCTGTCTGTATGTCAGCCCGTCCGTCCTTCTATCTATCTATCTATCTATCGACGCAGAAACACGGGCACCAATGATTTGATGTCTGCATTTTGATGTCTTCAAGGTGGCAGGTCAGTGCATTCCATTTAGAAAGTACTTTATTCTTGCTATCGTAAAGTGCAAAGCATGACTGTACACCTTCTTACTGGTAACTTTATGGTTGTATCAAAAAAGCCAGAAAATATTAATATGAAACGGCTGTAGAACAACACAATATTGAAAGTATGCAGTATTTTGAACATGCATCCGAACATTTCCCGGTCCAACAAACAATATAGCAGCCATTAACAAGACGCAGGCGAACATATGTGTACTTGTAACATCAATTGTTCAAATATAGTACTTCTGTGGTTGCCGATAACGGTTGTCCTGTGATCTACGCTCGGTCAAATGGAGGAACACAATAGTGTCTAATGGTATACCATTAATAATTCAGTCTGCAATTATAGCAATGGTATAATGACCATGCCCTTCCTTTGTGAGGACAATGTTTATTCAAACGTGAAATTATCCACGTCTAGCTCGAGGTATGAAAGGAATAGGTACTTTTTATTGAGCACTATATACCAGCATGGTATATATATCTTAGTAATATATTTTACTTTCGATATGGTGATTTTAGGTACAGGTTTCCAAGTATTAAGTCACACGGCGTTAGAGATGGACATCAAGCTTAAACAAATCAAAAACCGGTCTAGACAAATACAAAGTGTCTAATCCAGGTGTTTAAATCACAAGAGTGTTAGTGAAGTGTTAAGGGTCGACATTTTGAACATCGCTTGGAAAGGATGAATCATTCAAGCAAGTGAATTTTTCCAACAATTTTAACAATAGCTGATAAAGGGTACACGACTTAACGGCAGCGCTACTACACTCTAAACAGTTCTAAATATACATATTGCAAATGATAAAATGAACTGCATTAGGCAAAAGAAAAAGAAGAATTGTTTCTGAACTGCGCGCGCATCACTTAAAACCCTCGCGTCGGTCTTTTTTGTTTTCGTGTTTGACCTGCCAATGCAGTCTGCATAACTCTCCGTTTTTCAGTGAAGACAACTGTAGAGCCAATCATGAAGAAGCAAATGACATCTGCTCCACACACGCACTTGCTCTAAAGTACTAAATGGAAAGAACAGTAACTGCCATGGTAGACTGAGTGACGGGTTTGTTGAGAATAAAAACCTCACGTCATCGCACCACTTTAGACAACATGTCCTAACCAGAAACAATTCTTGTTTTTGTCCTTAAATGGAATTTCAAACACAGACATGTCGTCAATAATATCGCTCGTGAAAATGCCGCTGCAGACTATCAAACACGAAAATAACGTCGATCTGTTTTGTCCTACTATCCATTGAGCGCCCGTGTTTGTTTACAACAAAATAACACTTACGTATAATGGCTTATAAGCTCATTGAATAATTAATAAATTAATTAAATAAATAACATTCAAATGTCGTGTCCTTGCCAATACTATGATAGTTTGACATTTGAAATTTGAAAAGAGGTATTTTCTATACTTATGATATCATAAAACCGGGTTAATAATTTAATTAGTGTAAACTGATTCTTTCCCTAAGGTATTTGGTAATATGATATTCCTTCTATCTCTTCTTTAAGATCTCTATTTTGCCGACAAGCTATGCATTACACTGCCTTTAGGTGTATCGTTTTAAAAAAGATAAACATGCACTGACCTGTACTCGTATATCGTTTAATAAGTAATCACTTTGCTTTGCCGACTGTCAATGTGATACTCTCAATATTTGATACATCGACGATTTGACGTGAAAAGATATGAATGTAATGCTACAATAATCGAGAGGAAAATGTATATTGCTATGACAACTTTCACAAATAATAAATACATATTGCTATGGCAATTTTTACCGCATCGCTACCATAGCAAGTAACACATTTACAACTTTATTATAGTAAATTCTGAATGTTGAAGTGTATTATTTGTGAAAATGAGACAAAATTCAAAAAAAGTTAAGTAATGTAATATTTGTCCTTAGTAAAGCGGCCATATTAATCTAGTCAGGCAAATATTTAGTACCTCTAAGAAGAAGCTGGAAAGATCAAAGTGTTTCATGGCATTGTGCATATTTTAATATTTGTTCTTGGTCAAGTGCCAATATTAATCCAGTCGGGCAAATATTGGACACCTTTTGATAAGAAGCTGAAAAGATCAAAGGGTTTCATTACATAATGCAAATTTTAATATTTGTAGTTAGTTAGGCGTCAATATTAGTGCAGTGTGCAAATATTCAACACCCCGAAGAAAAAGCTAGAGAGATAAAAAAAGTTTCATGACTCTGTGTATATTAATGATTCAAAGCTAACAAGGTAAATATAAAGTCGTTTATGACTATATATTTAGCATAAAGAATGTCTTCAAGAATAAAATTTAAGAAATTTCGAAATGTCAAAAGACGCAAAGAGTACTAATGCTTATCTGCCTTTGAGTGCCAAGAACATCGATGTATTACAAACGTATTGGCCCATGGCAAATTAAGTCTGTCTGTCTGTCTGTCTCTGTCTGTCTGTCTGTCTGTCTGTCTGTCTGTCTGTCTGTCTGTCTGTCTGTCTGTCTGTCTGTCTGTCTGTCTGTCTATATCTATCTATCCGAAAAATGATCGAAAATTAGTTATACCAAACTAACCTTCATCTTATGATATGTGGCGTTAATTGGAACTTATTACTCATGTACAACCTCAGCTCGTTATAATTTTATTGGAATGTATTTTATAACACTTGATGGAATGTCTGGCTACATTTAAATTCTGAAATGCCGTGTGATGAATACTTAAACATCATCGTCCAGGTCTTAGATGATGGCATAGCCATATCAGCACTCTTAGAATTCAATGTCTTTAATGTACATGCAAAGGCTATGTCCCAATGGAATAATAAACCTGTTCGTAAAATGTAAGAAAACATTTACAGAATGGCACTGTGTGTTGATTGATAGTATACTTTGCCCTTAGCAAATATGCTAAAAGTATAAATACCATTTCGTAAGGTTAAATTATCACACACTGACATAAGCTTACATAATCACTATAATCTCATCTACCTTTCCTCCTAATTCTCTCTTTCTTAATAACAAGTACAAACCTTAAAAATATTTGATAATTCGGTAATGCATTCGGTCTCTCTCTCTTTCTCTCCTCCTACCTGCCCGCCTGTGTATATTTGTAACGTTTTCATACTATGGACAAATATCTATATCTGTGTTTGTATATATTTCCGTATGCAAGATGTTATGCTATAGTCTAAATGCATAAATTTATCCCTTGACTTCAATTGACGTTTAGTGCCGTTGACCCTAAACCGTCACTATTACAAAATGTTATTTTTCTACAGCAAAATGTGTCAAGCAATGATATCAGACTGAATATACTAGCATTTTTCTTTTATGCATATTGGCGGTCATTGTGGTGAACCAGTGAGGAAGTCACAAACTCAACCGATTTCGTTGTCTAACCTTTATGCTCAATGTAACATATGATCACAGATAAACCGGTTCGGACAAACGACTCAATAGTGATTTTTAAAAGCATGATACGTGAAACGTGAAATCAATAGTCTTACAAAAGCATTGCCGCAAATACAACGTGATGTTAAAATACTCAACACGAGCATTACATGGTACAATAATCCGGAAAAAATTAGTACCATTCCAGTCAGTAAAAGTTTCAGAAAGAGTATAAAGATTTGATATTTGATGAATACTTGTTTTCTATTTTCGCATAATATAGTTGTCATCATCGTCGTCGTCGTCGTCGTCGTCGTCGTTGTTGTTGTTGTTTTTACCGTGTTGGACGTTTATTCCAACATGACCCTGTAGCAATCGCAAAATACTTCTATTTTAGTACTGCAAATTTTGAGTGGCTAGACTAGATCAGTTAATGTCTAGCATCTCACCATTCACCAGCTCTGTTTGATAAAACCACGTAGAAACACACAAGAAACTGCATATTCTACACTACGAGAGCAAGATCGCAATTTCTACAGTTTCCACAGTTTTTATGAAAGGCTATTATTTTATTGCCATCTTGCTGAATGTAGCCTGTGTTGTTTCATATTGATTTCTGCACTGTTGTATCAGGCAGAGCTGGTTAATGGTAACATGAACGGGAGTGTAACCAATTATAATTCTGATTCCCGCATTTATATTTGTATACTGTTTATGTGGAGGTCCATTAATCACGCTCATATAGCCGGAAAGGTATGTGTATTTGAGTAAAAACTGTGGTTTTATTGTATAATTTTACACCACATCTGTTAACTGCATTTCCTTTCAATATGTAGCACACCAGGAACCAAGTCAATTACACTTCATCATCATAGATGACTTGTAAGTAATCTGTATTTTAAGACTTATCGTAGTTAATGTACAGTTATCGGTTGATTCCTATGAATAAGTGATCAATCATCAGCCCTGTACTTCTAATAAGTAGAGTGTTCATATTACTGACTATTAGATATGTATCTACAACGTTGAGTCTAAAAGTTCAGTGACGTGAGATTTATGTTGCTGATACACTTTGGCAATATTTCAAAGCGCAAAACACACGTCTACTTAACAAACGCGTGTTTTTGGGTCCCATGCTAAGCCAGTAAATGGAAAAAAATGGGTAGATTACTAGTATACACAGGGTTTGTGAACAGATATAATGGACTTCACGTATATATGTGCAAATGCTGAGCTTTAGAAACTTTATAGTTGTACACATTTGGATGTAACTGCTCCCGTTCATTTTGATTTCGAAATTTTGGTTAAATCTATTCCGAATAAAAATAAAATGAATGATAACAAAATGTGACTTTTCTCTGGAGTCATATTCTGTGTAAGTATTTTATGAAATAGGTAATTGCTAACAAAATATAACAAATTATGTCTCCTATGTTAATCGTGTATGCTTGAGGCTTTATGCATTATATCGTATTGACCCCCTAACATTTGAAGTCGTGCTGTATGTAGTTTTAACATTAATCTTATGTGGAGGATATGACTTGCAACACACAAATCGAACTTCTTAAATTCCTCTTTCTATTTTATATTCCACTTCTAGCAATAATTATAATTAAAGAATTATATATATATATATATATATATATATATATATATATATATATATATATATATATATATATATATATATATATATATATATATATATATATAGTTTTGGTAGTACTGGAACTCTTTCGTGGGTGTAACTCGGAGTTTCACGCATATTGCGATCAGCAGACACTGATGATATATATATATATATACCGCAAATACAGAGTGTCTGATGATCGCAATATGCGTGAAACTCCGAGTTACACCCAAGAAAGAGTTCCAGTACTACCAAAACTATTACGCTCTGCCACTGCGGTATAGAGCACTGTCTTAGCAGATTGATACTCACCGAGTTATATATATATATATATATATATATATATATATATATATATATATATATATATATATATATATATATATATATATATATATATATATATATATATATATATATATATATTAAAGTGGTCATATGGATGAGGATTGGGTATTTATTTTTGCTTTTTAATTAAAAATAAAATGATTTAGCATGACTTACTAAAATCCAATGTGAAGCAACATATGCCAAAACTTTGTTTGTAACTCAATACATTGTAAAAGATTAATGAAGGTGTCAAATATTTATTATTGTACGTACAACTTTTTACACCTTTGAAATCTTTTTGGAAACTATTGAGTTACAAACATAGACTTTGTTAATATTGTTTAACATTAAATTTAAGAAGCCATGATAAAATTGTTTTATAAAATTTAAAAATCCAAAATAAATACTTTTTCTTCATCCATATGACCACTTTTAAAGGTCGAAAGTCAAAAATTGACAATTCGTACAAGTGCAATGTTGAGAATCAGCAGTACATGACAATATTTTGTTTTGTTGTAGGAATGATATTCAAAATAGCATGACGATTTAATCTCTATCTCAAGGTTGGAAAACAAACATACTGTTATACAGCAAACATAGCTAATTTATTCACGTTCATGAGATATAAATTTATTTGTTGGACAATAATCTGCCAGGAGATGGACAAGGTGTGTACATATAACTAACTAAATGTAAATTGTGAAAGCGTGATTGATGTTCATCGACAAATCAAAGTCAAAGTAGTTCATATCCCACATGGACAGCGTCCCTATTTCCAAAAGGTTGATAGCCAATCAACAATAGAGGGAATTCGATCTTGAAATACACGTTGATTATCTCCATCTACACAGTCATGATTTATTAGTTTCCTTAATCACCATTCTAACTGACCTTTAACTTGATCTGCATTCCAGAATGATAGCATTTCACAATTTAGATTCTAATATTCATTGTGAGATAGGGAGAGTTACCTACAAGACAATCTAATCTATATGGATATAAGGTTTGCATTTGAATTCATGTTTTTCTCTCAAAAGGTGACCTTATAGTCAGGTGAATATGTTTGCAAGTGGTATATATGTGATAAAGAGACAACAATGAAGTAAACATACACAACGTGTATGTATGTATGTATGTATGTATGTATGTATGTATGTATGTATGTATGTATGTATGTGTATTAAAGCCTACGAAGGACCTGAGTGTTAAATGGAATGGAATAGTAAGTCATTGCATTGCATACTAAACATATGGATCACTTGCATCGATGAACACTAATTCGGTCAAATTAAAGACGTCGTTTCATTTAAATGACGTTTGACCTGATTCTGGGAGTAATTGAAAGTACAATTATATGTTTTTAAATATAAAGTATATGCCATAATATATATATATATATATATATATATATATATATATATATATATATATATATATATATATATATATATATATAACATTCAAGAGAACTTGTACACTTCTTATCACTTATCAAGTATACCGTTTACATGGGGTGCCATGATTGTTTATGAAATCAATGTCAAGCTTGAATCATCAACACAAAATGTTGTATATGTAGATGTAGTCAAACTGTAAACAAAGTTATCAGTGCTGAGGGCAAATGAATAGTCAATGAGTAGAATGTAAACATAGAAGTCAAAAAACATCTTACTGAAAGCTCGATATAATCACAGTGGTTGTATGTAATCAAAGCAATCAGTCGGCAGTAATTTAATTGACGTCATTGGAATTTACTTCTTTAACAAAATCACATAATAGTCTTATAATGACAGCAATTAAAATGTGTTATTTGACACCTGATATGAATGTTGTAGATGATAAATTGGAGAAATAGTCTACTTGGGTGTAAAGGGTTGTATACATATATCAGACAACGAGTCTCATCAAGGCGTTATCGTATCTTAATAGGATGACCATGCGACGTTAATATACATTATGAATATCTGAATATGAATGTAATATGAATATAATGAATGAATATGCTTATGTCAAAGAAAGTACTAGGGGCAATATCGATTCGAAACCTAAGTTTGAGATTCGGGTTCAAATTCTTATTCACACAATAGACGAATATTAGGAATGTATACTTTATTGGAAATTATAGTATTTGACAATACATAACGTTACGGCAGTTCTACTTGATGACCAACGAGAGCAAGAGAATGGCAATGTATATATTAAAGCTTGCAGCCATGGAGTTATTCCCCCAGTACACGTTTGAAGTGATGAGATAATGTGTCATGAGCAAAGTGCTTACATTAACAGATACCTCATTGATGTATAGATAAGTGTGTTGAAACGTTCGTATTCGTTGTGTGTCATCTTTTGAAGTTAAAACATCCAAAAATATGGGTTTGCGTTTACCATGTTCAGAATCAATACTTTAAATTTTTTTTTTTAACAATGTTTGAAGGGGTGCTACAATACCATTACATTCCCATTACGATACCTGATATGTACAATTAGTGGTTATGAACTCTAGATCCTATTATCCTAAGGCCTAAAGTATATACAGTTCACTATTTATTTATCATACCAGGTGTTACTTTGTCTCGAAGAAGTACTCAGATTATTCATATATCACTGTGAAATATCCAGGTATAAAAAACAAAATATGAAATGTAATAAAAAACATAATTTTACAAAAATGCTAGCTGATCATTTAACTTGAACCATCTGGACAGGACGTAATATTAAGCTACAACAGTTGTAAAGTGCCTTTATGCTTAATTTCTGCATGTGATGATATAACATGATAATACTTACCACAGCGGCAGTGTCGGCTGTTTGTGTTCGTCAGATAAACCACGATATTCAAGACAGTGTCTATGCTAATGTATACCTATAAACATATGGCTCATTTTATTTCTAAGAACCACAATCTTTGAGGGCGGTATAACGAGAAAGGGCAGTGTAAATGTAATACAACGGTACTACTCCTTTTATCAGCAAATGAACAAATTGATTTCTGTCTGTTGTAAATTATTAATGTTAGATCAATTTTTAAAATGACATGTCTTTTGTAAGATTAACTTTTTGAACACCTGAAGAACTATAATGATCTAGTGTGACCGTACAGACAGTATAACATTTCTTTCATGAGCAGGATGTCCTCGTATTAGCTGTAGATGTTTATGGCTAACGAGGTATCACAGAAGATAAGGTTACTGTAACATCGACACATTATGAGAGAAGGTGGTAAGTTGAACTTAAAAGAACATAGCCTAGAGTTTGTAAATCACCAAACACCTGATGTCCAATACATTAATTATATAGCCGAGAAGATATATAATGTAACTAAGGCCGTTTTGTACTAAGAACCTTTTACGAATGTTAAAACCATTCACCATTTCAGTAAGAAAATATCCTCTTACGCAGGCTTTCTGGTCGAAAATACGGATAATATATCCGCTATGCTATACCACTTGCGTAGATCTTTTGCGTTTGACGTCTCTATTCAAGCTCCGTTACACCCACTGTCTCCAACCCTATTACATGCTTAGGAGTAAAACGTCAAATGTAATTAACCGTAGATGGAAGTCATTTAGATTCAAGCTGTGAAGCTTTTGCAATTATCACACTTGTGGGCATGATAGAATACTAGTGCATAAAAAGAAGCTGGATGTGACTGAAGTTCGCATTTTCCGTCTGGGCAGAGGATTCTCAGGGACGTGTTATAGTCGAAAATTAGTATTCGATAATGCGATTTGTAATACTGCATAGATGCATTTTTGAATAATACTTTTGAAGAACATGGACACTATCATGCCAGAGAGACTATAGAGTTTCAAATAGGTGGCAAAATGTTGTTCAAGTCTCACATATCGTTTTTTTTGTTACCAACTACGTAAACAATGTAAAAATACTGATAGCACGCAGGCGTAAATAACTATCCATTTTATGTCACTGTTTACATAAATCAACACGATGAGATGAGGATGAGACAATGAAGATTTAGACATAAAACTGTTTATTGGTTTTCACGTTCAGATAAAATGTTACAATTTATGTGACTGTGAGTGATCGTTATCAGTATCTCTATTATGTTTGTGTAATTGGCAACAAATCGAGTTGTACAGACATCAAGAAAAGTTGTGCTGCCTAATCGAAACTATATTCTCTTTAATATGGTAGTAAAATTTCTGACTTTTAGTTGTACAAATGATTCGGAAGAAACATCTATCCATAAATTTTGTTCCTGACGTACATATGTTATTTTTATAGCTAAAGATATTGATATCATGTGTGTACATAAGTTCCCAGGACAAACAAGACTTATGCTAGATGATTTTATATATATATATATATATATATATATATATATATATATATATATATATATATATATATATATATATATATATATACATATATATATATATATATATATATATATATATATATATATATATATATATATATATATATATATATATATATATATATATAACTCGGTGAGTATCAATCTGCTATAAGACAGTGCTCTATACCGCAGTGGCAGAGCGTAATAGTTTTGGTAGTACTGGAACTCTTTCTTGGGTGTAACTCGGAGTTTCACGCATATTGCGATCATCTGATGATCGCAATATGCGTGAAACTCCGAGTTACACCCAAGAAAGAGTTCCAGTACTACCAAAACTATATATATATATATATATATATATATATATATATATATATATATATATATATATATATATATATATATATATATATATCATAGAATATAACATGCCAACTACACCTTACACCTTATGACATCATCGAAATTATTTAAGATGTTCCCATAATACTAACACACTTGAAATGTGCATTGTTTATGGAAAATTTCTGTGTGTAACTAGTGTGCCGATTATTTTGTACAGATTTATTGGACTGACCAGCTAAAATATTCATGTCCTTGATTTCAGATGCGAGTCTCAAACGAAAAGATGTGTCTCATGTGAAATAATTCGGTGTTTAAGTTAAGAACCTAATTTCCAATTGTACAAGCAACATATAAGGGAATTATTTCACCTTAATAGTTGTCTCAAAATACTGCAGTAAATGTTGTCTCTAGCGGGCGCTAACTCGAAGCGCTTATAAAATAGCGAAAATAACATGCATTGCTGACGTTATAAGTTGATGTCCTTCAATAAAACAGTTTAACATAGATGTAATCTTGTTACATTCTTATTACATGATTGTCATCTAGACACCTTTTCCCAATGTCCCTCAAATCATCTACGCTCGACTGCGTTGTGTAAAGATATGAAAATCCATGGCAACATGGACAATAACCATGCCAACACCGATTATAACCATAGTGAACGTATGGTCAGATATATGACAAATGCAACTGTGATTGGGAAGACAACGTTACCTCAAAATTTAATTTACTTTAGTACATTTACTTTATTAATAGCGTCAAACATATTGTAACTTCTACACGGTTTTCTTAGCGTACCAGGCTATTTAATTTTAAAAATTTCTCGGGGATCGAGGACACAAATGAGTCAGTAAGCTTATAAACAAGTTCAAACTTTATTAATAACCAACCTTTTCTTGCTTATTTTGAGGACGATAATATCATACGGGGTACAACAATCGAGGAAGGACTGGCAAATTTGACCACAAAAGAAAACGTGGTGTGGTTGTCTGAGATTTGAGGCATGAATTGAGCTTGAAAATACCCACAAAACAAAAAGGTTAACTATTCCTAAAAATCTAAAAATCTCCCACTCTTCCTGAAAGATGCCTATTTTGAACTTTAGATCTCCGAAATCTAGCGAAGCGTATTCTCATCTTGAATAAAGCGACTGCAATTATTGTACGAACAGTAGCAAGTATACTATCATTGCGCATGCTTTTCAGGTATATATATTACTCTTCTTTTTTTTGCATCAAAATGGCCATATGGATGAGGATTGGGATTGGGTATTTATATTTAGATTTTTTGTTTATAAAACAATTTTATCATGACTTACTACTTACAAATTTGATGTGAAACAATGCATACATGTACATACATACTCAATGAATTGCATAAAGCTAAAAAATGAGTTAAAATTTTGTTATTTACGCATATCGTCGAGGTTATTCACACGTTATATATTATACAAGACTGTGAAAACACACACACAACCACACGCATGTTTTCCATTCGGAAAGTGATCTTCACAAATATTATTTCAATTTGGTGCATTTAGCAATGAATCATTTTCACCTTATGCCACATTTATGTACATGCTGAACTGCAAACCTGAGGTGCATTTATGCCACAACTTGACAATCAATCAAACTGTCTACAAGTCATATAGGGGTTCTATATTCAAAATTATACATGTAATTTGTCACGAAAAGGCTTAACCTCCAGAGGGCAATTTCACTTACTCTCTCGTTATCAAACCATGATCCATGTTATGAGAACGGCTAATGGTTAAACGTGTACAGGCAAAATGCTGTCGTTTCAAAGCTTTATTCATAGTTTTACTCTCCCAGTGAATTTAATGGCCTCTAGTTTGTTTATGTCAGCCCAGCGAGATGCGATATCATCAAACGTCCGCATGTTGAATTACTAAAATGTGACATAGACGGATGGCCATATATTGTGGTTGTCAAATAAATGGCAAAACTGTGTAAAATTATACTGAACCTAATGGATACTTGTCATTGTGACCATACGGTCGCTTAAGATACACAACCTGACCTAATTTGCTTAAACCGCGAAAACCGTATATATTGTCAACCGTAAATGAGTTTAGTTTATGCGAAGGCCAATTGAGCGAAATATCTTGGAGTTTCAATATTTTGTTAAAATAGGCACTTTTTTTACTAAGTTTTAAAATAAGAATGATATATACATCTGTATACATAAATATGCTATCATACAGTAGTCACATTTACAAACGGGCTGCTGATTGAGACATAGACACACACAGGCAATTTGTATGTATGAATGTATGTATGTATGTATGTATGTATGTATGTATGTGTGTGTGTGTGGGAGTGCGTCCGTGCATGCATGTCTACCTGCCTGCCTGCCTGACTGGCTGCCTGTCTGTCTGTCTGTCTGTCTGTCTGTCTGTCTGTCTGTCTGTCTGTCTGTCTGTCTGTCTGTCTGTCTGTCTGTCTGTCTGTCTGTCTGTCTGTCTGTCTGTCCGTCCGTCCGTCCGTCCGTCCGTCCGTCCGTCCGTCCGTCCGTCCGTCCGTCCGTCCGTCCGTCCGTCCGTCCGTCCGTCCGTCCGTCCGTCCGTCCGTCCGTCTGTCTGTCTGTCTGTCTGTCTGTCTGTCTGTTTGTTTGTCCGTTAATTCTTCTGACATCAAATTGATCTCTAAATATATGTTATATATTCAATTATCAGGTTCAGTATAACAAGTAATGAGGATACTTTATTTCAGTATTGTAAAACTGAAAATGTGGTACTCACTCCCAAAAGAGAACGATTTATCCTGAAATGACAAAGTGATTAGACTAGTTCTCGAGAAAGACAGTGAATATGACATTTAACTTAATATTCAATTCACGTTTTGCCTTTTTGATATTTTCTCATTTTCTTTGGAGTGTAGCTGTGCTTTTACTTTCGTAAAGGACTGTGCAGATGCCGATAAGTAAATCGCAAACAATGCCGTAAAAAATAATTGGCGAAATTTCTGAAGAGATTCAACAACTCGAGTAGACCGGCAAACAGGAAGAAAACGTTATAGTTATAAGGCTATTTTATAAATGGATAAAAATATCTCACAGAAATTCTAAACATGCTTGCACTAATGGTTTAAAAGTTGACTGATGTGAACTGAATTAGGGAAACGAATTTGGTACTAATGGTCCATACAATGCGAATGTTGCAATTTTACTTTAATTATTTAAAAATTGTTACTGTATCGCCGGCCAATGATTGCTAAATTCTAATAGGTAAACTGTTGTGCCTAAAAGTAGTGTTGTTCCTTGTTAGAGATAATTTTCAAACCGTTTAATATATCAACAAATCATGACCAACTGTCGATCACGTAATACATGCAATAGACCATTAAACCATTTGATTTTAATTTCAGAAGATCGTTACTAGTAATTTTGAAGCAATTGAAGTAAGTTAATAAAATTAGCGATTTTACATTACTGGATTTCAACATACTCTCGAGATATTTTTCCATAAGGAAACCCTATGGTCGAGGAGAGTAATTACAATTCAACATTCAATGTCTTTCTACTCATACCATGTACCAATGTCTGGAAACTAACGTATCCATATACACTCGACGAGTTATATGTAATGCTCGATAAATAGGAGTAGAAACATCTAGTGTTTACTTTATATATATCTTATATGAAAAATATAATATTATTTTAATATGTATGGTTTACACACACACACACACACACACACACACACACACACACACACACAAACAAACACAGACAAAAACAGATATACATACATACATATACACACATACATTCACACACACACACACACACATACATACATACATACATACATACATACATACATACATACATACATACACACACACATACATACATACATACATACGTACATACATACATACATACATACATACATACATACATACATATATGCATACATACATACATACATACATATAAACATATACATATACTTATGCATACGTACATACCTACCTACCTACCTACCTACCTACATACATACATACATACATATATAAATAAACGTATGTATGTAAGTCACTGCATACAATGATGTAGTTTCTATATTGTTGTTTTCATCGTAATTCTTGGAGTACAACAAGGAGACATTAATTTTAATTACATCAGATACTATATCTTCAACTTACTAAAACTACTAGCGATAGATATAATGCAAAAATACCCACTTCCCAGCTGTCATTTCATGAATCACGGCATACCATAATATGGACGTGAAATCTTCACTTTGTGTGTTAGTTTATCATTATTCAGTTTTCTTACATAATGTATAGCACAAAGATTTCTACTGTGTATGGTTTCGTCCAACCCATGATCCTTCTTGTTTTCAATCGGCAATTTGAAGCGATTTAACAGTTTTATCGAAGGTAGCTGGAACTGGAATGCATTGTTTCATAAACACAAAGTGCATGTGTGTGTGTGTGTATCTGTCTGTCTGTCTGTCTGTCTGTCTGTCTGTCTGTCTGTCTGTCTGTCTGTCTGTCTGTCTGTCTGTCTGTCTGTCTGTATGTATGTATGTATGTCTGTCTGTCTGTCTGTCTGTCTGTCTGTCTGTCTGTCTGTCTGTCTGCCTGTCTGTGTTTGTGTGTGTGTGTTTACATTGGGAAATAAAGGTGATATGTGCTGTACAATCGCAAACTAGTGTTGCTATTCAAATAATCACCATGTATAGGTTTGAATCTGTTTAATAAGGATTAGCGAAGCATTAGTTACTTAGGGGTTTCCTGGATTAAAACATGTAGGATTGAAATGTTTATTACGAAAGTTATCAACAAATTTGATTGCACATGACACATAAAGTAACTACTTTTACAAGGAAGGAAATCAAATCGCCAACAGCATTCATGTACGTTAAAAGATATGAACTGTGTTGTATGGACGTAAAACACACTTTGATCAACAATTGATAGACCAAATCTATGTATGTATATATGATATTTCAATCACGTACACATAACTGACTCATACACAGTTTTGTTGTAACCTATGCTTTATATATGCCTTACAATATAATAGTACTTGAGACAACATGTGAATGCAAATGAGAAACTATCAGCAGTTGGACGCAGGGTGCCATGTCTGAATTTAAATGCTAGCACGTTTTAATCACCACATACCACACACTTAACAAAATTACGTATCTTTATTCAATCTTTCGGCGAAGACACATCAGTACATTCTCCCTACCCACATACATACACACATATACATACACACATACGTACATACATATGCATACATACATACATACATACATACATACATACATACATACATACATGCATACATACATACATACACACACACATGCACACATGCATGCACACATACATACATGCATACATACATACATACATACATACATACATACATACATACATACATACATACATACATACATACATATCTATATGTGCATATGTACGTATGTGTTTGTTCGAATATGCATCAAAATACTCAAATTAGAGATATGAACATACAGACAGGTTTATTTACAGTAATTGTTATTTTCTTTAAATGCTACTTTTGGTAGTAGTAAAGTAATTGATGAACGTCATTGGTACTACTAGTGTCTCTACTTTGCTTGAAGGTGTCTACATTTTTATTATTGTATGGTATGTCTTGAAGGCTTTACAAAGCAGATTTAGTCATGAAACTAAATGATACGGAATTTTCCTTTTAACCACGCATCTTAAGCTTAATTATTTGCGTCATATCACCTAAGTGAATATATACTGCATTGCTCATACATAATTCATGAGGTGAACATGTGATGATATGTCCGATATACAGCTTCGATATATCTCTATGTACGTACACGTGTGACATCGGCTTGCATAGCTACATTACCAGTTAGCTGTATGTGTGTCTAGTACAACGGCCAGGTATATGCGTACAGCTGGTTTACTTCTGCAAAACAGGTAGGTACTGTCATGGGATACTTTGAATCGAATAAATCTCCTTATAACTGAAGCAAACGCTTCTATACACATGCTAGTATAGCATGGCAGTTTCCTTCGTTTTAGATAGACAACATGTGTTTGCAGGTCACATCTGATATATTGTGGTTCCCTCTATTTCCTTTCATATTAGTTTGTAACGCCAAATTTATCCCATACACTATAACTGTTTCATGCGAATCTGTTTGAATACATCTTTATCTAAACATATTTACACAGTAATTTTCGATAACAGCATCAATTGCATATAAGCTAATGTAACCTTTCAACATTCAAACTTTTCGTTTATTGTATTAGACTTTTTCATGTAGTAAAAAAGACTTTTGTGTGTACATATATTTTATTTCTTCTCCCAGTTATGTGTATATTTCAGTCTCCTTGATGGCTGAAACCTCTTATTGTTTTCATGTCGGGGGTCAGGCTAGACTAACTGTAAGCTATTTCTTGACCCCCCATTTACCCTTATCCCGTTTGTTTGTGTTACCACTATTTTGTAATATTTTGTTTCAAATAACAGATTATGATGTAGAATAAAGGTGACTTCTAAATAATGTTGTGACATTCATCTCCACGTCTTGTCTTTATAGTTTCAAATTAATGGATTGTGCCTACACATGTGTGTGGGCGTGCATGCGTGGTGGACTCACTTCTTCATCATTTTATCTGCTCATCTATAGTTCGCTCTGTATCATTATTCGTCAAAAATGTGATCATAAACTAATGGCAGATTTATCAAAATTAGTAATGAATGAAACGGTTGCGATGAAATGATGCACATATTTGGCTGTAGAGCAATAGCAAATGAGAAATATTTTAATTCCGGCTGATAACAGGTTGATAGTACGTCCTCCGTTACAAAGATATAAAATGCCAATCTATTTCAATACTTCACACGTTATTACCTGCCACTAATGACTATACCCGTCGGCTAGCATACAAATAGCTTACACATGTAAAGTAACTTCAATTCGTCTATGTCCGCTAATAATTGTAACCTACGTCAAATGGCTAATACACCCTCATATACTTAATTGTAACTGCTACAATAAAATTAAGGTTAATTGATATCGCAACTCAAACGGCTATTTGCTTCTTTTACCATGATTTCCCCTCGTGTATCACTTGAATACAAAATATATAGATGTGAAAAAGGCAATGAATCACATAACTTACTTTCTATGGTGTTTATAGATAGATAAATAGGATCTATTAATATATATCTAAATAGTGGAATATCTCAATAAAAATAAGGTCAAATAATCAAAATTGTGTATTTCCCACAACCCAACCGACCCTAAAAATGATATTTTAAGCCGTCAACAATAACGATATCTTATATTCACACGTGGTATTTTTGTAAATTCAAAAGGGTAAAATGGTGAAAATTTACTTCTCTTTCCATGATCTTTCTTGCTAAAGTCTCTCTGGTGTTTTTAAAATCCAATCTCAGAGAAAAGATGTTTTTTGAAGAGTAAGTGGAATTTATATCATATATTCTGCTCTATTTTATGAAGTCGTGGTATCAGATGCATTTTTAATTTTGGAAATGCCATATGGAACACAAAAACACAAAACAGGACAGCATAATTTGCTAATCTATCATTACTGCGATTCTAATTGTCTGTTGAACCATAAAAACAATATTTAACATTTTTTTTTATGTTTTACCTGTTTCTAGCAAACCCCCATATTGATAAATGTAATGATGTATCTTTGTTGGCTTAATATATTTTTAAAAATTTCAATACCGTAAAAATTGTTGATTTGTACGTAATGCTGAAACGGTTACGTGCAGGTTTGTCTATAATCGAAAGAACATTAACAGTAAAAGGCCGTAAATCCTATAAACCATTCCATAAAACATTGACGTATTTATAAGCTCGACAAAGAATCGGATTTAGCAGTAAAAGTTTATTATTGTATAACATGGCTAATGAGAAAACGTGTCTGTTTACAACAAGCTGGAGAGGTAATAAAAACAAGGAAAATATCAAATAAGTATTTTGAAGCAAATGTGTTCTTTCGTAGCCAACGTTTCTAGTTCATTTATACATCACAGAATTTAGGATGAAACTATGTGATAAATCGCTGGTGATGTACAATTTAAACAATTTCTTCAAAACATATACTATGGCTATATAATTATGATAACATAATTAAAGAAGTGTTGTCATTTTTTAATATGGAGTTTCCTAAATCTATAATCTTTAATTAAACATGCAATCCACTTACAATTTTGGATGGTTAGAGTGCTTTCCTCATAATTTACATATTATCAGTTTGAGCCCAGCTGCTAGCTTTCTTCCTAATTACCTAACACATCCGTGGTATGATTTGAACTATATTTCAATACACAGCCAGCTCGAGAAATGACTACGTGTAAAGTCAGTGGTTACTTTGTGAAATTGTTAATCATTCGCTGCTCTGTTGATCATTTGTAATTACAGTATATACTTTATGCCTTCTGTGGAGATGGGGAGTGTAAATGAACTTTTGTGCTGTTATAAGTACATGCATGTTCGAGTTGTTGGTGCTTGTACAATGTTGTGAACAGACTGTCGAAAGTGTCATTTAATACATAAAAAAGACAACATGTGATTTGAAGTACAATGAAACACAATGCAATACAATACGCCACATTGCTGCCTTATATAGAATAAGCTATTCCTTCGGTACTGACCATGCATGGATGGCGTGGGCGTTCTTTCTGACAAAATGCATTATCCTGATTCTCATGAAGTCAGGATGAAGCGATGCAAGCGATACTGACTGTATTTGCCAATAACAACAGATTAAAACATATCTTTGACAAACATCAATAATAAATCGGACTTAGGTAATACGTACATTACACGCCGTTAATTGTGCATATAATCTTAGATAATCATAATATATAGAAAAGTATTATCAGTTATTCATCATCAAAGACATGAAGGCGTTTAGACAGTAATGCAGTAATAGTGATAGTGTGTCATTGTTATCAAAATCCCAATGATAAATCTGTGCAGTATACAATGAAACAAACACATATAAATACACGGGCACAGTCATATACATATACAGACATACAGATACATAGATAAATAAATAGATGCATTGATACATATATACATAGATACATATAAACATAAACATACATACATACATACATACACACACATACATACATACATACATACATACATACATACATACATACATACATAGACAGGCAGACAGAGATAGGCGTCATGCATGCATGCATGCATTCATACATACATACATACACACATACATACATATATACATACATACATACATACATACATACTCCTCCAACACACACGCCGTGATGTTAGTTTTTAAGGTCACGTCCTTGAAACCTCCTCTATCAAGGCCATTTTGTTAATATTTATGTGTGCCCATAACATATACAACTTACTTTAAAAGTTCATTCTGTAATTCTTTTGCCATTATGAGCTTTGCTTAACCGTTTGGTAACGTGATACACAATATTCTGATCGTCGTAATTACAAAATCTCAACGCTCTAGTGTTTGATCAAAGTATTACCTTAATACAATGAACCTATCCTCCTGATTAAGTCAATTGCCCTCTCTTATAATCTATGTCAAGTGTTACTCTACTTGCTAAAAGTTTAAGTTGTGTGCTGACTGTAAATGTAATTATATCAACGTGGTCGTGAGAGTCATTCACCTCTCGGTTATCTTAATGAAATAGGCAGTAGAGCAAAATAATGTATACACTGCAGTATACTAAGTCGTGCCGTCTACTTCTGGAAAGGGTCAGTGTTTGATTTTCAGCACGTTGTAAACAGGTATAGTCACGGCTAACTGATTGTACAATGTTTCCGCCGAGCTCTCATGAGTCACAGTCGCCAGAGGGTAAAATGAAATCGGTGAAAATATTTATGATCAGTCATATTTCAGTTGTGAGAAAAAAAACATAAAATTTCATGAGGTTTGTATTAAGTACGTTTACCAACCGGCATGTCGCAAGGATGTAAATTAAATTCAGGGGATGCATGAATGAAGGTCAATATTTACGATAAGTTGTCCCATTTAAGAAAAACATGTAATTAGCAGACAGCAAGTAGCGGGTCTTTTGTATACAGCAGGTGAC
Source organism: Glandiceps talaboti (assembly GCF_964340395.1). NCBI lineage: Eukaryota > Metazoa > Hemichordata > Enteropneusta > Spengelidae > Glandiceps > Glandiceps talaboti. Next base: position 18,289,687 of record NC_135557.1, read on the forward strand.
GTAGCACTAGAGATCAAAGGTACTGCACGGTAGAAATTTAAGAGATTACGTTTAATACAAACATTACTTACTGATAGTACACACTTATTTTTATTTTATTTCAAATACTTGGTTCGAGAATAAAGGAAAGTTATGTTTTAATAGGTCATTCACGAACTTATGATTTAAATCTTAATACTCTGACAGGGAAATAGCGCCATCTAGGTTTATCTCCATTAAACAATTTTACAAATATTGCTTTCCCGAAACGAGTGACGAAATAAAGTTATCTATAAGACATTTCGTCTTCGCATGTAAATGCTATTAAACATTGTATCAAGATCAGTGAGACTTATCACAAGGTTTCATACTGAGATAGACACAATAAAGATAACACACAGACATCCCTTACACAGTGTCTGCTCTGTATTTTGTAGCAAGGTTTCAGGTTGAGATACACACAATAAAGCTAACACACAGACATCCCTTACACAGTGTCTGCTCTGTATTTTGTAGCAAGGTTTCATGTTGAGATAGACACAATAAAGATAAGGGCACAAAGACATCCCTTAAACAGTGTCTGCTCTGTATTATGTTAATGATAACAAAATCAATTACAAATGTGGCAAAATGCAGAGATGTCAGATTGTAAGGTATCTGTGTGTTATCTTTATTGTGTCTATCTCAACATGAAACCTGGTGATCAGTCTAACTGATCTTAAAACATAGTTTCATAGTATTTGCAACACGTAGTTCTGTTACTAATCGTGTTTGTACAGGTATACATTTCATGTTATATGAAAACCGCTTTCAGCACAAGTCACTTTTGTTTGTAGTGAAGTGGTCATAGAGCACGTCCTTGGATAGGCACAGAACTAGAGATACTGTGTTTGGAACACCTGAGCAAAGTATCTTATACTTTTCATACACACATTGCAGAATGGCAGCTACATACTTAGGCTTGGTAGCACATGTGTTTGCGATCTTAGGCTTGGCTGCACATGTTTGTGACATTGTAACAGTTGCCAAGGTGGCGACATCGAAAGAGCCATTGGAAGGGTTAACAAGAAATATTGACAGTTTCATTCAAGCGTTTGTGGACACATTCTTTGTGTAAAAGTGTCAGTTAAACGAAATTGAGAGCACAGTTGACACGGTGGGAAAGAATCAGAGAGGAGTATAAATTAAATTATTTAAATAGATAAATAGATAGATAGATAGATAGATAGATAGATAGATAGATAGATAGATAGATAGATAGATAGATAGATGGATAGTCTAAAATAATAATAATGCCTTCTTTGTCAAATTGTCAATATATTAAATTGATTAACACGAGAACTAAATCTTATTAATCCGTCGTACATTAATGGTTTAACTTCATAAATTGTGTTCAAAGAAACGTAATAGAAGGGATTCGCCGGTGTATATTAAATTTTGTATTCGATTTGTGGCGACGGTAAATATAATTTTCTTTCATCGTATCCATTTGAATCGCTTCCGCACACGAGAAAACAGTAGGAAGAAATGTAATACGTGACTGAAGGCTTTTGAGTGAAGGTTGGAGTGTCTTTATCAGATTAATATCAGCTTATACTGTCTTTGATGAATACGTTACTAAAAATAAGTAATATAAAAATTGTATCTTACTGAAATCACAGAACACAAATGATGACATTTCAAACTAAGACAATCTGGACATGATTATTATAAATCATAGCTTACTATGGAAGAAATATAAATATTGATAGTGATAAGATATTATATATAACACTGTGCATAATCAAAATTAACAGTAAACGTTAAGTAAAAAGGTTGAAAATTCATTATATTGTTACAGAATATACAAATACCTTACATGGCATTTTTTTTTTCAAAGGCCAACATTGTGAACCTTATTCAATTACTTCAAAACACGACCTTTAAATGACTTTGTAGCATTTCTTTTCCGACCCTGCAGGTCTTTCAATATCAATATATCAGACATCAACCTGTTGATATTTACAACAACGTTTTTCTTAAATGAGAAACAGATTTGCGCCTTGGGATACAATTCTTGATGACGTCAGCCATGTGTGGGCCTCCGCTGATAAATGCCATTTCATCCCGAAAACTGATAGCCACATCAACTATGAATAAAGTGTACAATTTCTTTCCCTGTTTTCATACCCCGGTATTAAATTAAACAGGTTCTGTAATATTAATGTTTGCTTGGTTATAATATAGTAGTGTTTATAGAATATATGAACCACGCTAAAAGGCAGGGGTGTTATTCCCACTTTAGTGTGTATTTGTTTGGTGTGTGTGTGTGTGTGTGTGTGTGTGTGTGTGTGTGTGTGTGTGTGTGTATGTATGTATGTATGTATGTATGTATGTGCACGTGTTTGGTTGGTTGTTTGTTTGTTTGTTTGTTTGTTTGTTTGTTTGTTTGTTTGCTGCTTTTTTGGCAATGTTTATGTTCTTAATTAAAGGAAGTTAATGTCGCGTTTGATGACCATTTTGAATTATCATAATTGTCATAATGATGCACTTTAAAGATAATTTTGACAATATTGCTAGGTTTGAGAATAGAATGACATGAACAGAATGAACAAAGTGACAGTTAAAAACTTTTTACTCATGCAACGTTCGTGCTATCTTTATATAGTCGGGCATAACTCCATCAGCACCAATGCTTTTATCCAACGAAGATAAAACACCTAATCTTCTTAAGTAAAGACTACGAGATAATTACCTCTTTCAGAACTGTTTGATATTCAATTTACGTTACAAAAAACATCTGGGATGAACTTTTAACTTTACTTCAATCAATACTTCCTTGAGGAGAATCTCGAATTCTTTTGTAGGCACGTTTTTACATCACAATGTAATTTCCATCACGTATTCTTAACTTTACCTGGAGACAGTAAATAAATTTAATGCCGAGGGCAGTTTTCTTTCAGATCAGTTGAGCCAACGTCTTAGTGAATTGGCTTAGTTATAACATAACTCTCTCAGAAAGATATAGACGTTTGTCATTTGTTTATATATATGCACCGTCGGTAGGTGAATCAAGGGAAACAAAATTGACTCTGTTTTGACATAGTTTGAACGGATTAATTAGCTCAGCTGTGTTTGCTGTTCTACCGTCTAGATATGATAACTTATCGGCGACTGGAGCTTAGTATGCTACTGATGAAGTTATACTTTGCTGATGGAAGACAACGTACAATTTGTTTTTCATTTTAATAACAAGCTGTAATATTGTCATGTGACTAATTACCCTACTTTCTCCTGATACAGTTATATCACATAGTTTCCAGAATGTTTGTTAAGTATCAATGAAATGTCTGGAAAAGGGACAAGCCTAGATTAAAAAGTTATTCTTGATTTGGATTTCTTAAAGTTTTACTTGATAATAATACGAACAACGGTTTCATAGATGAAGCCCTGCAGTACCTACAACCTGTTATACCTCTGCTATAGCGGTCCTAGTATGAAAAGAATGTAGACAGTTAATGATTAGCAGAAGATGTAGACGAATTGTATTGCAATTCTGCTAAATAACACAAGAAAATGTTTAAGTGATGTATTTTGTGTTTAATTTTGTTTATTTACTAGAGTCCTTTCATCTAGTACTGTCATTTTTTAAAACGTCATGGTCAAATTTCAATTAAATAAACAAACAAACAAATAGATAAATAAATAAATATTTAGACAAATAAATAAATAATATTAGACATCCTGCTATCACCCATACATACCATTGCATTGCAATATTAGATTTTCATAATAGCTGTAAATATTAATACGATATGAAAAATTAAATACAAGTTGTATTGAAATGAAAAAAGAGTTGTACAGTTTATTGTAGTTTATTGAGCCACCCTGCGGTTAAACTGAAAATTTGGAACAACGTGGCAAAATTGAAGTGTACAATTTCTTTCGGTTTTTTAATCAGAAGTTATGCAGTAAGGTGTAACGGAAGAGCCAAACAATTACTAACAGTGTTCTGAATAAGACTCTGAATAGTTTAAATTTGCAATCTAATAAACAGATAAAACACATATCTGTAAATCTATATTAGAATAAGGAGTCATATTTACACTATAATCCCAGAGGCAAGAGGAACTGTATTATCAAAAGTCGATTTTTTCACAGTTTAATTATGATATACATTTTCATAATAACATCACCACGTACATGATTTTTGTGTATATTACTCATAATGTACCTTGTGTACAGGCGTTCTTCTAGACATACCTGTTCCATATTCACACTATAATCCCAGAGGCAAAAGTGTTATCAAACATCGATTTTTCACACAGTCTAATTATAATATATATTTCCATCATAACAGCACCCCACTCTTTGTTGTACATTACTCACAATGTATCTAGTACATATTAGGCGTTGTACTGTACTTACCTATTTCAGGTCTAACTTTACATAGCGGCAGTGTTTATACTTAAGAGTACTCATATACGAAAATAAGATATTGTGAAATAAAATGTCATTCAAACTATAATGTGATGTACAAAATAATATCAACGTTCATAACAGAATCTGATAATCGTTTACCTTTGAAAATGTATCTGTTGGTTATTTTTGTATATGCATGTATATATGACAATAATTGTCAAACTGGGCAATTGATAAACCTACCTTGAATATATTAACAAGCGTTTCGTCAAAGATAATCGTGTACGCACGAATGCACGCACGCACGCACGCACACACTCATACACATACACACAAACACAAACAACACATACATACATACATACATACATACATACATACATACATACATACATACATACATGCATACATACATACATACAGACAGACAGACAGACTGACAGACACAGATAGATCCATCCATCCATCCATCATCCATCCATCCATCATCCATCCATCCATCCATCCATCCATCCATACATACATACATACATACATACATACATACATACATACATACATACATACATACATACACAAATGTTCTATTCAAATCACATTCGAAGCGCAGCTGTTTATCTTGTCTGTAAGGTAAAAGCTTTATGCCCAACCTCTGTTGAAATCACTCTACAGGTTACAAGTTAATTGTGTTTTTTACATAGTAGTTTCTACTTGCGTCAATGAAGTTGTCGCCACAAGGCTCAACACCCCATTGCACGTCTCCAACACTGTGGTCGCCTACTAGACAACGTCGCCTCTTGCAGATACTTGTCTTCTTAGCTTCCATGATTTCCTTCAAAAACATATTTGCTGCCGTTCAGTCTCGGTCTCTCATTTTCCTGCGCCACTGACTCTCACTCAACAAATTCGTTAAGCCATAAGCTTAAATATCACCAAATACTCCACATTCAGTGATTTATATACATCCATTTTTCTTAAGTTCGTTATTTAGGTACACATACTTTTATACTGCGACTAGGGTCTCGCTTGCTGATAAAAAGGTTTAGCAATGCTGATGAACGTGGCCGTCTTAAAGTGTATTCATTGACTCCTGTCACGTAAATAATGACATCTTTAAATGACGTGTTTCAGATTGTTGTGGCACCTCAAGTTGGAAACAAACAATTTCAAGTGGGCATTGACGTCTCTGACATTAAAACACCAAAGGTAATTAACTCGGAATCCCCAAAACCCAGTTTTTCTGTCATGGTTAAGTTAAATACAAGCGTTCAACGACCCTTATATATATATCGGTGAGTATAAATCTGCTAAGACAGTGCTCTATACCGCAGTGGCAGAGCGCAATATATATATATATATATATATATATATATATATATATATATATATATATATATATATATATATATATATATATATATATATATATATATACATATATATATATATATATATATATATATATATAATTATATATATACATGTATACATAAATGTGGGTGATAGGTAACCAACCTTCTAAATGCTGCAGCTGATTTTATCATATACATAATTATATGGAAAATCCGTGATCGCTTACCAGTGCCTAGGAAGGAGCTAAACAATTCGCGAAGACAGTACAACGTTGATGGTTTCACTCTTTGCTATAATTTTCCTATTATATCGGATCCCTAGTTATCGAATTAAGTAATGGAATTTTGACAATACATTCCCGGTATGACTGATTCCATGTCATGGTATTTTAATTTCATAACTCAATATGACATGTTCGTCAAACATAAAGGGGACCGCTTTATACTTCAAAGCCAGCATTTAGTCTATCAAATATGTTCAATGTTTGTCGGACTATCCTTCTACATGTCAAGAAGTTAAGGAATGTAATTGGTTTTCTGAAGATGACAGATGGAGAATAAGCCAAAAAAGGAGCAACATGATTGAATTAATCTCTTTCACACTGTGGCGTCTTTCAGATGGCACTATTAAGATGCACATGGACAGTAACCTCGGGTTACATTTTGTGTTTTAAGGTCACGTAAACTGGCATTGATAACATGGCTAGATATCCATGGTACTCACAAACAATTACATTACAGAAAAAATACCCCTTAAACTGTCCACATGATTGGATATGAAAGACACGATTAACGTTAATATGCATAGTTGTTGATAACAAATATAAGTACATTGCTGACATAGTATGACAGCACTATTGATAATCTTGCATTATAACATACAGGTCCTTAAACTGTCGTATAGACTTTGGCTTGTACTCATTACTCCTGTCATATATTACAGCTGACTTTGAGTCATGACGCTCATTCATTCATTTCAAGTTTACTACATTCAATCTTAGATGTGCCATTACTTTAATTCATTGTACTATTACATTTGCCAAAGCCTACATGTAAGGTTCGGAATATCATATCACTGAAAATCATGATACGAAGACATCATTGTATAGAGCATAGCTATTAAATTTAAAACGAACAACGAGGGGAAAAGATTGGAAATTAATTTAATATACAGTGCCTTGCAGGTTACTGGTTAGTTTGATATAATCACCCAGAAGAACCCAATAAGGAACTGCGAACTTAACACTTAATGGTCGCAAGATTGCAACTTTGTGCTACATGTATAGTCTAAATGAAATAAACCAAATAAGCTTACTGGAACTAAGCTAGACATATACATAGACATGCGGGTTTCAGTGTTTTGATGTCTGAATTTGATAGCTACACAGTGGCACGTTAATTCATTTCATTTAGACAACATGTAGTAATAAGCTGTACTGCTATTTTGAAGTTATTTGTTATTGGTTTCTGCCTCAAACAGAGAAAGTGTACTCTGTAGCGTACTTTATGACAAGTCTATATTATAGAAACATATTCTGGATGCCCGCGTGGTTTCTAAGACTTGAAAAGACTTGATGTTAATGACTGTGTGGGTGGCTGTGGAGGAATTTTAAATTGCATCTCATGCATCTCAGGACTTGTAGAGTAACAACTTTGACTATACTGAGAGTAGTGATGCATGTAAATGGTAACGATACTGTGATAAGAACTAGACGAACAGAAACACAACATAATACTTACTTATTAAGATGAATTCGGAAATGGATACTTATAAATATGCCATATTACAATATAGGTCTTGACACTGTGTATCCTGCGTTCTTGTCAGCCATTTTGTACCGTGAATTGTAATTAAAATTGTATAGTGAATTGAGCACAAAATTGGATAAATGCTATAAAAACCAACACTATTATTATTCTTTATTAAACAGGCATTCACTGTAAAGCTTAATCACTTCGAAAAACTGGGATGGCAGGTAATTTGCAGGTGTAGATAATATTTGATGGGAAATATCAAATTCGCTATAGCATCATTTGACATTTTATTTGAGAATGTGTATACATTCTACCTTTAAACGTAGACCACCTGTGCAAGCTTATAACAACATCACCAGACCGTAGTGATATCTGGGAAACATATCAGATACCCACGTGTGCATTGTACGACGGTTGCTATATCAAAGCTGGGTAAACGATCGATGTGATATTTCCTTTCATGACGTGTCATTTCATCATCCCTGTATATAAAGCAGTTGCAAAGTGGTCATTTAGACGTAAGTAGCCGTGGTAGGTAGGCATACTGTCTATATGTCGTTAGCCTTTGTCTGTTCGTATTTAATCACACTGTAGTCACCGGTGATATCATAAAGTTACACTCGCCATTAATCTAAATATGGCGATGCCTATGTCACTCTATCTGTGAATTGTGTTCCAGATTCATGTCGACTTTCTGGATTTCACTAGATCAATCGAGGATGTAGCTCGTAAGTGATTTAAAATATGGATTAATTTACAACTTTTGATCTGGTCACATGTAACCATCCATCGAATATAAAGATTTGTAATGTGTTCGAGTATATAACAGATGGTAGCATAGTTTATTCTGCACTTGGTACATTTTTTTTCAAAGTAGAATACTTATTTTCTTTTTAAGCACCACCTAATTTGAAAACGTTACGCATCTCAAAGAAATCGAGTTAATATTCAGTATTGAGATAATCTCGATAGAACGTTTCAAACCGATTTAAATGAAATTTTGTAATTCAGAATATGCAAAGTCACTACCATGTACTTACATTATTCATTCAAGTTTAGACAAAGAACAGACCCCTGCATCAATCGATAAGCTCCTTTCCACACCACCGGAAAATGATCTGTCAGCTCATTATTAACCTTATTTACTAATCTGAATTATCATTTTCTTCTGTAACTATGGAAACCGATTTAATTGCAGGTAATTTTGGAAACCCTCATATATGCCAAAAATGATGATTGATTGAATTCGTATTCAGCTTATCACACATAAGGTTATACATGTATGTATGTATGTATGTATGTATGTATGTATGTATGTATGTATGTATGTATGTATATATATATATATGTATATGCATTTAAATCTAATTTACTTGTTAGAGGTAAGTAGAGTGCAAGCCATTTCTTTGGACTCTAGAGTGAATATGTAAATTCACCTTTTAGTAGATAACCATTTTACATTAAAAGTTCCTTAAACTCAAGAGAGGGTGCTCCAAAGATAGCGATTTTGCATTTGCGTTAAACCGGCGTATCTTACACTTATATCTGGTTCTTTCGATATGTTAATGATAATGCCAGCATGACGTATATTTTATCACTCTGTTCGATCTTGCACATTGACCTGTGCCTCGCGATTTAAATGAAAGTCTGTCAGTTGCGCAAGTCATCCGCAATTACTCGCTGACATTTAGGTAACAGGGTTGACCTACGTGCGAACTCATTTACTGCCAGGATATAGTTTCTTATCATAACTGTTGTTGCGGGGCAACCAGTGTAATAATGCATTGTGTAAGAACACAGACAGTCAGTATAGTTGAGAAACTAATCTTCGTCTGGTTTGACAAATTATGTCTAACATTACTGCATTTTATTGACTGGATCGACAACTTATAAATGAACTCAGTGGAGTAGAAACGTCGTTACGTTGCTTCGTTGTAGTGTTGTCTCAAAACTTATAGTATTATCATGGCTGCATATCATTTAGCCCAATAGAAATTCGTACAGTTGTCACTGATATGGCTGTAAAAATACATTTTAACCTGCATGATTTGGCGATAATGTGCTAAAATAAATGGAAAATATAGCTACGTTAGCAAGATGTTTGCCACAGCTGAGTCAGGAATATCCCACGAGCGGGAAAATAACCCCCTTCGGGATTATACATTTTAATTCCGATTGGACTAAATGACCCTTGAACTCTTTGGCACATGTAACTGCGGCTTGGCGCATGTTGAGGGGTAGGTATTACGCTTTCAACTGTCAAAGACCTACACAATAAGCCAGGAATCGGACATATGTCGTCCTGGCCAGTGCAACTTTTCACTACACTATCGGAATAAATACATTGTTTGTCTTTATCGCATCCCGATATGGAGATATTCCTGAGTAAAAGCAGATAAAAAGAAGTGAGTCAGACGATGTGTTGTCCCAAGACAACTGGCTCCTATTGACATATACAAAACAGACAAAAATAACGACCCAAAACAAAAAAATGAAGTAACCTTAAGGAACCATACATTAAAACTGACAGTATGCACAAGAAACACGCAAGGCTATAAACAAACAGCGACTGAATAAGTGCAAAATAAAAAATAATTATCACTATTCTATATAAAACTTTCAAAGCACCTCCTCCATACATACAATGCCACTCACAATATTAACTATTCAATAAAAAACAACAACTTACGATTACTTTAAATAACCTATATATGACAATCATTTTCGAGAATACATAAATATTAGAATATCAATATTGTGTTGCTCAAAAATCAAAACCTATAAACTTGGATTATCATAATAGATATATTAGGCAAACTGATGAAAATAAACATAAACAACGTATACGATCTGTAGTTAGAAACTATATATTTTTAATGGGCTTTCACATCTATTAGTATTCTGCATTTTTTGTTAATTTCATACATGAAAAATTGAATCGAATGATAGAAGAAATTCGAAACCATTGGATAAAATAATCTTCAAATCATCAGGTTTCTGAAAGAACCAGTTGTACTTGTCCTGAGGGGATTCATTCACGACATATATGGCTCATGCATCTAAGTAGGGATACAACCTGAGGGTACAAGCTGTACTCTGCAGACGTATGGTTGGTAATGAGTCATAGGGGTTATCTATTTGTTAGCGATTGCCCCTAGCAACCAATAAGTATAGCATATGCGCTTCTAAATAGAGCTCGTTAGTGTAGATAAGCCAGGGTGGTATTGAAAATCAGGTTATTGATAAACAAATTACAAGCAGTATTCGTTTACATACGTATGATAGCAAGAAGTTGTATTTTATTGTAATGAGGTTTATGTTATTTTGAATTGACATTGCCACCTATGGATATCATTGTTACTTTCGTTGTATCTTACATATACAAGTCTATCCCTTAAAGCAGCACTAGCTGCAAATGAAATGTTTTTTTTAGACTGTTTTATTAGATACATTGACGTACTCATAATATCACATACCCTGAACAAAATTGAATCACCTGTGGGTAAACGTATTTGTGTAGTTGCACACACAAAATGGTGTAATATGTCCATTCAAATTGATTTTTGGGTCTGAAACCAAACGTTAGCGCCCGAATAAATAATGATTTCAGCTTATTACGTTACTACTTCTAGATAAAATAGACCTGTAATTGACATGCAAATTGCTTCATTATTGGGACAGTACTTTTGTTGAATATATTGTTGATTGTGTGACCGAAAAAAATGATATTCAAATTAAAGCTGGAGCACGTTTAAAGCATTGATGTTTGCTTGTCTTCATCGAGTCATGGTGAAAAGGCCTGCTTAGGTCATTGTCTCTAGTATACATTAGTTGAGTGAAACACAATATTTAGGAATTTTGTTTACCGTAAATTTACAAAATAGTAAACGTTTAAATGGAGGTATATTAAAACAATATTAGTTTCGTCAACAATAGGCAACTCCTCACTTTCTTTTTATATTATGTGTGGAAACGTATATACTCGTGATTACATCTGTATAGTGCAACATGTTGTTTTGACACAGTTTCGAAAGCTCAGACTGTGTTATTGCCTACATTTGAAGATGTATTTACATTTGTTGGACTCGATTAGGTGCTAGCCAACTAACTTTATATCCCCTTTTCCTGGAAAAATGTAAACCTATCATCAGTACACTATCTCATTTTTTATATATTTCCGGAAGTAAGTGAACAGCGATATTAATATTAATATTAATATTGTCAACATTAGAAAAGTCATATATATGTAATTGTTTACAATCATATGCGTATCCTCTTGTGGTTATTTTTCGCCCTGCATCAGAATATCTCTGATAGTTACCACAGCATTGTAGTGTAAGGCTTTGTAACGATTCCTAATGATGAAATATTAATATGAAGAATACGTACTCTCAAAGAATTTTTAAGGGGATAGCTACTCGAGGAAATAGAGATATTTTCACTAACTATGGACTCTAGAGTCATTTCATGATTTTGCTTCGCTTAGAATTACTTGCTACTTCATATCTAGAGAAACATCATTTTCATCTTTTGCCTGTACAAGTACCCCTGCTTTGGGCTATTGCCTCACTGGGTCTGTCGAAATAATATATTAATGGTTAAACATCGAATATTCATGACTCCTGCGTGCTTATTCCCTGCAGTAAAACATCTCATGAAATGACTGTCCAGAACCCCTACTGAATTAAACATCTATTTATTTCCTGGAGTGACATTCTCCTTCATGATCATTGAAATACTCTACACAGTTAATTGTAAAGCATTTCAGAACTCTTAACTCTATCTATTACTAGAATACTTCAACCGTATCAGTTGCATTATAGCAACATTTGATAATGGTCACTCGACTGACTACCTGAGAATCGATATCAACACAGTCTGAACACTTGCTGATGAATTAGTCTAGTACCAATGCTTTGATTGGCTGGTTAATGACTCTGACCTTTAAGCCAAATATTTATGTCTGTAAGAGGAGAGTACAACATTATGCCTTACGTCTCATATTTTCAAAAGCTGACATCTATGTATTTATATGGTAAAGAACTGACTGCATGTTCAGGAAACTATCAAAAGGTTAACGGAATGGTAAAACATTTAATTACTGAAGGATAAATATACCTTTGCAGAAGTACAGAAACATGGCGAGATGCCTACCTTTCGGATAGATAGATAGGGATAGATAGATAGATAGATAGATAGATAGATAGATAGATAGATAGATAGATATCAACAAATTTTTGAGAAATACCTCTTACACCTATGTTTGTGAACTCATATATCAAATGCGAAACTGAAAAAAAAAACACAGTTTGATAAATCACACTCGGAAAATGCCCTCAGATTTGATATGAGATTCATTCTCAGCTCCATTATTTATACTTTGATAATTTTAAATCTTCTATTTTAGGTATAAGGTATAATTGACAATACCGAGAAATCAGATAGACAGTGTTATTAGAATGATTTACCGTCTTGATAAAAGATCGAATGTCAGCCATATGTGTTGATAGATCTCTTGCTAACTTTTTGAATGCTCCCAAGACACCATTGCAAAGGTAAGGGGTTGTGTGCTAGCTGGTGGTTTGTATTTGTCGTGTCAAAGATCACACATACATGCTGATGTATTGCCTCCACACTTTATCTTTGGAAAAACGTATTATGGTTTCAGGTCGACGATTTGGGAAATGAAGTCAATCGTGCACATTTTGCTGCTTGAGGGCAGCGTACAGTATGTCAAACAGTGCATTTCATACAGTGTAACAATGAGCCAAAACCATACCCAAAGCATAATGACGATGGGTAGAAAAACTGGCAATAACAAGTACAGGGAAATTGAAGATATCTTGGTGTTTCACTCATGGCATACATTGTTTTCACGGAATCACAGACATTTCACCGCCATAATAACAATAGCAGAGACACCACTTACAGCAGGATACCTTATCGAACCACAGTGACAAACATTCGTGTTTTTGTACAGTGCCGTAGCAACAGGGTTCTGCTGAAAAGAGCACACACATGGACTTGATTTTCTATTCTATATCCCAACTGTGCACGGCAACTATATGCATTTATTTATTTTGCACTTAGCGAATTTGCTTAGTGTATGTGAAAATGACATTTCACGTAATGGAAAAACCGAGGCAGCTTCACATTTCCCTGTAATATGAAGTCACAATTTAGAAAAAAAATCATACTATAAAAGAATATGAAATGACTTTGATACAGACGGTGTTAAACAAATATTTGTTTTTATTCCTCAAAGTAAACAAATGAAAAACTTGTTAGGTGTACGATCGTATCAAAGTGTGTCCTGCTATTTTGCTTTCTGTTTTCATTTGATATATCTCTCTAGATTATAAATGTGGGAAATTGCTCTCACAAACACTTGGTGAGAGGTTAACCTTCATACCTTTATAGCACATGATTCCGTGGACTACAAATACCCACATGTGGGTCATATTTGTAGTTGTATCAGTCTGTCTGTCTGTCTGTCTGTCTGTCTGTCTGTCTGTCTGTCTGTCTGTCTGTTTCTCTCTGTCTCTCTGTCTCTCATAGACACATATTGTGTGTCTGTCTGTATGTATGTATGTATGTCTGTGTCTGTCTGTCTGTCTGTCTGTCTGTCTGTCTGTCTGTCTGTCTGTCTGTCTGTCTCTGGCTGTCAGTCTGTCAGTCTGGCTGTCTGTCTGTCTATACCTCAATCTGTCTTGTCTATCTGTCTGTCTTTCTCCCCCCTCTCTCTGTATTTGTGTGCGCGAGCGTGCATATGTGTATGTGTTCCAGTTCGTTTGTTCAGACTAACACACGCATACGTGTGGTCTGAACAAATAAACTGGATTGAGCTGAACATGACACTATTTTCTCTTGAACGGGTAATACAAGAATGAGGTCAACCAATAGGTCGGGGATCATTGTTAACAACTAATTAGTAAAATGTGAATCGTTCAGTAATAGGATTCATCAATATATGGTTAAAAATATTAGCGCTGTGTTATAGATAGCGAATCCTTTACATATATAGATGGCGCCTGTAGGATAAAAAAAAACAAGTCTCTTAGCCTAGATTATATGGTTGCAGCCTGTGCGCTATGTTAGCTGGGGGCAAGCTGTTTACGCTGCTTACGCATTGCAATTAAGGTTCTACTCAGACTAGATTTCATCTAAGCCTCCCCATCAATACAGCTTATTAAAGTCTACATATTACAATACATACAAATCGTTCTCATTATTACCACACTGAAAATAAATTCAGGTCGTGTAGTTCACTTACCTTTAATTGTTAATCAACATCTCTCTCTCTGAAACCACCTCTCTTTCAAAGCGTTTTGTTTTGTCAGTTTAATAACTGTTTTTAGATGAACCTACAGTGTAAATCCTTAATCTTGTCGTTTGTTCTCAGGAGCTTACAGTTGTGGAGACACTTATGGTTCATCACTAATTGAATTTTGAAACTGTGACCGGGGTGTGGGTTGGGATAATTAAAATATTCTATAATGTGTATCAATTCTATACGAATGTACGCAATGAAAGCCAACTACAATTTGATTGATATTTTTACTGGATACCTAATACAATTCAATTGTCAAATTTGACATAAAATCGATATATGATTCCTCCATATTAAGCTTGGTCTGAATGTGCTTATTTTCAGATACAAGAAATGTGATTAGGTTTTATGCAACTGTTAGATTTGAAAAGTTGAAAACTACCCCTTAATAACTTTGATTATTTTTTGAAAGATACACAAAGTTATTCCTGTGGTCAGTAAGAGAAATACATAACTAATCAGGTTGTAAAACAGTGCTAAGAAGCATTCATTCATCTGTGGAGTTGATGGAGATGACTTTACAATATCCTACACAATATAACCACAGACCACGCACTTATAAGTCTTGTTATGGAGCGTGCTCAAGAAGTACACATTACAAGGTCGCTTTGAGGTTGTTCGTCTTTCTTATTTCGGTTTATGATATGTAGTTCATCATGTTGCACGAAAAACAACAACAACAACAACAACAACAACAACAACAACAACAACAACAACAACAATAACAACAACAACATTATACAAATTGATAGATTTTTTATCTGATTACTTCTTCATCAAGACAAGACGTATTACTGTCTGCATACATTGTCATAACTTATCTGCTAGCTATAAACAGGTTTTATAACATAAATATTACTGGTCTTGATTTATAGTAATAAGTAATGTTGATGTCTGTTTCTGATAACAGGACTTCGGAAATTAAGTCTGGATTCTATGTTATCTTTTTATACTATGTCCTTGTTGTTGATGTTGTTGTTGTTGTTGTTGCTGCTACTGCTGTTGTTGTTGTTGTTGTTGTTGTTGTTGCAGTTGTTGAGAAATTGCTTCAGCCTTAACACGGGAATCTCAGTGGTCACTGTACGTCTGTGAAAGCTTGATGACGACGTGTAAAAGAAGTAAATGAAGGCAACTTTATATGTGAAATACACGAACCAAAAATGCAGACTATGCTGTATAAATTCATCTTACAGTTGAGACATGGTTTCTGTAGAATGGGATTTTCAAACATGATCAAAGTACACTGAAATAGATGATAAATTCTAATCGTTTTATCTTTTGAGTGTAAAACAATCTTTAAATTTACACGGAAACAGAAGTAAATTCTCACCATTTCACCTTCTAGAATGTAAAAGGTCGGCGGTTGAAACTAGAGTCGTCGGTTTTGATATCGGAAACACATCGTTTTATTAGGGCTTATACTATAAATAGAAAGTTTTCGATGAGATTATTCCACGGTGCGTAAAAGAAAATTAATTTTCGGTACACAATCATGAACATCACTTTACCGACTGTGAACTCCTGAATTTAAGTTTCTCTTGCTGCGCTTCACTAAAATATCTTTGATCGCATTACGTTAATCAAATCTAAGATAAAAGCAGTCCATCCTCATGAGAACGACTCAAGGAGTTCTTTATGAACCGGGTTGAATTTAAGCAAACTGTTTTCTCAAAGGCTTTACACAACAATTTCATTCACTTGCACCTGCTTTTTTTTTCAATTATTCATAAACACAAACCTAAAGGTATATGGATGTATTCTTGTTTGCCATTCATTTATCTGTTTAACCTGCAAAGTTATTTATTCTGTAAGAAAATCTAACATTCGACCTGTTATGACATTGTCGACGAATCCTTTCAATTAATAATTTAAAACATTCCCAGAAGAGTTTAGTGAATCCTTGTAGACAATGTACTTAGCCGTAAGCAACTATTGATCTTTTTTCGGAGTCAACGGTTCCAGCCAGGGAATGACTTCGTGTTTTTTTCGTACAGGCGGCAATGTCATATTAGGCCTAAAGTAATTGTTTGGTTCCGGTTACCCGACCCCACCTATTTCATTGACATTATTAAAACTAGGATCGATCGGGTTATCAAAAAAACACATTTTTTTATTTAGCCTAATCAATGGTGTTTTCCCTGGAAAAATGCAGTAATTTGCATAGAAAGGCATTTTTGGTTATGTTAATTATTTTTTGTACAAAAGAAATGATGAGATTCATACCACATGTATTAGTTAGCTTTGGGAGAACCCATGAGTTACGCATGAAAACACACATACATATATACAGGTCTACATACTGTAAGTCTAGAAAATATTTCAAATGACAAATGTTTGTTACTTGAAGTTCACTTCTGTGAGAATACAACCACTGACATTGAAGCATAGACAAATGTATGTAAGTTGTAACCTGTTGCATGCTGGGAACGTAAACAAGTTTATTGGATTACTTAATTCTTGGCACAGCATGCTGGAACTACAGACTTGTATTAGATGTCATCATTTGATAAGAACAGATTTATGGCCTCTTTACATGATAGTTCACATTCACAAACAAATTTGTAAAAAGGAAAGACATCAGCTCAAATCGAAAAGTGACAAAATCCATTTTTCAAATGAATATAGATATTGATAGATATATTGGGGAATAATGTTATTATATTTGTACATTGATGAAAAAGAATATAGAAGAAAAGAAAGAGCACTAACTTTGAATGACCAGCGCAAAACGAATGATCTGGATGCGAGTGATCGATCAGGGAATAAACTCCTTATTTTTGTTTTGACGCATTCAACTTGCGTGTGGTAAAATGTACGTGTAGTTTGTTCTTTATTAGTTCTAGGAATGGTATATTCATTAAATGATCCCATGTAATTTGCAATAAATCCACGCTATATATTAAACACGGATATATCTTTCTTTACGTCCACAGGTATTAGGCGACAACTACGGTTAGTTTAACAATTGATGCCAGGACTAAGGCATTCTTATTGATGAAACATGTACAGTCGGGCAATCTTTCAGCACAATCAAATTATACGCAGCTTTTAACCATTCAACAATGTTAGCAACACTGAGTTACTGGGCAGGAGGAAAATTGTCGAAAGCATGAAAGTAATAATGCAAAGGAATGAGAAGTGTCGGTGAGCTTCCACATTAGGTGTCAAATGTCATGGTGTACTGTATTAGAATAAAAAGTTATAGAAGCTTAGTTGGACACATTTGAATAATGTATATGTTCTTAAACAGACACTGGCGAACATATAATCGATTGATAGGCAGTCTATCTAGTTTAAGTATTTGAATCGACGTCGGACGTTGTGAAAGGGAACAAACCTTCTTGTAATATTAAAGTCACATTTTCACTTTCACTTCAGGCACTGTCAAAACAAATACAATGGCAGCATAAAACGGAGGAATACTTTTAAGTGAATGTATGGGTTAATGGTGTAACCTTATACAATACAGTATCATTTGAACATTTGTTGAACTCGATCTTGACCATTGTGCATCTCCCCCTTAAGATAAACATTAAAACATTTGACATTCAACCTAGTGATATTAAAGTGATTCTCCCGTTACAGTACTGGCTATTTGTCATATATGAAATGTTGTATATAATTTATATAATAGCGCTAGCTCTCTAGCACAGTATACAATGCAATGACACATTAATTCTTTTCTTCAATTCAGGGAACTGATTGTCGTTGTCGTCGGTCTACAAATAAAGTAATGACTGACTGACTGACTGACTGACTGACTGACTGACTGACTGAATCAATCAACCAATCAACCAATCAATCAATCAATCAATCAATCAATCAATCAATCAATCAATCAGTCAGTCAGTCAGTCAGTCAGTCAGTCAGTCAAATCAATCAAGTCATTTATAAAGCGCCAGCATTCAATACTAAGTAAAGTTCAGAAGCGCTGTACAGGTACGAATACATGTTGTAAGCTCTGTTCAAATGTATTAAGGATCTTTCTAAAAGACCAAGCTGTGGATTTTTGATGTATTTCCAGTGGGAAAGCATTATATGAATTATACATTATGTATTCCAGGCGTTGGAAGATACTCGTGAGACACTTTGATCAATGTCAGTTGTTACTGACTAACGTGTTTAGTCTGTATTTTGAACATAATACTTCTAATAACGCTGTTG
This sequence comes from Glandiceps talaboti, assembly GCF_964340395.1. Lineage (NCBI taxonomy): Eukaryota > Metazoa > Hemichordata > Enteropneusta > Spengelidae > Glandiceps > Glandiceps talaboti. Next base: position 18,308,668 of record NC_135557.1, read on the forward strand.
ATATATTTTAAACATGTACGTCTTGTTAGTCGTACTTCGCCATCTGTTATATCATTTCATTGTTGTTTATCATTTATTAGTTTGATTTGAATAACGGCTGACAGAAATCCAACACCGTAGTGATGTAATTGGCAACCGTATTATGTGTAAATTGTACCATCTGACATTCTGAGGTTCATTCAAGGAGCTTAATAAAAGTAAGTGTGATATTTCAAGTCGGAAGCTAAGTGACAACCAAGCTTTATAATTGGGGTCTTAATAGGGTAAAGGTTGTTATATGAATGCTTTAATCCCATGCACTTATACAGGCTTCAATGGATGCTGCCCAGGAGTTGAGGAAGTATAAAACGGAATAGTTCTACCCATATGTACGTACAATGCATGAAAGGCGCTTTGATCACACGGTGGAATACCAATATAAGAACTAACCTTATTGTCATTACTATGACGAAGGTTCAATCGGTTCTTTTAAGATCTGTGTTCTTCTTCGATAGAAAAAGTGTAGTTAAAATTTCAGAATTTAAACAAAAACAGCGCTGTAACTTTCTTACGTTGTTTTCAACCATAACTTACCAAGTTTACGTCATCCCTGACATAAATGTACAACTATTTGAAACCTCAATATGAGTGACATATGATAAAAGAGGTGGGTCATCTAATTTAGCTATGACGCTTCGAAAGATCCATTAATCTTTATGTCTGTCAAAGTTGCGATAAACTTTATGATCCTACAATGATTCAATCTTTTAGTCGCCATTACAGTAATCACATCAAAGCAAGAGCTCAAATCTAAGTTCATACTGCCCACATTATATATGTTATATATTCAGAAAAAGTAATAAAATGATGTCTTAAAGAGCGAAGGTGACCTTAGCATCGTAAATTGCCCATATGTTCTAATATACCATGGTCAATGAAATTAAATAACAATATCAATGATAACATGTTTCATCGTACTTGTAATATTCCGCGTATTATTATCACTTTGCCTTTATTTCAAATAACTTTAGTCAAAAGCAAATATCCAAACTATTCGAAAGTAAAAATATAGAACAGAAGGAAAACCAAAACCAAAGACAACATGAAATAGAACAATTACATAACAGATATGTCCACTTATAAAGTAGTGTACATTTACTGGTACGTCTAGTGATGGGCATTGTAGCGGTTTCAGTTCACCAGCACTATAATAGTCACGGTTCTGTATTGATACTACTGTGACACTGAACTATGTCTCGCTATCATCGAACAAAATAAACAAAACAAAACACACGTAACACATGAAACCTTCTTAATTGGTTGGAATATATTGTTTTCGAATCAAAGTTCAATGTTAAAATTGCCAATGTAACAACAACTAGTAGATTACATGAGACTCTCAATAATAGCATGAATATATACGAACGTTCATCATCACAGAATTTGTAGTCAACGTTGTAGCAACCAATGGTATTACATTAGTTGTCAGGTAGCAGATAGGTTTCACCTCACACTTTCAATCATCTGAATACATTAGCCACTATTGAATTTATGACATATAAATGTCATTGCCCTGAAGCTATTTCAATTTCAATCTCTCAGAATGCTGCCCGCTGACATTTGTAACCAATTTTAGTTAGTGCGGATTTCATTAGTGCAGAAGGGTATCTCAGTGTCTGTGCATTGTAATTCTTCCCTTTCAGTTGGTGGTTCGGTCTCTTGTCTGGTCTAGTTCAATTGCAATAGCCAGCATTTTCAAAAAACACGACATGTTTTTGGTTGCCAGGTGAAGAATAAACGTAAATCAACAACAGTATATGTGGTACAGGATGTTATCCTTAAGAATGTGTCAGTGAAACTTAGTCAGTAGCTGACTCTCTTCTCCGCATAGGTTTATTGTCAAATACATGTTATAGTCACACCTGTAAATGTGTTTTTGAATGCGAGCATACACTTTTCACATAGGCTAGGCAATTTAGGGAGACACACAATGGAAATATCTGTCAACAACACTGTTTCCATAAGGTTTGGTTAAGCATGAACTTAACTATGACAAGAAATTAAATAATTTAAAATTAATAGAATACTACTTAAAAGTATACTGCGTCTGTTGGGGCTTAACGGTCACTGGGATCCAATTGAAAGTTCTCCCAATATCCTATCAGTGTAGCCTACGGGTTACATATGATAAAACCTTTCTTCAGGAAAAGCTATTTTCTGTCATTCTTCCAGACAACTGCTTTTGACACACTAATTCTAATTGAAATCCGAACTGGATCGCCAATGTCTTCAAGCAGGTAATCTTAATCACTGGAAAGTAAAAAGGAAAACTGCAATTAATTCGTTCGGGGATTTGCTTTGGCGATTGTATTTTTGCGATTTATTCTCAATGTAAACACAATAACTGCTCGCTGGTTTTAATTCCAGGAATATTTTCAGATATTAAGGAGGTTCAGATTTTCCTGAAAATTTCCAAATTGAAAAGTTGACAATATTCAGTGCTGCAATACTCAACACATTTTCCGAATAAATGACGATGTAATATAGGTCAGGTGGGGAGTGGATGCATAAATTCCAAGGTCATGTCAAGGTCAAGATCAAGGTCAACTTATGATCAAATGATTGTTTCTAAATAATGAGCATTTCTCTTGCATCAACCCCTCATACCGCCCCTTATTAATTTCAATGTAATGCTTATTTCTAGTAGTTTACAACATGAGTTATGACAGCAGGTTGAAAACTCCATATACGTTATGAAATGCTTATATAAATCAATGGCTAGACTGTAATAAATAGCGTAAGACTTATCGTGATTTAGAGCCCCGTTGGAACTTTCGTTCAGTTATTTGCTGGGAGAGTAGATTTTCGATTTTCATATTTACTTGAATTATTTATATGCCTCCAGCAACTTTAGATGTAAATCTGCCATGTGGAGCCAGTCATAAGACTTATAGACGTTATCCTTTCTGATCATTCTTTCAGGCGGAAAGTAAACTATGTATCTAATGAATCAGTTCATAGTTCGTCAATACTTCGTCATTACCTTCACGTAAGTCATGAAAATGTCTGTATTGCTGAAACACAATTTATAATAACCGTGATAGTCTTTATAAATAACAGAAGGTAATGGATACAACACATGTACACACACACACACACACACACACACACTATTCACTCTCATCCTATTCACACAAAGGCCTACATAATTAGATTGTATCATGGAGGGACGAAACAGTCGGCTATGGCATATTACTCATTAAAACATTGATTATAGGTACCCAGGTAGGGCATGTAAAGAAGGTACACATATGGATGGCTGCCTCCATTGCCTTGAACATTTGTTAACACATATAGTCAAGCGAGTTATATTAACTCGATAATATACATCAAATGCGACATATCCAAAATAAATTGAATACAAACACAAACTATAAATATAATCATAGGTTTTGTAAATACATGTTTCAATAGTTTGAGAGAAGGGAAGGTGACGCACAACATGATCATGAAATCCTCGTTATTGTTGTTTTACATTTTTCTCACCTTTGACCTGTAAATGTATTCCATGTATCAACAAGCAAGTGACCTGGTTAGTACATAGCAATTAACGTTTGTATCATCATCATCACCACCACCACCACCACCACCACCACCACCACCACCACCATTATTCTTTCTTTCTTTCTTTCTTTCTTTCTTTCTTTCTTTCTTTCTTTCTTTCTTTCTTTCTTTCTTTCTTTCTTTCACCCCCCCCACACACACACACATATATATATATATATATATATATATATATATATATAATAATAATAATAATAATAATAATAATAATAATAATGTCACATTAACAATATATAAGAAGTTGTATCTTTAGTAACAGTTAAAAACTCTCCTAACCCCACGTCACCCACATACTCCATTTCCCTTAAAGCAAAACAGAAATGTCAAATATATATTACCAACCATATGATATCTGAATAGTTCATTACAAGTAACCCACAAAATTCGGCATGTACACGTTATATTGTACAATGTATATCCCGGGGTGGATATGTGAGACTGCTGAGACCTAGTTCTCTGACTCTGTTTTTTTTAAATAAATGTTTTATGATGTTTACCATTAACATGTTACCTGTAAGTGCTTTAGTGTATGCCACAACAAATCTCTATGCAATATTAAAGCAATTTGGTAAATATGGGATGGGAATTAAATGTTACACATAAAACAAGAATTATACATTATTTAGTGTATCTCGAAGCTTCCAAAAGGCACAACATCTCCAAGCTAACGATACACTGCGTTTATATGATGTACTGTAAAGTTGAATGGACATTTACAAGGCCAATTCATGGAATACAAATTAAAGACTCGATGATTGTATATAAAAAAACAAAAATCCTTTCAAGATATTGGTGTTCAAGCTGTGTCTGGAAACCCAGGGGGGGGGGGGGGTTGAATTTTGTAATAGGTGATATATCATTCGCTATATGTCAACGCAATTAGATCAGCTATGCATAACGTTGATACTTCTAAGATGCATTTCCCTTAGTTGCAATCCTTGTATGTTGCACGGCTTTGAACATAACAGTTCTATATTTCCTGGTTGTTTATCTTATCAACCACAAGCTGATATAATGGCACATGACACTTCTACTTAAGTCATAAACCTACCTAGGAATGGTCTTTGTATCTAGACACGTGTTTACATGCGTCTCAACTCGCGAGTGTATTTAGGAAATTTTAAGAGCGAGTATAATTATGAGGAGAGTGATTGGGGATTAGTGTATAACATGTAACAAAGAATACATTAAATCTATCAACTGATCATGTGACCAATATGTACATCTATATTGAACATAGAATAGGAAAATGTTACATATCTTACAATCTCCTAACTGGAACAAGTTAGAGAGTTACATAGAAGTGCACTCTCCTTTGTCATTAGTACTAATACTCATGGCTAATACATCACCTTTAAAGCATTTCACCACATTACACGGCGATCAACCCCTGTACGTGCTAAGAAAATGTAATGTTTCAGCATTCACATAATTTCATCACATTCTTTCCTTATTTACATTGTTTATGTCAACCTAGGAACATTTGCGACACCTTTATCTGCTGGGATATTAAAAGTGTCCGTGAGTAATGCATAAAACGTGGCATGGCGTGATGTTTGCGTAATTATCTAATTTGCATAACGGATGTCGATTCACATCGAATTCAAAAATACGTGTTTACACTTGAACATGATATATGTTTACATTACCTGTTGTATTTTACACCCGGCTAGAACCCAATGTTCGAAACATGTTGACCTCAGAGTCTGTTATCTTTCCATAAATTCACTACCTTTGCTTTTTTACGAATATGTATAGAATTAGCTTTTTTCGATTTTTGAAGAGATGCTGTTGCCTAAGTATACCCTTTAAAGGTGTTTTTAATTTACTTGTAAATGCTGTACGGAGGGTAACCTTAATTTTAGTGACTCCATCTTTGAAATCACTTACAAGTACAACACACTATGTATTCAATTATTTATAATCTCATTTTGGAAATGTAGCTGTACACAGAATACTCATATCCGGAGTAATCCATCGAAAGCTTTTTCAACCTCGTACATCAGCAACAAGAATCTGATAAGATATGACTTTTTCAGGAAGCAAATTTGTAATTTGACAACATTATCATTCTAAATCATTGCAAGAGAGACAAACAGCTTGCTGAGCATGTAAATGTACTCTGGCCATTATTCTGAGTAGGTCTAGTTTTACAAACAAACACCTTAGATTGCAAAAACAGTATCATTGAAAACCCAGCCTGCTGAGTCCACGTCGTGATGGACGACTTAAGTTGATACTTAGAAATATCAATTGAAATTTCACTTCCAACAGGCAGGCAGTGTTTGCAGTTAATTTATCACTCTTTCTGGTTTCAGTTTGTCGTACGCTTTGATTTATATCGTCCAGGAGGGATAGAAAGGTATGGATGTTTGAAATACACCTGAAATAGAATCACCATATAGAACGTTTTGTACTTTCTCGGCTAATGTTTTGTGACGAAATCCACTTCAATATTCGTATTAGGTAAGTTAACACTTGTTTCTATTTAACATGATGTAAATATAAATTTTATTACATACATTATTTCGGGTTTATTAGTTTTATTTTTCTTGAAGTCAAATTAATCACATAGTTTCGTTGATGCCAAAAATATTAATATTTTTCAACATGGTGTGAGATTTCTCCAAGGTGTCCAGTTTCCTATGATGATTACATTTAACAAGTGACAATAAGTTTTCATTTGAATATTTTAAATAGAACATGATGACTTTTAAGATGTCTCTTTGCTTGGAATTATTAGAATGCAGTTATCCTTAAGGCACTCTGTACTGTATTAATACAAGGTATTGTATGTAGTGTATAGATTTTGAATATTGTGTTCAGATAGCAAAACAATATTCGATTGCATTCATATCGTTTCAATCTGCAATATCACGAATCTGCCAAGTCTCACAATGCAAATATAACGCCCGACTGTTATATTTTATGATATGCCATTGCCAAAATTACGTAAAAAAATATATAACTTAGTTCAGTTCAAAAACCATACATATTATTTTTAAGCACTGTATCCCGACTTGGGCCTTAACATCAAAGTGTTCGTTTCTACAGCTGTACATTCAACGTGCTTTCTCTATATTTACATTGAACCTGTCTTCATATTATTGTAATTGCATAACTATATATTTGATATTTGATATGTATGTATGTATGTATGTATGTATGCATGCATGCATGCATGTATGCATGTATGTATGTATGTATGTATGTATGTATGTATGTATGTCACCTATTGAGTGAAATCCATTATAACGCTATACTTGAGGCGCAGAATAGAATGTACGCAGAATATATGCATGAGCCAATTATAAGAATAAGAATGTCACTTAAAACTTTATTTGCCAAAACTGTCGACGAGTTGACAAATTCGAATATAATGTCAGACGTACGTTTCTGTTGAATTGGCATCGTGTCTAGACAGTAATGATAGCAGATAGAAAGTAAAATTGCTATCACAGTCTGCTCAAAGCAAGGTAGCTCAGATTTCCTGAAAGATCAAAGATTGAATCAATCCAAAATGTTCAATACCCATTTATACTTTCTTTCATGAAAGTAAGAAGACAGTTTTTAAGAAATGCTAAACTCTCTTGATAATTGTTTGGTTTCCTTTGGAAAAAAGCAATGTTATATGAGACAGTAAGTGTGAACGATGGCTTTCGGCACTGTACTACGGGAATGGTGTTTCAACGTAATGATCAATTTTGTTGAGACGTGAGCCACAGTGATGTTCTGCTTGGATAACATATACCTGTTTAAATTTCCTGCTGATTCAATTTCATTGGTAATACACACACATATGTGCTGTCGCCTGGATACCGGTATGACATAATCGGGTAATTGCACGAATGTGGTGTTCTCTACAGTAACACCTTCATCAGCGTAAAGAATGACAGCAAAGCTAAAACCAATTCAAGCACGAGTGCAAATACTCTAAGTGCCAAAGCTGGAACTTACACGACATAGATCCATCTTACTATAGAATGTGATTATCCGACATAACCAATTTTATTGACAAATACAACTGTGATTTCATTTATATACATGAACTGATAATACATAGAGATAATATGCCAAAAGGTGTTAGCTATTGCACTGTGGTATTCGCGCATACCACTGCATGTAATCATTGGTAAACATAATCTATAATAATGTATTTGGCTAGTCTAATCTTGTTTAAACTGGCATAATTTCATACAAATAGCAACTGGCTCAATTGCGACCATAAGGGTACGAAAAATATATTAAATATGGGTTTAGCCAACAAAATAAAAAACTTCAAAGTTTGGACTATAAAGCATATCCTGCTATACTCTTAATTTATGACTAAGGTCGATTCCAGCTGACTCTTATAAACCTCAGGTCTTTAAATCCTCGTCAACGATCGCTCCATGAAGACGCTTCGTCGTCAAAACCTTTTAAAATACGACAGGTTAAAATACACAATCTATACAGCCAGTACTTGAAAACAACAAATTCAAATTATATATACATTATTCTAACTATGGCCATGTTATTGTAGGACTCCCAACTGATGCAAAGCAACCCACGCAAATGTACGAATCAATCTCTCGAGAAGTAATGAAACATCCGAAGTGCATGTATGTGCTTGATGTGATTTTCCATAATCTAATGATGAAAAATGAAAACAGCGCAATCTATTTCTCATTATATTAATTGTCTTTCGATAGATATTCATATAATATACTTGGTTTCATTTGGAAGGTATTGTTTGTTTAACAATTTCCATTTTGTATGGACGTTGTTCTTATGCCCTGAGATTGCGATATGGCTTGATAATTTTAGCACATTGTGTAAATATAACCCTCTAGTCAATTTCACAACGTACTTTGAGTATGAAATTGAAGACAAATTAACAAGATTACATTAATTATGTTATACTTATAATTTCTCATTACTTTTGTTATCCCTACGGAAATAAGTATGTTGTTATTGATATTGTTCTGGCATACGTTTTAATAGAGGAGCATTCTAAAGGTATTATATATATTGAACTGAAAATGAAGACATTGGCACATAGTATACAACAAACATAGCATATTTGCTTTCACAGGAAAAACTAATATCCGCTGCTGTATTGCCTTAATGCATATTCACATATTGATATCTTTTGATCAACACTTTTCATTTCTGATCAAGAGACGGTAGTAATGAAATGATAACATCTCATAAATTCTAGACACAGGATATACGCAAGATTACACGTAGCATTATTATAATGGACCAAGCGATACACATTAATCAACACATTCGACATCTCTCTTCGCACATCATGCATATATGCAACAACTTCAAGTGTTTTATGTCAGATAGGCTATGTGGTAATATATACAGCAATAATTGCACCGGGACCATTTCAAGAATTAAATGACGTTTTCGGCAGCAATATCATCATTTTTGAAAAAAAAAATACTAAGTAAAAGTAGGCGTATGAAGGGTCAAGAACGTGTTAGTATGACAGGAAGTTATGTAGTACGCATCACTGAAGGTTTTCTTTCTCATTTTCTCTTTACAGAAACCGAGTGCATGTATAATAAAGACGACATATAAGGAAACTGCTCGAGGTAACATTGGATGCCTAAATAGACTGAAAAATAAGGTAAGCGTATATCTTCTTTTGTCTGCCTACCACATGTTGTCGATACTGACAAATGTTTTACAATGTACTTCAGATAGGGCTCTCATTTGCTATGGTGGAAAAGGTAGGATTTCTTTTGACTTTCATATGATGCGAGACCTTTCGGCGAATTAAGAGGAAAATAGTAGCGGCATACTTATTTTGGTATATCTACAAGAACTATTTGGTTATAAACTATAATTGAGTAAAACGATAGTGATTAACTCGATTAGCTTAATCAAATTACCTTGTAGTCTGACACCTTTTATACAAGGCAATTTTGATTGATTGATTGATTGATTGATTGATTGATTCACTCACTCACTCACTCACTCACTCACTCACTCACTCACTCACTCACTCACTCACCCACTCACTCACTCACTCACTCACTCACACACTCACTCACCCACTCACCCACTCACTCACTCACTCACTACTAAAGCCATAGGTAAAGACGGCTTTTTCATAACACAAACAGCATGATCTCACAACACTGTGTTCGTTTGTTAAAACTGTAAAAGATTTGTTTATGATTCACCATATGGTTTTGCTTTTCACAGACTATATTGTAAAAAACGTACACATATTTATACCTAAGACATCGGTGATTTACAATGAGCAGTAGTTTGTATGCCTACAATGTATATCAAAGTACTACTAAAAGGCCATTGAGTCGCCACTGAGGGTTCAAGCCATGTGTGTACCCATTTACTGGATTGTAACAAAATTCTATTAAGATAAAAAATTGTCTTTGTGACAAACTAACAATCCATTCGCAATGCTAATATATACACACAAACATGATTCTCCGAGACTAATCTGGGGATGCACAATAAGATTAAATTCAATCTAATTTAGCAAACTCATCACTCCATCTCAATCTCGATTATATGTACCCACGCAAGATTGGCTCTGAAATCTACAGTGAATTGCAATGTGTAACAATTTGATTTAGTGAATAGTTGGAATGGGGACTGATTAACTATCTTTATAAATGTTTGATATCTGATAGGATATATTCACTAGGGAAGAGTAGACCGGATGAGATAAAAAACAGTTAATGCAGCATGGATTTATAAATCACTTTGTCCAGAAAACAACAATTGATGTGGTTTAACGAGCATGACAAAAAACCAAACAAATCCCTGAAATGTTCTTAATTGATAACAAATGTGTTAATGTACATATATATATTATTTAAGACACTGTATCTGGTTTATCAGGATATATTCACTTCGCTCTAATAACAAAAATCTACTTCATGTACCCCGTTGTAACACAAACTCATACGGTGAGCGTTCGTTCTCGCGAGCAGCGCCAGTCTCGAACAGTATACCACTTGAACTTCGTTCTTCGTCAACTGTCGATAAATTCAAGAAGGGCATCAAGACACCCCTGTTTGCAAGAGCTTTTTCCAACTTTCTACATCGATCTACTATTGTTCCTGTTCACCGCCATAGAACATTACGTCGTATTGGATATTGGCGCTATGCAAATTCTTTTGATTGATTGATATTACGTAAGACAGGGAAGTTTATCTCTTCCATCATATTCATACTTCATTTCTGGTCATATGTGTTTGAACTTTTTCATGTTATATCTGATAGCTATATGACAAACGATAAAACGAACCATCACTCACCTTAAATTGATAACAGGTCCTCTTACAGGTCAGGATTGAATAACATGTATGCTATACATTTCCATATATATTATTCTTCACTATTAAAGTGGATGCCATTTAAAAAGTAACATGAACGACCTAAACAACATACTACAAGTGCGTCTGTTACTTTTGATGTATTGATAGGATTGTTGGCAAGATTTGCATAGTATTTCATAATTTTATCCCTCTAGTGAAATACTAAAAGCACAATCAAAGTACTTTGGTAGAGTATGTTAATATCGAAACATGTCTTCTAGACCATTACAATTTGTCTTCTGGCAATGCAAAACTAGTTAATTTGCATATTAGGCATGTTCTTGACTTTTTTAATACGTATGATAAATTACATCATCAGGTTGTTTATATGTTAATAAAAGGTCTGAGTTCAGTCAGTTACAATCAATGGTTTAATGTGCTTCATGGCGTAGAATATAGCGAGTACCTTTTATATATGCAAAAAAAATGTGCCCAGAAGAGTATAAACTCAGTCTGTGCCCCTTTTTCGTTAAGTTACGCCTTCATGCGTACATTATAACAAAATATCGCTCTCCATACTACAACAGAGTAACATTGCCCAAATTAACCTGACAACAATATGTGTTCAAAACGGCAATGAAATCTAATAAAAACTACTTGTGACAAATGTCCGCGGAAAATTATTGCTAAGTCAGTACTAATCCCGAGGTAATGACAAGTCAGGCAATAGAGTGACTGATGGAGGTTTTCAATGAGACTATTCCTCCATTTATTTCCTTAGGATCTCTATGTGAAGTAGTAAATTGGAAAGGGAAATCCACCCTGATGACAAGAAAGATTCAGATAATTTAGCAAGCGATTGCTACCTTTATAACTACTTGCAACGTTATCAAGAAAATCGATATGTGTATGTGTGACCTACATAGAAATATCCATACTAGACTGTGCAAGTCACTACATGAAAGGGTATCTTGTAGTTAAGGTGAGGTTTAAGAGTGTATATACATTCTACGTAAACCAATGCTGTGTAAACTGTGTTATATATTTTATGAATAGAGGAATTAGTTGATGATTAGTCACTGAATATAATATTTCAAATACTGCAAATGATATCAAGATGACACGATGTCGGTCTTTCATTGTGATTGTAATGGTCGTAACGATCGATAACGATATAACATGGTAACTGCTTCGACCAACAACAAACACACACACACACATACATACATACATACATACATACATACATACATACATACATACAAACGTATAGACATGCATATACGTACGTTCATACATACATACATACATACATGCATACATACATACAGTGACAGACATACAGACGGACGGAAGGACTGATGGATAGATAAAAGACAGTCAATACTTGCACAACGCTTTGAACGCACAGTCGTAAAGTGTCATTATTTCAAAAAATATGCGTAAAAATATTATGGTACTCAGGGATATATATATATATATATATATATATATATATATATATATATATATATATATATATATATATATATATATATATATATACACACACCACAGTTATCTTTTCCATACAATACAATTGTAAAGGTGTGAGTACTTGTGAGTATTTGTACATTAAATGCCAATCCTTGGTAATAAATATGCCCAATAACTATGCCCGGATGGCGTGGGCGTTCCTTCTCAGAAAATGCAATTATTTTAATTCTCAGTCGAGAGGAAAAAGTACGAAAGATGTTGTCTGCATTTGCCAATAACAAAGATTAATAATATGTTTAACAAACGTCAGGAATAGAGCTTGCACAAGTTATACCTATATACCACGAATTGTACATATATTCTTAGATAATCAGAGAGGGGTTTTCAGTTAGACAGTAATAATTACAATATGTCATCGTTACCCAAATCTGTCAAGTGTGCAACACAACAAACACATAAGGACACACGTGTACTGACGCATTCATACACAAATATAACACACACACACACACATACATACATACATACATACATACATACATACATACATACATACATACATACATACATACATACATTGCTCATGTAGTTGTGAAAAGCAGTTCACTCACTGTATAAAGATATAAATGTGTGAAAGCTGTGGAGATAGGGTTTTGGTTCTGATAGTTAACAAATGATATACGTGTACCTTCTAAGAAAAACATTAATAGGTGATCTCGATTCGACGTTTTGCAGTCATTGTGGCATAGGCAAGCACGTATACACAATTCATTTTTCAAACACACACGAGTAAGACATTCAAAATATATATTTATAGCGTAAAGAACATTATGGAAAAATAGGTATTTAGGTGTAACAAATCTTGCGGGAGGTGTTTTACTTAATTATATTTAGTTGGCGTAAGATTACCCCTCTCATCTTATTTTGTTAAAATCCAAGTAAAACATTTAGTAATATGAAGTCGTTTAAACTTTCTAATATAATTGGTATAATTGGTAGTCTCCAAAACTTGCAAGTTTAATTCCCACCTGTTCACCTTCTCTACATAGACCATATCCATAATCGAACCGTGAAGCTAATGCATCAGGGAAATTCTAACCCGATTCGTAAATGCAATTACTGTTAATGATTCCTGCATCCCCAGGCCACGTCAACTGTAGCGGAAGACAAACACAGGTATTAACGTTGTTTTGTGTCTATATTTAGCTTATTACGGAAGTTATTCCGTAAATGAGAAGACATCGTTAAAGCTTCAACTATCAAGGTTATTTCGCTAAACAGGGCAACCTTTTCCCAAGGAGATGCTTCTAGGATAATGAAAGGCTTTCAAAAAGAGAGAAGTTGACCCCCCCTCCCCAAACCAACAATAGGACGGGTGGACAGGCAGGAAGGCATGCAGGAAGGCAGACAGACAGAAAGACAGACAGATAGACATGCAAGAAAACAAGCAAACAAACAAACAAACAAGCAAGCAAACAAACAAACAAACAAACAAACAAACAAACAAACAAACAAACAAACAGACAGACAGACAGACAGACAGACAGACAGACAGACAGACATACATACATACATACATACATACATACAGACAGAGGCGGACAGGCAGATAGACAGATTAACAAACGGAAGGACTAACGGGCAGAGACAGGAAGGTAGGCAGACAGACACAGACACACACACATATACGTTCCTGAGAATTGTACATGTAAAAGTGCACGTATAGGAAGTAGCTTATCATCAAAGAGCGAGACATGCAACAGAACAATATCGATGTAGATTAGGAATTGTTGTCAGTCAAACTGTGCTAAATATAAGTTAGTAGCGTCTACATCAATAAACACCAATCGTCTATCAATCTCAGTCGGTGGCATTTACGTAAGTGAGGATATTAGTTTATCAAGTTCTTCTCTTGAGTGAGTCAAGTTAGACATTCCGTCTCTTCAGAGAAACATCCTACATGTTGTTTATTGTATGTTATATGCGTAAACGTTTATAGATTTCAGTCAAAATACCACTTTGTAACTTAATTATACATTGATGACATTTAGCTGTAGATTAAGCAGACAAGTTTACATGACAGCTATTTGAGTGTCTACAAGTCCATGACACCTGGACTGATATCAATCAACATACTATGACGTCATCGCACTAAAGTAAGTTTCATTAACAAGTCTAGAAAGGTGACGTTATGTTATATTCGCTCACTCTATAGAGTTATAATTTCGGTGAGAAATGGGTATTTATATATTATTTTTAAAATAACTGATAACTGTGTTTTCCTCCTTAAAAGAAAGATTCTTTTTAGAACTCAATGATAAACAAATAAAGACAGATGTTTAAAAGAAATATGTAAAACAAACTTGTAAACATAGGTATTCACTATGCCGACCACGTCATGACCAGTCTTCGCATGCGTATGTTGCTTCTCCGTGAATTGAAACACAATTGTGCATAAATGGTTGTCACTTGACTTGACAAGTGCTTATGCTTACCCAGGTTGTTTACAACTCACTTGATGTTTGTAATAACTTTTTGTTAGAAAGATGGTGAATGCATAAGAGATTAGTCAACTGAAGCAAGATGTACCAATAACAGAACTTAACAAGCATTCCTGACAATTGCCCCACTTTATATCTTGACGTACGTTGAATACGTTTTGTGAAAGTTCTTAGATTGTAAAGACTGTTAAATAGCAAACTTTTGACGTGACATTCAAGTGGAAAATATGCACATTGCAAACATTCATCCCTACGCTTTCGATTATTCTTAAAGGACGAGTTTCACAAATAATGTACATTTAACTTCGATCCTGAAAAAAAGAACCCTAGGCCTAATATTATATAATTATATAGTATATATATATATATATATATATATATATATATATATATATATATATATATATATATATTATATATATATATACATACATACATACATACATACATGCATACATGCATACATACATACATACATACATACATACATACATACATACATACATACATACATACATACATACATACATACATACATACATACATACATACATACAAACAAAAACACATACATACATACTCACATACACGCCATATATATTATGATATAGGTGTAATTTACACAAGACTTTTAGTAATCCATGGCTCTCCTCACCACAATTTATCAGTATCATTTCGACAACGATTTAACGACATACCTACACATGAATGTGTTTGGATTAAAAGAAAAAACAACTCAGTAGTGTTTGTCGCAGACCTACTTAACGTGTAGCCCTGCATAATAACCTCGGAATGTAATACTGCTTGAAAAATCTGTCAGCACATGTATTCTAGTGAGGCCCAACTGTAAACACTGTCTTAAACACTCACATTAATCATTTCTTCAGTATTTTATGTATCTGGCAACATTTGTATTGTAAAATTGATAATTGGAAAATTGACATATACACGTATACACCAACCTTCTCTTTGCAATGTTTGTGTCGTATAACTCAGGTGATTATTCTTACTTTCAAGTGTCCATTTGTCATATTAAGTTGTTGGTGCACTGAAGTAAACACTCCCAGTAAGGCTACTGTATCGCTTTCAGTTATATGGATATCATATTATGCCATATTCTCAGTCAAATAAATAGTGCATTGTACAGTTGATCCAAGAGAAATGAGTTATAATTCTTATTTGTACTATGGAGAATTCCATACCTTTACAGGTATAGAGTTAGCTAAGTGATATTTAAATCATCGTGTATGCCTGAAAATCTAATGTGTTCTTCGACATGATGAGCGCCCCCTAATTGGGTGTCCACTAGTTTATCAATTTATTTTACATAGAACATAGTACATATTTCTAAAAATGCTCGTTATGAATATTTCTGTTAAAGCTTATCAAATGACAAAACATGATTTTTTAAATGTGTTTTAGTATTCACGAGGACTGGAAAAATGTTGATATTCTTGTTCCCTCTCCTGCTTCACCGTTCATTATTCTTCAAATTACCACCCGTGTTACCATATTCACTAAAATCATATATTCTGTGTAATTTCCATAAACAAGAAAATTACTGCTTAAACTATACGCATATAACATTACCTTTCCATGATTTTACCGTGTGCGAATCTTCAGCTTGATTACAACTCAATTACTGTTGTAACCCACGCCTTATCTAAAAAAAACCCAACATTTTATTCTAAGTCAAGGTTGAATACGTACGCAGAAGTCCACTCATTCGTAAAGACTGTGCTACTACGTGCAAAGCATAGTTAAATTCATGTCTAGCAAAGATACACACGGTGTATTAGAAACATTTTTGTGATATTGTAACAAGTGCAGTTTAATAGTATGTATCTCCAACGTCATCACTATGGCTAATACAGAAGTTTCCTTTTTACGTACACTTGGATTTAGAAACATTCATGTATCAAACAAACTTTCCCGTCCTTATGTAGAGTCAGTACTACTTTTTACAGAATTATTGAAATGTAGTAAACAAATAGCAAAAGGTGTGATGTTACATATTTAGCGTAAATTTTTACAATGATTTATGTGTTATATCAACGTTTAAGTACAAGTTGAGTCATCGAAATAGTCTTTTCGGTCAGCTTCTTTTGACTGAGCACTGACATTTAATCTTTGTAATATAGTCGTAATTTCCGTGTACAACCCACCGCGAAGAAATACGTTTGCTTGAGTGAAGTGAGTTAAGGAAAGACTTCGGGCAATGACAAAGTTAGGTGTCCCCGCTATCTAGCGCTCATGTGCTTTGCTGATTTATTTGCGTTAATTACATCGTATGTCTTAGCATTAAACATATCTCATTCCTGCTTACCACAAACAAGCAAATGAGTCAGTGTTCTTTTTCGCGAGTTGTAGTTATGATTATTATTATTGCTATACATATATATTAATATTATACCATTACCATAGCAACACGCTGGCTAGCGTTATTGAACAAATTATGATTGATTGTTAATTTCATCAGGTGAATTTCGGTAAACAGCGTAATACGAATATAGATATTCAAGGTCCTGGAAAAAGGTAACGAAATCATGTCATTTTCACGACTAACTTAAACCTAAGATTGATTCTCTGAGTGGAATTAGCTTATTTATCAGTGTTAAGACGTGGTGAAAACTTAAATTTACCCCAGTTTATTTCACATGATTTGAAAATGATGACGTTCTTACACCGTTGACATATATTGCCGTGGGAAATCAACGTGTTATATTCTCATAAAAAAAGCAATCATTTAGTTTCAATGTGGCTGATTCCGTCACTGATTCTCATTTCGTCAAAACGACATACAAAGATAATATAACGTTAGGTCTTGATAATGGTATCCCTTTATTGATACATTGATACGATAGATTAATATATCACCATGACTGTAAAGAATTATTCATGACAGGAAGTGTTATTATCACGTTAATAGAACATAAAGTTATCTGATATTGAGTTGCTTCTAAGAAAATACGATACTTTAATAAACAGACGATTATAAAGCTTTTGTTCCCTTTGTTATAGTTTACTTCCTGTAGTGAAACTAGCGCAAATATTATGTGCCAATTCGTGTTATTTTTCAATGCATTAATAACACTAACATGTAAACATGTCACTTCTATTATAGATCATCTCCCGTTAAGAGAAATGTTGATAGCTACATTTAATTGTCCTCAATACGCTTTCAACGACACATTTTGTATTAGGCGTACTTGAAACAAACAGCTACTACCAAACCAGAGAGACTATGGAGTTTGAATTAGGCAGCGCAATGTGTTTGACATCTCAAACAACGTTTTTTGCTGCTAAGTATACAAACAACAGATAAACACTGATAGCGCGAAAGCATAATTATATCGGATGGGACTAGGGAGATTCAAACGCATATCTATTTATTTGTGTTAATAGGGAGATAAAAAAATGTGACATTTCCTGTGTGTGCATGCCATCGGTGTCTGTATTGTTTGTGTAATTCATAACAAAAATTGTTGTATGAGACATAAAAACGCTGTGCTGCCTATAATTGAAATTATATACTCTCTCTAGTTTGGTAGTACATGCAATACAAAATTGTTGATTTTAAGCCATTAGATACGAGAACGTTATTTGACCTTTGACTTAGAACTCAAAACAATTAAACTTTGCTGGTATCTACAACATTGTGGAAAATAAATGCCTGTGCCTCTGGAAAATAAATTTAATGCAAATGTCATCTTGATGAACTATACATGATAAATTGCCAATCATTTGTCCAGACACCAGTATCTTTCTTTTCTACTTTGGGTGAGCCATATGTTCGACAGTATATATGGCTGTAAACTGTGTGTGTTTTGTGAATATTTCATTCAGCTGTTACCATGACGACGATTAGAGTACAGTAAAACTGCACTCCATCTCTTTTCATTGGTCATACGCATGGTTTCTACTTGAGATTTGATTTTGATGAACTTATATTGGAAGTGAAAAAAAGCGTTTATTAAGGACGGTTGGGTACTTTCAGAACATTATAATAGAATGTAATGACTACTTATGCTATATCAAAGACGAGGAAGTGCATAAAACTGGTGAAACATATTTGTGTTGATTTTACCGACGCCATGTAACTTTACATTTTCAGGAGTTAGATATATTGAAAATGGAATGATTGAATAGTAAACCGCATTGACCACATGTCTTGTCAGGCTAGACAAATAACACTCATAGTGATACGTTGACGTTGTAAAATCCCACATAAGTATAACATACGTTAGTGTCTGAACAATAGCAAACACAGATTGATGCATTTAGGAGACAGTTTTATCTCTGGTTGTGGAATCTTAACACTTCAAGGAGTTAAAGATCAGACTGTATGGCGTCGTTGCAAGATCAAATCCTACTTAATGACAATTAGTAAATACTTTTTATACAATTCTTTCGCCATTTCCTGTCAACTGCACTAGGTAGGTGGGTATAAATATATTATGTTGACCATTTCGAAGATAGATTCTTAAAATAAAACACGTCCTTGTATTGGCATTGTACCTAGGGAAGATTTTTTAATCATTAATCTGAACTAAACAATCACGGGTATGTATAAATGTATCAGATCACGATGATATTTTCATCATTAATTTTGAACTAAACACTAACGTGTTCAAGGGTATGATACATGTATCAGTCCACGATGATGTTTTCCAGGAAGGAAAGTGCTGTCAAACACGATATTTTTGCATGTGAAATAAAACTGCCTTACAACAATTGCGAATCACATGTTGCATACTGCGGATGTCTACGGTGTATGCAGTCCGGAAATAAATGTCAGAGTTTCCCGTAAATAGTTACTAAGTAATGGAAAAGTGAAAGTAAGATCTGATAAATGCAACTAGAGTAGTAATTTACATATATAAGTAGATGTAACTTAAATTTCAAATGTCGTTGCATACCGTAATAGTATATACGATGTTGACTGCATCATAAAAATGTTTGTCAAACTATTTACTCAAATAATTTGAACGCTGTCGTCGTTACATGGGAATGTCAAGCCTGATTCTGACAGTACGTCATTTTCAGTGTCATAGTGTGAACAGTTACATTCCAACCCACGTCGCTGAACTATAGTCTTTCATGTTTTGCGGCAGTTTCCTGTCTTTCTCTCTCCAACGTCTATGATATCTTAGGCCTGAATACACGAACTACACACGTACATTATACCGCTTTTAGATTCCATTACCTGTGTTTGCGTGTTAGTAGTGTTTTTATGAAAACAATAAAGGAAAAGCGTGTCGTCAAATTGAAGTAAATTGAACGACAAAGACGTCTTAATATTGCTGCATTACCAAGTAATGTCTAACGTACAATGAGAACAAATATCTGACTCTCTGAGACATTATTTCTATTACACGCCTCAATTGAATATACACTTGATAATTATTGTATTTACTTGGGAATAATTCTTGTCATCTCTGCTTAATCGTTAATACATGCTGTATCCTGTAACCACGCGATGATATTCACAAAGCATAAAAACAGTGCTACAGTGTGGTTAAGAGATTATATCGAATTAAGATGATTTGGTAAAGACTTACACATTATTCATTTAAATCGCGACAAGTTTCTTTTTATCCACAATTGGATAAAATGCAATAGGAGGGCGAGGGGGGGGCGAGGGGTTCATGAAATGTAATATAATAATTATAACAATTTACTATAACCGTTTTTGGACATAATATGTAGTTCATCATCCTATGTAAGGTTTATTCTCGCTACGTAATAATAAAACTAAATGGGTATCTGTCTTCCCCTATCAATTATTAAACAATGGAAACACATTCATACATTTGAAATTGATAGCAAATTTGAAAATATGCAGAGAGTTAAATAGGTTGTATTTTGTACGAACGATTCCATATCTCGTGATTTTTGTCATTATATACGTAGTAATTTTAGACTAAATTTTAAGGATAAATAATTCGTGCATGGCACACTCCTCGGCGATGGCTGACGGAATTGTTGGTCCGTATTACAAATACCTTAACCCAAATCAATGCACTTTCAGCGAAATATAACAGACCGTACATTGAGTTTAATTCATGAAAAATACAGCCCTGCCTACGGGTATTCCTGTCACATCTGAATGGTTGACATCATCAAACAGCTACCGTAGGTGGCAGCCAATAGACTCCAACATCAAGTAGAAATTAATCAGTCTATTAACATTGCATAGCAACGATGACGACTCATCTACGCGTACAAGAATACAACAACACATCAGTTTGGAAAGAAATACCAAAGAACAGATACCTTCAAACATACCTCTGTGACATTTGTGCAGAAAGGAGTGTCCTCTCACGTGTTGATCAGGTAGGTGAATGCTGTGCTTAACACATTTACATTTAAACTCGATATTCATGAAAATGTGTGACATACAAGGTTTTACCTTAATCTAGTAGTGCAGAAAAGGGACATTGATCGTGACACATATCAAAGCAAAATACCAAATGACTGTTTGGTTATTATCCCACCTCTGTACTATGTTACTTTACTCAGTGTTGAAAAAACAGTAATTTTATTTTTTTTTCTCCATTGTCTGATTTGTTGTTAATTAGCAATATGATGGAAAAGATAGAATCCTACAACAGGACGACAAGCGAAAATTTAGTTGCAGTTTACCAATAATTTACATTATTTTATTTTGCTGATATTTATAAACAATTCACTTTCCAACCTTTTAATATTTTCGGGTAAGTTTATCTGAGTTTTTCGTATACGTATACTTTCGTTGCTGTAATGTGTAATTTTACAAAGTAATCGGTTTGACGAAATAAAACTAAAATACATGTAAAGTTGCCATAGTAACTACTCACTACTTGTATTTAACAGTTGTGCAGATTGGACGAAAATAAATATTTTGAAACAATTTTAAAGTAATATTCAAAACTGTTGTATTGCAATTGGTGGTGTGAAAGTAATATCTCAGTGTGCTTTAGCGTTTTGAAAATTCATCAATTCGGTACAATATACCTAGACTGTGTTAAGGGAGAAATTAGGTGAAGCGTTCTGTGTGCTTTGGTGTTTTCTGAAAAAAGACACGCACACTAATGAACATTGGGGTAAGCATAGACGATAGTAAAGCAATCTATCAGCGCGGTCGTTGTTCTGTAAACACGTATACACAGGTAAAATATTCAACTGTGATTGTGGCATAGAATGTAACAAGGCAGTCTCTCAGCGTATATCTTTCTGTAGATACACAGGTACATATTCAACGAGGTGTGTGTTGATTTATTCCTCGTTTAAAGTATCTCCGTTTGCTGACGCATGACTTCTCATGACATGCAACTATTACAGAGTAGTTATCTCAATTGATGCAGACACGAATGTTGACCTAATGACGTTGTTGATTCAAAGACTATCGCTGCTAAATTGGATATTCCTCAGGGCTGGCTTTGCCTCTTAGACGATAATGCGTTTAAGTTGTAGTGTCCACTGATCTTTTCAAAGAGGAATGTTGTTGGTCACAACGTGACACATATTTTGATTAAAGCTTCTATTCTGCTGATGACACACTGTAAGCCAGTTTGAATGATGTGCATTTGTTTGTGAATAAGAAGATTAACTTCTAGATGCCGAATCGCTCATCATACGTCAGGTATTGAGAGAAAGTTTGATATTTAGTAGTGATACAAGTAATGCAAAGGCAATGTCTTGGCTTTAACGGACATAATAATTTGAGTAAGCTGTGTTGATGTTGGAAGCTTTATACTACGGTAAGGTCTGTTTTAATCGCTGTTATCCATATCTGTATTGCATTGCTGAATTTGAAGTCTGTTTGTCTGTCTGTCTGTCTGTCTGTCTGTCTGTCTGTCTGTCTGACTGACTGACTGTCTGTCTGTCTGTCTGTCTGTCTGTCTGTCTGTCTGTCTGTCTGCCTGTCTGACTGACTGTCTGTCTGTCTGTCTGTCTGTCTGTCTGTTTGTCTGCCCTTTGTCTGTCTGTCTGCTTGCCTGCCCCCATATATATATATATATATATCAATTGAACTAACAGTAACATAATTGTAAATATATAGAAGGTAGCAAGCCGTAACATAGACAGCACGCGATAGTAACAACGAATAAAATACTCTATATTCATTTCAATCATTAGTTCATTTTGTTTTGATCTGTAACATATATTAAAAAATAACAATACCAGTATGAATACTTCAATAAATTTAAGATTAAACATAAACAATACCAGTAAGAGTTATTCACTAAATGGAATTAATGGAGTTAGAAATAATTAATTCCATATATTACCTGTCAATAGACATTTAATGTCCGCTGTACATTCCGAATTGTCACGTACGCATATAGCAATGTCGTGATATGATGAATAGGTTTGGTTTTTCATCTAAATCTCATTATTAGTATATTTCATCCCTGATGAAAGATCACAACACTACATGTATATGCAATGCTTGTTATGGTAACGGCACCGAACCAATCAGCGGACGTAAACAATCTTTCCATATTGCAAAACAGATTGGTGTCGTACTATTGTGGACATCGAATAGTGTTACAAACTTGCAGTGAATGTATCTAAAAAGAAACTTTAAATATGCGATTTCATACATGAAAGGTCGCTCTCAAATTTATCATTACTCTTTTTTCAATTGAATTGAAAATAAGTATGGGGATTTTAAGAACATTGTTATTGTACATTACGTAGGTCATAGGATACGACGTCCATTTTAATATATATTCGTTGAATATTTTCCCATTTTACATTGAATCATCTATCTGCTGTCTGTCTGTCTGTCTGTCTGCCTGCCTGTCTGCCTGCCTGCCTGCCTGCCTGCCTGCCTGCCTGCCTGCCTGTCTGTCTGTCTGTCTGTCTGTCTGTCTGTCTGTCTGTCTGTCTGTCTGTCTGTCTGTCTGTCTGTCTGTCTGTCTGTCTGTCTCAATTGAAGCAACAGTAAAATAATTGTAAAACTATAGAATGTAGCAAGCCGTAACATAGACAGCAGGTGATAGTAACAACTACTAAAATACTCTATATTAATTTCAATCATTAGTTCATTTTGTTTTGATCTGTAACATATATTAAAAAATAACAATACCAGTATGAATACGTCACTAAATTTAAGATTAAACATAAACAATACCAGTAAGAGTAATTCAATAATTGGAATTATTTGAGTTAGAAATGGTCAATTCCATATATTACCTGTCAGTAAACATTTAATGTCCGCTGTACGGAATGAATTGTCACGTACGCATAAAGCAATGTCGTGATATGATGAATATGTTTGGTTTTTCATCTAAATCTCACTATTAGTATATTTCATACCTGTTGAGAAGATCACAACACTATATGCAATACTTGTTATGGTAACGGCACGCGAACCAATCAGCGGATGTAAACAATCTTTCCATATTGCAAAACAGATTGGTGTCGTACTATTGTGGACATCGTATAGTGTTACAAACTTGCAGTGAATGTATCGAAAAAGAAACTTTTAATATGCGATTTCATACACGTAAGTGCGCTCTCAAATTTATCATTAGTCTTTTTTCAATTCAATTGAAAATAAGTATGGGGACTATAAGAACATTGTTATTGTATATTACGTAGGTCATAGGAAACGACGTCCATTTTAATATATATTCGTTGAATATTTTCCCATTTTACATTGAATCATCTATCTGCTGTCTGCCTGTCTGTCTGTCTCTGTCTGACTGCCTGTCTGTCTGCCTGCCTGCCTGTCTGTCTGTCTGTCTTTACACTTATGACCCATACATACATGATTCACTCAAAAGGTATACGCTAGTCTGGTATCCTTAAGTTGCAATTTGATATACATTTTTTATATGTGGGTCAGAATGATTGACATTTGACGGAATAGATGAAGAACATTTTGTTTCATTTCTAGTCTTACTTTAACTGACAATCTCTTGTTTTACTCAATGTTGAACCTTTCACTTGATATCTGTCTTGTCCACGTATGGTTAGTATATCCTTCACGTATCTCATCGACATTCGCCAGCAATCGTGGTACATAAAAAGAGAGAAGTTTAACAAATCAAATATTTATTACTATCTTGTGTAAAGGTGTTGTATGAGAATGAACAGATCGGGGTTAACCTCAATAAGTACCGACGCATTAAGTTTAACTATAGGTGATGGCGAATTGAAGTGTCAATAAATATACATGTCGCTTATCTAATCACAGTTCACATTGTATCACTAACATATCTTAAACTGGACAAATGGAAACAAATGTCTTCATCTGTTTTCAGAATAACAAGTGTTTTTAGCTTATTACCAATAAATCATGAAGTGGCCTTATGATTTTACCTTCATACATATATAATACATTACTCGCGGTGTTGAAGAACTATGGGGAATACAAACGCTTACCATTCTGATTGTATAACCCTAGCTACAGGTATCCGAGGGTTTGTAGTGGAATGCCGATGCATGACAAGCTCACAGTCATAAAATGTATCTGTTTGAATTTGAAAATAATACCAATTTTTCGATTAAAACGCAATATCGACAAGTTAGATTAGCGTGTGTATATGTGTATATGTATATAATGTTAAGATATGGATGGTTTCATTAACCCTATATAAAAATACACACATTTATGCTCATTAGGCAGGCTGTTGTTATATATCGTTGCCAATACAGGTCTTTCAACGTATACAGTATACCGTTTGTTGGCAGCGAATGTTATCTTTCATCATAAGGTTGTGAACCTTTGTAACATCTTGCAATATAAAACTAATTGATTTCACACTCGACTGCAACACCAGTAAGGCGTTACAAAGTACATTTATTTTGTGTCAGCTGATCAAAATGTTATCGTACTTATTTGGTACCATGTAAGATTTGAATTGGCTAAGTCATTACACGGTAAGGAACCATTTCAATCAAAATTAATTATTTGCACAGAATCAGGAATGAACGTTCAAAGGACAGAACTTCAAATTAAAATAAAGTTGACCAGTGCATCGCAATGATGAGTATTTTTTGTCGGCGCAGTGATATCATAACATGAATTGGGGAGTATTAGTAGCCTCCTCAGGCGGTACCAATTATTATTCAAATCCCGAGGGTATACGTATGTAATGGAAATCTTGTTTGTATCAGAAAACAGAAACTAGGGTAATGAGTAAATGGGAATTTGTTTTAGAATATTACAAATAAATCATAATAATTGCCTTTGAATTGATATTGAAATGTTATTCAGTGTATATACCAAGGTTTATATATATAAGTATATATATATATATATATATATATATATATATATATATATATATATATATATATATATATATATATATATATATATAACTCGGTGAGTATCAATCTGCTAAGACAGTGCTCTATACCGCAGTGGCAGAGCGTAATAGTTTTGGTAGTACTGGAACTCTTTCTTGGGTGTAACTCGGAGTTTCACGCATATTGCGATCATCAGACACTCTGATGATCTGATGATCTGATGATCGCAATATGCGTGAAACTCCGAGTTACACCCAAGAAAGAGTTCCAGTACTACCAAAACTATATATATATATATATATATATATATATATATATATATATATATATATATATATATATATATATATATATATATATATATATATATATATATATATATATATATTAACATGTCAATTTTTGCTTGTTTTGTAATTCTGTTTTGAATGTATTTTTATTTTTATCTTTTTTACGTCTGTTTTAGCTATGGGATTTTTTAAACATTGTTGCGTTCTTTTTCTTTGTTTTTGATTCACAATGTTCCTGCCAAAAGAAGCTGTTAATTATTGCGAACTTAGTCCTATGAAATAAATGAACCAGTCGACCATTATTACTCATCGGGCTACAACTGTGTACAGTTTTCAGTGTGATTGGGAGAGATGTGATGAGTACATTTTATGATATGATATGATATGATATGATATGATATGATATGGTATGGTATGGTATGATATATTAACAACATACATTTGTTATGTTCCTAAAAGTTTAAACGATACTATACTTTTCACTCAATATAAAACCCGAATGTACATTTCTAATGGCACAAGATGATATGGAAGTAGTCGTGCCGGTGTTGGTGGTGTGCTATCGTCATTCTGATAAGGCTGTGATTGCTGGACATCGTCTACTATCTAATTTACCAAACTACTTGTCCACAACACAAATATTCCAAGATAAAAGAAATCAATCATACAAACTTGGCTTAAACATTAACAATTGCGATGACAGGTTAACACAAAGGTGTGAACATTAAGGAAGATTTGTGAAAAACAAAATTACCTTTCATGTATTAAGCTGTTTCCCTACGTCATAAAAAATGAGATCATTTGATAGGTTTCCTTTTGTACTGTAGCGGATATATTCAAGATCAATATAACCTATTTTAGAAATCGCATTACCTGTTCTAATCCAATGTAACTTCTTAGGATGTAAAATATTAGTCTTTGATTGAATGTATTTGAGGTTGATTGGAACGAGAACAGGTCATGGTTGCTGTGTAATAGACTATATATCTTTATTTATGTAGTATATTAAGTTGGGAAATGTTCTTGTAAAGTATACTCCAAGATACGAACACGTTCACTGCACATCCTGACCAAAACAAACGAAAAATAGATCTCACAATTGCTTACTTTGAAATGTAGGGGTTTTTCTTTTGTATTTTCTTTCGTCTGCTGTGGTTTTTCCACTTTCTTTCTCTGTATTCCTTTGCTTTTTGTCGTTATAAATAAATATTAAAAAACAAAATCCTCACAATTGCTTCAGGTCTTCAGCGGCATTAATATAGTCAAAGATGATGAAAACTTTCTAATATTTGGTCTAAAGTAGAAAATGATTTCTACGCATTTTGTTCGTACTTTTCCCTAGGCCTAGCACGCATTTACTAATGTAATAGACCGCCTATTACGACGATTAGCACATTTGAATGATACATTTTCTTCATATGAAATCCCCACAGTATTTCAAATACGGGAAACGTCATTGACTAGACTGTCGACAGTCGCTCGCGCCTTTTTTCCCCAAAGTTTTATCTAAACTCCGATCCAGCGCAACACTAGTCTAATCGCAAACTGATATCGAGGGCCGAAGGCCCGAGTTGGGCCTTCGCAATACGGCCCTCGAAATCAGTTTGCGATTATACTATTACTAGTGTTGCGCCGGACCGGAGTTTAGATAAAACGTAGGGAAAAAAGGCGCGAGCGACTGTCGACTCGGGCCTTCGGCCCTCGATATCAGTTTGCGATTAGACTAGTGTTGCGCCGGGTCGGAGTTTAGATAAAACTTTGGGGAAAAAAGGCGCGAGCGACTGTCGACAGTCTAGTCATTGACCTGTATGACACAGATGTCGTAGCGAACACAAATGTGTATGTCTGCACTTATCCGAGGCACTTTTTCATTCCTTGTTCCAATTTTCTTCAATTGTTGTTATCTAATTTATCTAATTTCAGGTAAAGGTAAAACACCTTGACCTCAATAAAATGAAAGTCGATAACATCAATAGAGGAAGGGTTGTAGTATATACTGATTATATCTGTAGGTTTACTTCAATATCTTCCGGAAATTGAAAAATTTCCAGGTTAATCGCTTAGGTCATATACTTTTTTCATACGTAAATGACATGACAAAATCAACCAACGTCGTTACGTCTACTTAGTCTATATGGACCATGACTACCTCATTATACATAAAATGTATTACTCAAGAGATATATGGGCGCGAACGGAATTTTCAGCAATGGTGTAAATATAAAGCATGATATAACTGTAGAACTGGGATATTTTCTCATTCCTTCTTCGGTCACAGCTGTCTGTCAACTGAATGTTACGACTGCATAAATGCTAGTCATTGGAGGTAAGAACAACTTTATGTCGAAGCCTAGCTCTCAGCTATTGTCCTCTCTCTAAATTAGGTTTGTGCATGACTGTATTTGACGTGTGAATATTCTTCTTTTTCTTCCTCTTCGCTGTCGCCTCCGTGGTCGGCCTGCTTTCCACGTTTCTCTCTTGCATGACTGTAGTGTACATTTAAAGGGCCCCTCAGTGGAAGTTCATTTTAAAGTACATATGCACCACGTACAATACTCATTTTATAGTTATTTAGTCATTCACACACACACACACACACACACACACACACACACACATTGCATTTTTATTTAAGTATAATCTTTTATGGCAGCCTTTAGAGCCTTGTCTAAGGAAACTAATATAAGCGCTTGTTTTCATGTTACCAAATAATTAAACGATGTACATTATACAGGGTAATTTATGCGACATTTGACTGGGGAAAGCATCATTGATGCCGTCTTTTAGCATCAACAACCATTACTGAAACAATCCGATCTGCACGTTCAATTTTACTATCTGCAAAGTGTGGTGCGGCTTGATCCGTATGCTTCTCGTCGAGTACGTTTAAAATACTCTAAACTTAAATACACTCTAAAGTTGCAAGGGTTATTCATCAAAATATTGTAAATTGTTTGATGAAGTGTTTGATACGGGTTTATATTTGTAGTAGATTCAAGTGCTTTCTCATAGTGATTATAAAAGTTCCTTATCTATAAGATATTCATCTTGTCTTTATACATAATTGTATTACTGTAATTTCGTCTTGTTAGTAATTCCCTCCTAGTTGCGATCGTCCAGTACGTTAGTTCCAGAACGATTTCACTGTCAGCAATTCACATGTATAAAATCCCTATGGATAATTAAATTCCAGGCTTTTGCCGCACTGTATTTATGTAGAGAATCCCGTAATAAGCAAATTAGGTGGTTTTGAAGTAGGCGTCCCACAAAGCATCGCGTCAATACTAATTCTAACCAACATGCAAATATCACCTTTCTCTACTACTAGAAGTGTGAATTGGCGAAACTAATTGATGTACGCCATTGAAATGAAAGTAATTTCACATTCATCAGGGCATGAACCATTCACAAGTGTTGCCACTCTTCAAAAATGTTCTAATTAACTGCTTGTCATAAACTTCAATAAAGCTTTATGAAAATTGTCACTATCAATTTTGTCTTGACGCAATTGTAAATGCACACGGTGCGCTGGCAAGTTTTTGAAATTCAATGAACCCCTCGAGTGTTAACCCCTTCGCATTATGCTAGACCGACCATTCGATGTGTCTATCTAACTGTTAAGAAAGGATTCCCTCATAACCTACTTTGTCATGTTTGTATATGTATGTAGATGTTCAGTACAGCAAATTATATTAACACACACACAACACTTACAATTGTTTTAGAAATTAGTCTTAGTGCACATAAACTACATCGAAAAATGAATACATAATTGCGTCAACATGTTTCACTTAAAATTACCAATTTATGGCTTGGTATTTAATTGGGTTTATTTTGAATATCTCACGAGTGAAACTTCAGGCCAAGACCCGTGTACCTAATCTGTTGACGTTTTGTTTTATTTCACGTACACCACTGTGACGCCATGCGCACATATTTCCTTAATCTTGCATCAAGATAACTATCTCTATAACAAACTCCAACGGGCAACTGTTCATTTTCATCTCTCAATATGTGTATACAAGGTATAAATAAGCTAATTAAAAGTTCAGTCTGAAAATAATAATTTACCATACTTCAAAAAAATATATGTTATTACAATGTAATTGTACTTCACTAACAGCTGTTTAGTACATGTTATTCTCTTGTGGTGACAAGTACCTTGAGTAGTACCTTTATCTTAAAGAAGAAAGTGTGTGTTTGTTAGTTTTATAGGTAAAGGAGAGCTAGTTTGTGTTTCAAAAAGGTCGATATCAGGTAATGCTTTTGACAGAAATGTTATCTGCACTGAATCGTCAGCTGGAAATAATCAGGCAAACCCACTCTGTGACATGTAAAGGCCTTTCTGTAAGTACTTCTGGTGACATGATACACGAGTTGTATTTGAACCACTTTAAAAACTAAGAAATTATCAGTTCATAATAATGTCTAACCATCTATTCTGTTTCTTTTTTAACTTCATCAGTGTCATACCAAGAAAGCCATACATTTTAACATTTTTCCTCATTCACTTACATTACGGTCCTGTGGTTCATAATATTACGGGTGATCTTCA
This sequence comes from Glandiceps talaboti, assembly GCF_964340395.1. Taxonomy (NCBI): domain Eukaryota; kingdom Metazoa; phylum Hemichordata; class Enteropneusta; family Spengelidae; genus Glandiceps; species Glandiceps talaboti. The sequence continues at coordinate 18,339,623 of NC_135557.1, forward strand.
TTATTTAAATAATGGTGTCTTTGAGTGTATGCATTTCGTCTGCAAACATTTGCATAAGATATAGCATAGTCTTAACGATACATCTGAATGTTATGATGCTAACAAAGGTATTTGAACTATTTATACTTTCAAATTCAAGAAGAAACATATGTCGGCAGTACATTCAATATTTATATACTACAGTTGTTGGGTTGATGCAAACCTTGGCTGATCATAGCGCATTTATTCATAGAATTACAATTGCATGTTGTATGGCACATTTTCGAGTTCATTCGATGAATTACAGGCACCAGCTGAATTATTCACTAAGGTTGTGACAGAGTGGATTTTCCAGCCAATATTGATAGACATCAAAATCTTAAACTCATGGTGTAGTGTGAGTAGAACTTGTATGAACTAGGAACGTGTAGTAGTAAATACTTCAAATGAAGAACAGTGATATAAGATAATTAAATCTGAACATTAACTATGACGTACTTTGAAATAAATGTTATTTATGATAGTAGCAAATCAATCGCCAACCATGTTGAAATATGTTAGCAGCATTCTTATATTCAAGTGTGAAGTATTCTTACCCGGCCCGTTAAAAGACGAAATATGTAATTGCTTCAGTAATTCACAGCGAATTCATAAAAGTTTCGTATTTATACACAGTAACATTATCTTAATATCATCATGTTCATTCATAAATTATACTCGTGAAATGCTTCTAAATGTCAAGAGAGGATCATGCATCTATCTTCAATGCTATTGAATTAGTAAACAATTACAGTAATAATTCAAGCTGTCTTTTCTTCACGGGGAGGACTTCGCAAAAATAGATTTCGCTATCAAGGTTTTCGAACGTTTGCTCTTTGAGTAAAATGTATGCTATATTCTGAACCTCATAAATATTTATTTTAAGTATGTACATTTTAATCTAGTAACAGTAAATTTTAGTATCCATGGTAGTTCCATCGTCGTAGCGCATCACTCAAATGACCGGGACGCACATATAAGTGAAAGTACGGTGTTACGATGACATACACACTCTACATAATGTTACGGAAGGATGGTTTTACAAAGTAACACATCACTGCATGAATCGTAAAGTCGAAATAGCAATTCTCCAAGTTAGAGGTACAAAAGGCTTAAGCTAGAAAGTATACTTTATGTACAACACCCTTCATTTATACATACAGGAATTGTATATACCCGGTAAAGTGTACATCAGGGGGTCAGAATAAGCATGCTGAATAATAGGGTTTACCGTGTTTCTGAAAACTAATCTTGTACCTTGGGTAAAAATAGAAGAGGTTTGAACTCACATACTAATCAAACATTGCACCTCAAGGTATAACACTTTAGCGTATATGATCACTCCCGTGAGTTAAATGAATATAATAGTTTGGTTCGTAGATCTAAATAATGATGAATGGTGCTGTTGAACTAATGAGTTATCTCTACGCTGTGTTTACATTGGCCTCAAAACATTATTTTTCGTTTTGGTTAGGCAGTTTCTACACATGATTTCATAACGAATGGAATATTCCTTCACATTATCAAATGTATGGGACATTATTGTAATTTTAGGCAATGTCCTTTCATCTTTCTGTGTAGTTTTGATGCGCACTCATAAGAATTATTAATTTAAACACAAGAGGATTGTATTGCAGCATGATTAAAAGGATAATGACGATTTTCTGAATTAGCCGAAGAACAATTCTTAAGGGAGATATATACTAATTCATTAATCCTTCAAGTGTTTCAAAGGTCGGACTTCCTCTCTGGTAATGATAGAGGCATATATCTTGCTTTAATCTCCTCGTGGGAAATAATCGTAAAACCTGTCCTAGATCCTGACTGATTCAGATATATGCGTGCGCATGTGCATGGCAGGATATAAAGAGAGTGCCAACATGCTTTGGTTGCAGAGTTGTCTTTTAACTTTAGTGTTCGACTACATCAACTATCGTTATAATCTGTTTGGCTTGATGATATCTGGTATCGATACTATGTGATAAGGGTAGAGAGTCACCCATATTATCGACATTGGACTTCGAAAAAACTGCTACGTCGTTTTTTGGTGGCATACAGTAAGTATACGATGACATTTAAAAACTATTATTGGCTATGTTATATTTGTCCTCATGTTCCATTAGCCGAAACTAAAGTCTTCTTCTTAAAGGGCTTTTTCAATTCCAGGTCATCACATTAGTGTTATATTAATATTCTTTTGTTCTGGCTCGACGTTTTCAACAGCTCTTCCGAACACCAGGGTATGACATCTAAATATTAATTCTAATCTGAGTCTTTAAATTTCAATGTATATAAATAGTGTAATGATTTATCTGCATTTTGAAATGTATCTGCTATCTTGCACAATACTATTACTGTTAATATCACAGGATATCGCTAAAACTGTGTGTATGTGTGATGGTTTACTCTCTACTACAATATACGTACGTCAACACGCCATAAAATACTGACGCACACATTAACAAATGGAATCCATATACGAGCAACTGTTCCACATTTTTACAAGTAACGTCATCTTGCACGCATAAAGTTGTGATTCATAAATGGTAGACAGCCACAGTAGGAGTTTTATGAATATGATATTGTCTAAAAATGACGTGTATATCACATTTCTAATATACATAACATACATGTTTAAATGTAGTTCTTTTACAGATTACGTTAGCCTGTACAGTTTATGATATATGCTTTTTTGACAAACTATATTTAGAATCAAATTTGCGCTAGGGCAGCGAGTTTGTTTATCGTTATAACAAGGGCATCATTACATTTATTTCTGAAAATTTTGAAATATATCAACTAGAGAATACACTCAATTTTGTTGATATTTTAAGTCGATAACTGCAGTATCTTTATAAAACAACACCTCGCTGCATTGTATCATACTGATGTTTAGATTTAGCTAGAGACAGCAATACTTTATGTGTACTCACAATCTGTTACACAGATGAAACAGCTGACCCGTTATTGATATGTAACTGCATTAATTATGAATATTTATCTGTCTTCGGTTTTTAAAATGAAACGCCATGGCTTGTACATGTAAATCAGTCCATTGATATTCGCTTAAATGATTTCAAAGGCTGCTAAATGTTATTAGTAGGCATGTACCATATAAATATATGCATCTTTGATTAGCATTATGCGCTCACTTTATCTCTACGTACTAGAAATAAATACGTGCCACATCGGACATTGTCTCTTACCAGGATCATGATTACAAACTGGTTATCTTGAGAAAAGAAAGAGTAATGAAAAGCTAGTAATTGCGATACACAATGTAGACAGCAGTATTATTAGGTAGTTCATCAGTCAGTGATAAACTATGGGCTATTACATTTGATCGGTATAAAAGAAAGGTATAAAACATTTAGAGATGTTTCATGTCATAGATCGTAAGAAATATATCATTTGATAACTTCGGAGAGGATTTTTTCTAAAGTATAAACTTCTTATGTTTGTTACATTGAATCGTTTACTTCAGTGGCGTAAGACATATATGGTGAACACAAACCAGGTCATATGAGGCAACATATGGTAGGTACTCATGCGTGCCGATGGATTAAAAGCAATAGTATATTTAGACAGTACAGTATGTTTTACAGATGACGGTTTTAGCTCTCGGCTCATCTATGTCAACAAAACATAGCAAGTCGATGATTGTCCTGCAGGTGAATTGTCACACAGATAGCCAAACACCAATCTACACAAACAGGCCCGACACACATACATAAACATCCACACACGTACATGTACGTTATGATGTACATACACACATACATACACACATACACACATAAATACATACATACATACATACATACATACATACATACATACATAATAATCAGAAATATGTCTTCTCCCAGTCATTAATTATTATTTGCTCCTACAATCACGCCTTCAAGTCTAGATGTGATCTCTATAAATGTTTTAAGTTTATGGAGAGATAAAACTCTTTCTTATTTGTATCAGCCGATGTTTCTATTGTTAATAACCTAACGTATGCTATGTGATTGACATCCTTGATTTAATAGGTAAATGTACGTACGTGCGTTTATGTGTTTGACGTTGAACATGGTGGTACGAACCATTGTCTTGACAACCAAACAAAACACTGGAATTCTGTTGAAAACATAGCTACAATATGGAGTTCACTCAGGTTTATGACAATGCATAGATGCAAATATTAAAAATGGGGACACTGTCAACGAAGTAAGAAGCATGCACACATACAAGTGTTTATGAAATGTGTGACGAATTTGCCACTTTAGATATCTGTTCATTAAATTAGTGTAATCCGTTACGGTGTGACATAAACATTACATAGATTAATGTGTTAAGCCCAATGATAAAATCCATCCAATATACTACTTACTTGGAAAACCGCTGTTAACGTTATACACATTACATTGCATCTCATGCCATTTCAGCAAAAGCTACACACCTAATATCAAAAGCTTACTATTTCCTTCAAATCAAATCTATAATAAATTGGAGACACAGTCTTGAATAGAGTGGCACTTCTTACAACAAACAGTAAGATTAGGTTTACTATATGTATTAAATGAAAACACGTTTCGTTAAAGACAGGAGCTTATGTTTCAATTTCTTGGTGAAATCGTATTTCATGCAAGACAGAACAACATTGCTTCAAGTGTGCTTAGGAATATAATTGTTGACTATACAAGACATGTGATAGAGATTACACCGTGTTAGTAGTGAATGAATTTGATGAGTTTATTTCGATTCGTTCCGATTGTTAAACTATAGACGGTATGTCTTTTCTGAGTTTGCATTGGTGGGTGTAAAACTTATAAGAAACTAGTTTTCACACATGCAAAGCATACACGTGTACCTTATTATTGGATTTGTTCCTTTGTATTTGTCTTTGGAGTTTGTTAGGGTTGGGAGGGGGTAGCGTAAGCGTGTATGCTGTTTAGTGTGTGACTATGCTTGACACGGACATGTCAGCGTGGTACTGCAGTAACGTGGCGGGTTTACAGATAGTGAAGTGCTCTGTTTTAACGTTCTTGTAGGTTTATTTGTTCGCAAAATGTATTGAAATAGTTGATATCCCTGGCAGCACGAACTGCCGATGGTAGTAGGTTCCATTAGCAGACTCATACGCATTTAGTTATCGAACTGCAGACTGTATACCTATCAAAAGTTTGTCCTGTCGAATAGAAAACTCACAAAAACATTATATTTTCAAAAAGCTATCGAATTGCTGTTCGCTTATGACTCAACAACTTAAATATCTAATTGTTATCTATTGTAAGTGTAAGTTTTGTTAGAGTGGAGTTTGTGTGTATATTGCTTAATTTAATATGTAGATTATAGGACTGCAGGAAATATATTCATTCAAGTTTTCACCAACAGACACAATTTTTTTTCCAAAGCTTGAAATGTTAACTTTATAAATGAGTAATCGTCTTGTTTACTTTTTGTTATCTGTGGTGTTTTGTTCGATTTTAAGTGGATATGGTATGCATACTGTTGAAATATAATCTCCCCTAATTATACCCACACGTACACGTACCACACTTCTGTTATCGTATTCACACTCTCCGACTGATAACAGCTCTCCATGAATGATGTTATCCACCAGTAATTACCAATAATAACCACAGGTATGTCGACATATGCATAAATCATAACGTATAAATCACTATGGTAACTACCTGTGGGACACTTGCGTACTTCGAATGGTTTGATAATCCCCGTATATATATTCATAACTTGGTGTATCGTCCCGTATGAAATAATATCCATATATATTAATTGTTTCTATTAAATTCCCATGGGGTACATATTCCCCAAGATGTTATGCACGATTGAAAACACGTTATCACTGTAATGGAACGCGGCAATAAACCCTTGAAAACCATATTTCATCATTTATGGAGCTCTCAATTAACTCAAAATTAGGCATGATAGATAACATTTTTTTGAAAATGTCACAAACGTGTCATAGTAATGGCTTATCATCTACTAATTAATTTAATACCCATCGTAATAAAAAAAATCAAGGTGGCATTAATGCAGAAAATTTAAAGGTCTTCATTTGATGGAGTGTGTTGCATATGGCTTGGCTGCTACAGTGGTTATGTGATTATTATAAGCTTGGTCAAAAGCTCCAGTCGAGAGTCGAGTAAAGGGTTGAATCCATCCACCATCAGGGTCGATCAATCGAATGTGATTATCTCGTAGTTGCCTTTTACTGATCATTAGGTATTGTATATGATATTTATAGAGGTTGTGTTGAAGGATGTGACATAACAATTGTGGATTCCCAGACTTTTTTGATTATTTACAATTTGTTTTGTCTTTCCTTGTAGGTTTATCTTTCTCTCGGTACTCATAGTTATCAAGGCTGCTAGGACAAGGTCCTTCATAATGGAAATTGAAGGGAAAAATTCAACGGATTTGAACATTACCAGTGGTGAAAACACGCTAGCTGCGACGGAGCCATTTGTTTCAACCTCTGTTAGGTTTACACTATACGGTATTTGCATAATCCTTATTGTCGTTGGTAACTTAATGGTAATCATAGCTGTCTTTTTGGACCCGAAACTTCGGAAATCACCGACAAATACACTAATTGTCTCGCTTGCCGTTTCTGATCTTCTGGTGGGTTCTTACTACATTCCGTCTTTAATGCTATGGGAAGAGGCAACACACTTAATGGTAAACAAATTTATATGTACCATTGATGGCTTCATCCAGTTAACAAGTACTGGTGCAAGCGTCTTTTCGCTCATCGCTATTGCTTCGGATCGATTCAGAGCAATTGTAACGCCGTTCAAACCAAAGATTACACGTACTCAAGCCACTGTTATGATTCTTGTTGCCTGGACCTGTGCAATGTGTTATGCGTCCTATATTCCAGTAATATACGGATACCAAAGTTACGTAATGGTAATTGACAACGAAACAGTTGTGTCATACTACTGTTACTGGAAGCCTGGGTATGACCTTGGAGTATTTCGAACGGTCGACATTGTTGTACTCTTTCTTCTCCCACTTATTATTTTATGCGGACTGTATGTGCCGATGGTTTACAAACTACGGTTCGGTGCGCAACCTGTAAGTACAACAGGAAACAAGAAAAAACGTGCAATTAAAATGCTCTCAATGGTTGTTATTCTATTCTTTTTGATGTGGTTGCCGTATTATGTTTTCTACCTGCTTGCAATTTATGGTGATATTCGCAATGCAAATATTAACGTACGGGCATATGCACTGGTAGCAATGTTTCTAAATTATTCCAACAGTTTCGTCAACCCCATCATTTATGCATGCTTTAATGATAATTTTCGAAATGCGTACAAAAACGCTATATTGTGTCGTCTGTGGAAGTCAAGCATACGAATCTTTCCAACAACTGAAGGGGATTCATCCCAAACGAACCCAGCAAGGAACGTCGATCAAATATATAATATGCCATCACGAAACACGCTCCTTACGACAGCAGCAAATACAACAACTGCTAGTAGTGTTATGTCACACCCCTCTCATTCTCCTCCTAGTTTTATTCCTACTAAATACGTCCATTCTGAAGCGTGATACAAAACGTGCAGTTAACGTTAATTTTCAAAGAAAGAAATATGAAAAGAGAAGTAAAAATATTTCTTTTTTTTAACCCCGCTCGCTGCAATTACAGTATTAATTTGTCAGAAAGCCAACAATATCGTAACAGGAATTTGTTAAACTATCAAATGTTGGACAATAAGTAGTACATAGATAAGTTAATATCATAGTTTCAATTCGATTAATATTCGAAGCAATTAAGGTGGTTATAAGGATGAGAGTTGGGTATTATTTTTGATTTTTAATTTATAAAACCGTGTCATCATGGAGTCCTACTTGAAAAATTGATGTGTAACAGTATAGACCAAATCTGTGTTTTATAACTGAATACATTGCATTTTTTAAATATGTGTAAATAGGTTTGTTATTGTATGTACAATAACAAACATTTTACACATTTAACAATATTGTGCAATTTAGTGAGTTGCAAACAAAGACTTGGCATATGTTGATTCACATTGATTTTTCAAGTGGGACGCCATGATAAAATAGTTTTATAAATTAAGAATCCAAAATAAATACCCAATCCTCATCCATATGACCACTTGAAAAGGAAAACATTTACAATTTCAAGGGGACGACCGACAACCGTATTTCTAAAGAATGCGCTCGAAAATAAATTCTTTAAACTGTGACTGTTACTTTGTCTAAGAAAACTCCAACCTATTCTCAGTGAAAATCATTGAAAAGAATATGGTGTCACCGTACAATTGTTTGAAATGGGTCAAAATTGATATAAACATTTAGTCATTTTAGAATCCAATATGGCCGCTGAATACTGTGGTATCGCTATGTGATAATTAAATATTAACAATGTCCTTGAAAACGTGATGGTGAACTCAAAACTTTCTCTCAATATTCCAATAGGACCACGTACAAGCTTTCGTATGGTAAAGTTTGCAGAGAATTTAAGAACTTCGATTTTCAGGAAAATTCTTCCTAGAGTTGTATTCTACCTTAATTTATCCTGTAAATAATTATATAAATAATCGAAGCTATAATATTATTATTTTTCTATCTTCTTTATGCTACCTTTCCTATTGTATTGATTACGAATAACGTGTCTGTAAATATTTATATTTTTTTCTTATTTATCCGATTGTAATTTAGTTTACAAAATATAAGTATATATCCGATAATTCATTGTACAATAAGACATGTGATATTAGCAATATGATATAAAGTATAGATTTCATATTTCATTAAAAAACTAATTAAACTGTATAAGTGAAGCGGGAGTTCCTGTTCGACTAAAATATTCCTTGTTATTCAAGTGTGTGTGTGTGTGTGTGTGTGCGCGCGCGAGTGTGTGTGTGTGTGTGCACATATTTACTACATAAAAAGGTATTTTCGATATATTGCTTCAATAAATATGAATGGACTTTTTTGCGAGTGCCCAGGCTTACACAGAATGCCAGAAGATCAAGACATTTTTAATCAGTAAACCTTCTGTTTTTCCTAAAGGAAATTTTAGATTTGAATACATTGATTAACACACAGTTTGATATGTCACTTACGATAGAAGACTGACTCTGTTGTCTTGTATGTTTTTTTTTTTAAATGAACCATTTACTTAATTGTATGTATGTATGTATGTATGTATGTATGTATGTATGTATGTATGTATGTATGTATGTATGTATTTACCATTTACTTATTTTTTGTAAGTATAAATTCTGTCTTGTTTGTTCGTCATATTTAAAATCTAAATAGATTCGGAACAGGGTACCAACTATATATCACTGTACACTCTTTGAAAATGATCTAATAAATATATCACGTGATTGGTTAAACATGTGCCCGGGTATTCAGTTCTTTACTATGTATGTATGTATGTATGTATGTATGTATGTATGTATGTCATCTTTGCGATCGCTTTGTGGAACTCTTCCATCTTACTACACAAAAGATTCAGACTTATACTGTGTACACAAAATAAGCGATGAGTTATTATCAATGTATATACCAAGGCGTATCAAATGTTTGAAGCCTCAATTCTTGAGATACTGCCCTTATTGATGTAATACATATAAGATATCTACCAAAATCAACTTTCAATGGAATGGGGCATTTTGTTCGTAGATAGATATACTCACATGGACAGACAGACAGACAGACAGACAGTCAGACAGACAGACAGACAATGTTACAGCATTACCTTTTTTCCTCGGATGATGGGAAAAGTAACATCGATATACCAAAATGAATTAAATGTGTCCACACTAGGATTCAAGGATTACAATCAAACCTAATACAGTAACACATGAAATTTTACGTGTATGGCCTTTTATTCCATATTTTCTCACGAAAGATAGTGCCTGCTTGTGGTGAAGAATTCATTTAGTCATTAGCAGTGCAATGCCAATGAACTCACTTTGTTGTGAAACCTGTAGAAACGGGATCATCATTTTATGATAGTTAGATTCGTCTAATAATTAAATAATACGTGTAAAAGGAAAGCGTATTTCGCTCGATCAATATATACTATGACATTTGCGAATGTGACAAGACCAGAAAACGTTAGCCACCCTCGATGTATAAGCTCATAGTAAATCTTATTACTATTCGGTCATTTAAATTATTGACAACTCTATAATAAAATGGTCACCACGCTTTAATAAATTGGAAAAAACTGCCTAAGAGTAATCCGATAATCTTTGATTGAAATCCGTACCCTCAAAATGGCAATATTTTTTTAATCATCATTTTGGATACAACATCTACGGCGAAATTAAATTATGAAAATATATAAAGATATGAAAAATGCGTAGGTTTGTGGTCCTTCCTACGTCTAATTTTCACATCTTAATATTGCGACGAGTAAAAAACCAAATAGTTAACTTAAAATATTCCATTTTGTATAGTCTTTTTTTCAGCTAGTTTGTAAGTCTACGTAATGGGCATGTTAAAAAACTTGCAATGAATTAACTATAGTGTCCCTGTTCGATCAGTTTTATTTAGTCATGACACTTCGCTTGATTGATTTCGGCTTTTTTCCTCTCAACACGTGCTTTGACTAAGGCAACCAAGCGAAGGGTCTAAACTAAGATGTGTTGAGCTGAGTACTTTCGTTAGCAGTGCATCGAAAGAATTACAATTATTTTGTTACTTCAAAGGTTACTAACAGATTTGGCGAGATGTGGGTTTGATACAGTTTGATTTTCATTCATAGGGGTACAACGTGATTAAGTTTGTAATGGATACCTTCAACGGAATGACATATACTTGATTCCATTTAGACAGTTAAGTATATTTATACACAGTAAGGATAATTTTCAATTAAATTAATCACACAATGTAATCAAAACAAATATTGGTCGAGGTCTCGTTTGAACGTTTGACAGCATCAGTACAACATTTGGGTATTGATACATATACCTTAAACGTGATTATCCTCGTAATAAAAGGATTCTGTTCTCTAATACTTTATTCTTTGACAATATATATCATGTCGTTACTGATACCTCAGACAACTATAAAACATTTTCCACAGTGGTATGAGATGATACCAATCGTCCTGGTAAAACGTAAAGAACTCAATACGTGTAATAGAACAATAATGAAGACATAAGACTTTATCTTGTTTCATTTCCTGACCAGTTTTGCCATTTAAGATTCATGTGTCTGTCTTGAACATTATACCATGCACGAGCCATTTCGAACAAAAAACACGGAATATATACTATGGTCATACTACGTCACGACAAAACGTGTCTATGTCACGGCAACGCGCGTTATGTCACTGGTTCTTCTGTGTTCGAAATATTAGTCAAAAAGTTCAAAATTACCATTACTTTCCCAATTTTCCTTTTTCTTCATACAACCAGAAATTACACGTGACCTAAGGGTTGTCTCTACGAGTTTATCACAAAGACTAAGGTCATTCGTAATCTCCATGGCTGAAAAAGAAAAATATAAAATTGAAATGTTCAATGCAATCAAAGTAAAGTGAACCATCGTACATAATTTATATAAATCTTTATGAACCCGGACATGGTCTTAACAAAGACAACCTATTCCAGCTTGCTAATCTGACCCTGAAAATATGAAAGATAAAAAGCTTCCAATATAATATTGCGTCTGAGGATATTTAAGTAGCCAATAGCTATAATACTTTATCAACTATTCAATAGGAATATCCAGGAAGGTCAAAGGTTAGGTTCTATGCAAAAACAGAGTCGACAGTTGTTCACTATATGTTATATTTATATTCGGCAGATGTGATGTCTGAATATATAATGTACCTTATAAATCAATAACAAAACGATATTTCTAACTGAAGAATTCATACTAAGGCTATACTTAGTATAAATGTCAACAAGTTTGCATCAAGTTAAACAACTGATATGGACCTTGAGCGGTTATCCTAGTCTATGTGGTTACAATACGAAAATGTCAGCCACACTAAAACTTTACCTTGACAGTAAAACTAAATAAAGTACGCATTAATGTATTATGGCAGATTAGTGAGGATATTTCGTAAATTGTGAATAATAAAGCTGTCAATTTAAAATTATAATGAAGGGTTCCGAAATCAAAATAACGCGAAAGGACTCCGCTAGATTAGATAATGAACCATCCTCATGCAGGAATACACCCTTCTTTATCCTTCCAGATTTGAATAAAATATTCCGAATGAAAGGAAAGCCTAATAAATAGATCAAGGTGCAATCAGTTAAATGTTTGATGTTCGCAATACAAATTCTGATTACTTTATTTCTTTGGTCGGAATATAGGTTGGATTTGCAAAACTGTAAACAATATAACAAAATGTTAGATTTCATATAGCGTGATTTCCACACTAACTATGCTAAAGCGCTTTACAATTATGTGTATTCCTTTAGGGGAACAACGTCTGATGTGATAGTGGTGAATCAATGGAAATCTCAAAATGTCCGTTCCCCTGACTTTACTCTCATCTATAGTCTTTTCACAGCTGATGACAAGAAAACCTCGCTCACTTTTACAATTATGTGTATTCCTTTAGGGGAACAACGTCTGATGTGATATAATTAAATATAGAATCTGTCTTGCCTCATAAACATGCATAGAACTGTCTTATACATGCGATAGACACGTTAACCTTTGGGAAGATTACACAATTAGTGGTGAATCAATGTAAATCTCAAACCGTCCGTTCCCCTGACTTTACTCTCATCTGTAGTCTTTTCACAGCTGATGACAAGAAAACCTCGCTCACTTTTACACACAATTGTTATGAATGCTTTCCAAATCCACTTAAGGTAATGCAATATGCTTGATACAATGAGGACGCCATGTTCCTTGATAAGTCATGTACATACTATACTTTAATATGGTATAATTATTAATCTCATCGAGTGTTATACATGATTACCTTGTAGAATTGAAGCTGCGATTTTGAGTATGTCTGCCGCCATTTTCAATGAACTCAAGAGTCCTTCCGAAAGCTTCTTTCATCATACTCGAGGGAGATTAAAGATCACATAACTTTCCATCTATTAGTGTTAAATAATGCCAATGTCCTCATTTTGCTTTGGGTTAACGTAGTATGCATAAAGCAATCGTTAATGTTTATTGTTACTTCGTTCAGGAAAACTCAAACTTTAGTATCAGCAAAAATCAAGAGTAGAAAATCACCGTGAACCTTGTTTTTAAATAGAGGGCAATATTAAGGTACATACTATACTTTAATACGTGGTATAATCATTAATCTCATCGAGTAATATACATGATTTCCCATGTAGAATTGAAACTGGGATTTTGAGTATGTCTGCCGCCATTTTCAAAGACCTCAAGTCCTTCCGAAAATCCATTCATCATACTCGAGGGAGATTAAATATCACATAATTTCCTTGAAACGATGACCGCAAACTTCCAAGTTTCTTGCAGGAGCTGGAACAAGCATTCATATGCCAAACTTTAGAGATACTTCAAGCACGTAATTTGTCACCTTTTTCTAGTGTATACCATACATCAGGCTAGTTTCCTGAGTTCAACTTATGGAAAGACGAAATGCAACATAATTAATTAAAATTCAAGGAATTTAATATATGAAACTAAGAGTTGGAATAGCGTGTTTTGTCTATTGTAGATATAAATCATAAAGAAAATGATAACTACATAAGGATCATTTGACATCCGGCATTTACATTTCTGTTTGGAACTCTACAAATGCATGTCGAACAACTTATCTTTGGACGTTCTTATGTCTAGAACACTTCTGACAAACATCAGTGCAATCCAACTCGTTACGTCTGCTTCACTACGTCTAACATTAAATGAAATCAGGGAACATTTGTTGACAAATTTGAAAAACCAACACGCATCATTACCGTAATGCACCAACATCCTATTTTTTACCATTAGTCTGATAAGGTAATTTCCGTTTGTGTTCAACGTAATGGAAAACGACTTTTAGAAAGGGTAATTGGGTATGACGTTGTCGAGGTTTACCACGTTTAAGCTACTAGGTAAATATGTTCTGTGGATGTCAAAGAAGTGTTTACCTCCATCACGTGTATTTCCACTTCAGAATAGTTTAAGGTAGGTATGTACGCATATATTTATAAGAAAGATTTAGTTTATCTTTGAAGCATATTTGTGGATCGATTACTTTAACAAAACTATCTCAACGATATTCAGGAGCAAACGGTTGGGAAAAACATCAGTAGTTTCATGAGTTTGCGATATGGCCATATGAGAGTCGCCTCTGACTGACTGACTGACTGACTGACTGTATGTCTGTCTGTCTGTCTGTCTGTCTGTCTCTGTCTGTCTGTCTGCCTGTCTGTCTCTGTCTGTCTGTCTGTCTGTCTGTCTGTCTGTCTGTCTGTCTGTCTCTCTCTCTCTCTCTCTCGCTCTCTCTCTCTCTCTCTCTCTCTCTCCTCTCTCTCTCTCTCTCTCTCTCTCTCTCTCTCTCTCTCTCTCTCTCTCTCTCTCTCTCTCTCTCTCTCTCTCTCTCTCTCTCTCTCTCTCTCATACATGTTGACATATTATACCGCTTGCATTGTCACTGTCACTATTCAACTTTGACCGGCTAAGTCATCTAATACAGAGTAAATAGAGTGACTCGCGCAATGCCTTCAACTGTAAGAGAAGATGATCTACAACATGATATGAGGTTCATTTCGTCGGAAAAGCTCAAAGATATCCCTTGTGATGTACCCAATACTCCTCAAGACATTGTCAGCGACTTATCAACCGAGATAACTGCTTGTCAAAGAGGATATCGTAAAGAACCCTTTAGTCCAAATGTCAAAACATTCTGCTCAATGGAGATATGCTAATTGGCTAATTTAATTCACCAGATACTCACAAGCAATCAATTGCACTTCAGTGCATGCCAATCTGGAATCTACGCAGTGCATGATCAATTCACTCCTGGTCATGATCAGAGAATGCATTGAAAGATCTTTGCAATCAACGATGACAGTGAAACGTGTTAATGTGGTTATTACGAGCCGAATGAAAATTATCACTCTGAAATATAAATATCAGCACAATCAAATCGAGTAGTTCGAAGCTTCAGATAGCTGTGAGAAATTAATTTGTTCTTCTATAGCCAAAAGCTAAGAATACGGATACCTAGAACAAGTACAACTACCACGTCCTCCTTTCCGAGTGTTTGTTTTCAATGGAATTTTATAGTTTTATACGAATTATATACAGTGGATGGATTGTGAATATCTCTCAAAACACCTGTCAACCGTGTCATCGATGCACACACACACACACACACACACACACACACACACACACACACACACACACACACACACACACACACACACACACTCACACACACACACACACATATGTATATAAACTTTTTAAGGAAACGACCAGGTATTACAAGCAGAATGGTTGCGATTTTTTAAAACCTGGTTTACCAATCAAACTATTATTCTGTAGCCGTGAATTCTTTTACCGTGGTTTGGAGTTCGAAAAGTAGAACATTATCTACCGCAATAGCTCAGCCACAAACCAGACACCATCTGATGTAATAGTTGGTTTGCCTGGTGGGATAGAGTGGTGATGAGGGCACAGGGATTGCTATTATTGTTGTTGTTGTTGTTGTTGTTGTTGTTGTTGTTGTTGTTGTTGTTGTTGTTGTTGTAATCCTTTGCATATATAACGAGTTCCGTTGGATTCCAGTCTTTCAAATACCACAAGTGTACTGTCTCAATGTTGTTTGCTTATATGAATATGGGAAGGAATGTTATGATTACACTTATACTAAGCCTGTAGCATAGACACAATATTTAAATTAAAAAATGTAATTAAAAAAAATTGCTGTTGTTTGCGGTCTTAGACGCGTGATGGAAGATTTTATATTGAATATCCGTCTGTTCTGTTTAATAATAACCTTTTTTTAGCTGTCACTCTTTACCAGGTAATGCTATTAATGTGTAAACATGTTTACTGTGTGTTTCGCTCCTGTGAGTCGGCAGTAACATGTACCCATTATGGAAGATGATCCATTCATCGTCTTGCAATGGAATATTTCCTACAACACCTTCACCATCTGCATGCAGCGGTAGTTCAATGTCATGGGGTCGTTAATAAATCTTTATCATTCCCCAATCTCCTGCTCGAATATACATCCAATTACCAAACTGTGTATCATGTTAAATGTCACGACTTTTCTTATTAGCCTTATCGCGGCTAGGATTCCAGGTTGCTTCTATTTTCGTCTTGAGACGGTGTTATATATAGGTACCGTGAATGTAGTCTGTATTTCAGGTTAAATAGCCAAGTCTTATATACACGGTCTGTCATCTTAGATGTGTTAGATTATCAGAACGGCAGATGATGACGCAAACTTCCAACGTAGAACAAGTTACTCGTTCGAGCTTCGCCTTTTTTTCCAGAATAGCTAAAGCCCTTTGGCAAGATGAGAACGAGGATCGTGTCTTAATCAACCAAGCTGTGTAATAACATTTGTTATGATCCTTTAACAATATGTACGTACAGGGGCTATACTCCCATGACAGTTAGGGAATTATTAATGTAATGAGTAAAACTGTTAAATGCTTTGTGAAAATTTGTGAAAGAACACAACATCAAAATCAACATCATTGGCATTATGGTGCTCCTATGCATTGCTCAATACACCACACAGTTACTAATGGCAACGAACGTCGGTTGTCAAGTGTTCAAAGATCTACTGGATCTACTAGAGTTACTGGCAGTACAGTGCAACGGATGTTAAGGTACATCCTTTAAGATAGTAGCAGCAATGCTTAACGTGGTATAATCACCAATGTGTAGCAGTGTCAAGTATTTTTTTCTGTTCTTTGATTGTAAAAATATCACAGGCGTTGTACACGTATGACGTAGCACAATTGAAGGGATATCTACAGGCAACTAGTTTGACATACTCATTGTCGTAAACCACAGCCTATTTTACGGCACCGTAAAGAAGTCATGGTTTCATTCACTTATAAAAGCCTTATTTATGACTAGCTAACCTGGTTACTTTGTAGATCAACACAACAACCAATAAGATTGTCAAAACAGTTTACTTTAAATGGTCTGGATTATTGTCACCCAAATTTGGTCATCATCGCAAGAACATCATGTGGTATAAACTTGCTGACAATTATATGAATAGAAAATGACGATTTTTAATGTTGGCAGAGCTAGATGTTTCGCAGTGTGGAGGAAGAAATATCAGCTCTCTGGTTTGGAGAATGAACATACTATGTAATGCGTTCAGTAAAATTGCAACGAATTCACAAAGACTTTCTCCCAATTGACCAGATATAAAGCCATTACACCTTTTCTCAATGATGTATTGCAAGTAATTACACTCTGTCAGACAGGTAAACCCGTTGTGAAACACTGCAATCGATGTGGCATTAACTGTGACAAATTAGTACAGTGACATCTGGCAATGACGATCTAGTTCTCATGGGAAGAGCGTCTGCATGAAAACATCTATCCAATTGGATGGGATGACGAGTTGAAATCGAATAAACGTTGCTAAAGTTAAACACAAACAACACAATGAAACGCCATGATGTAACATAGTATTATATAATTCTTTAAAACGGGTGGCATAACTTTGTGAAAAAATACGTACTAGTATTCGGACTTCACTCTTCTAAAGTTATAAAGGGCATTCTTTGGAATAGTACAACTTGTTCAATAGAGGGCGTCATCGCATCAATAGCAGCGTCAACGAAATATCACTATTGCCTAATCTCTCCAACTGGTACTTGATTGAAGTTGAACATCTTGTTCGCAAAATGTCCAGCAATTCTATATCGTGTATATATCCTCGATTATCATACAAATGAAATGCACGCGAATATGTCTGTAAAACAAGTAAAGCGGCAGGAATATCTTGGTTTGCTGGTGTCAACTTAGATGTGTGTGAGAAGGGCTGAAAGGTGATATAAGTTATTTTTCACAGACAGGAGTTTTGTGTTGTCACCACAATTTCGATGTATTGAATAGTGTTGATATAGTGCTAGAAATGTCTACAGATGTAAATAGAAGTCATCTACATATCAGAAATCTTTTACCACGATTATTTTGACAATGTAAGCTTAACACATTGACAATACATTAACAACAACAACAACAACAACAACAACAACAACAACAACAACTGAAAGTGAAAAAACTAAACAGTGAAGACAACAATGTTGACAATAATAAAAATAATAAAAACAATAGCAACAACTACAGTAACGACGAAGATGACGAAGACGACAATGACATCGTCAATAATAAACATTTTTTTTTGTATTTCGATCCTGATAATTTTTGGTATTTCACAACAACAACAACAACAACAACAACAACAACAACAACAACTACAACAACAACAACAACAAATACATAAACACCAAGAACACTGACATACTAAATTCTTTTTATTTTGAGTCAAATGCATTTATTCAAACTATTAAATCAAAATGACAACTGTATACATCACTACAATTAAAGGACAACACAATTTTATATCAATGATATGTTTAAAGAGTCCCTGTATACATTTTTCAAAATAACACGTATACAATTCAATAAATAGCCCGCATGTCAATATTACTTCTCCGCAATGTCACCGTTGTCTTTAACTTCCAGAGATGTGTCCACATTATCGACTGTACGTTTGCCACAGAAGCCTAAACCCGTGTCACACTAGGGGAGAACAAATAACGAGGTATACAATGTTATGGGATGCAAATACAACCATGACTATATGGTGCATACGGCAATGAGTAGTTTTACATGATGGGTGGCCAGTCATACAATAGTCGATTTTCCGGTTCCAGAATGCATTGCGCGAGTGTTGTAAGATTTAGTCTGTTTTGTCTTTATTACATTTCAAATAATATTTTCATCAGGAAATGATGGTAAGACATGTTGACCTCTTTAATTATGGGTGATTTCATTGAACAAAGACTGAACGCCATCGACGACAGAGTGGCATGGTATTTTACGGGTGAACTCAGGTTACCGTCACGTGACAACCATCACCCTGAGTAGCATGTGCAAACCCCTCCGCGCGTACGTACAGAATACATAGCATTTTATGGAGAGACGCGCAATGCATCCTGGAACCGGCAACAGGGCTATTGTTATCATATGGGTTACTTATACCAAACACACTCGAACCAAAACAAGAACGTTTATGTTAAAGCTGTTGGACTAAACGATTGTAGAAAATTGTGTATTTTTACTATATTAAACAGTAAATAGGTGTGTTATATTAACACGTGTATTTCGTCGTATATCTTAAAAAATTGACTTGGTTTAAAGTTTGAGTTATTTAATGAGGTCGTGTAATGACATCAACCAATCAAACACTGTCTTACGTTTACGCGTTCGACGTCTAATATCCTGTATTTGTAACTGAATTAAGATCCAAATACATTGATTGATATATTATTGTGTCATTTTTGAATCCTCTTTTTCAAATATCTGAACTTTGTGATTGTTGGTAATTCCAAGTCACAAACAAAATGATTTCCACATTGTTTTATCTAGGTTAATGAAATGCTACCTTATTTTACATTTTGTGATTATGGAAAAATGAAAATATACCTCATTTGCTTTGCTGTGATCGCAGTAGGAGGTGAAATGGTGAGTGTTGCAATTGTTGTTCCCTGTTCCTTAAGCATTATGTTTGGGAGGTATAACTGTGATATCCGTAAGGAGATTAGCTGGTATTAGATAGATAGATAGATAGATAGATAGATAGATAGATAGATAGATAGATAGATAGATAGATAGATAGATAGATAGATAGATAGATAGATAGATAGATAGATAACTATAATAAATGTTGATTGTTTTCTCCATTTTGTCGGTAAATACATCTTCGACTCACAGTCAAAATGTCCTCTTAAATCACGTGACGTTTCCATAGCAGAACGATGAAAAACGGCAATACTATCCAATAGTACATGTATACTACCATGTAACTCTTCGTTAATTATTGGAACTAAGGAGAATCATATTATTAAAGGTATACTTACACCAGCAGGACCGTTAGCGTACTCTTTTGGGTTGCCAGTGACTGAGTTGATTGTGCACAATACAAGGCATACCAGAATGGCGATAACGGCGGTGGTCTTCATGGTTAGTAGTTAGTGACAAATCCTAGATATACATATACCTGTAAATATTAAAGGTTAAATATCAAATAATGGAATTAAAGTGTAAGGGTACATATTCCGATTACATTTGTCTGTTTATATTAAATGGCTAAGTGCATGCGATAGCATTTTTAATCTCAGCATAAGTTGGATAATATTATGTTAAATGTGTGCTCAAATGTTCAAATGCGCACATAATCATTACACTGTCGCCCTGTTTAATTTGATTTATTTCATAACAATTGGGCCACCGCCGTCTCCTACTCCCACCCTAACCCTAACCCTAACCCACCATCCATCATTCGACAAAAAAGAGGATAAATAACAGAATAACCTTTGGAATATAATGACAAATGAAATAGAAATTACAAAGATATTTATTTAGCGTCTTCTCTCTGAGTAAAAATGCTTTCAATACAAAAATAGACGAAAAAGTGTAAGTTCATTTCTGGTCGAAAATAAGGTTATTGCTTTTTCTCGTTTCAGGGTACTGCATAAAATAATTTGCTCTTTCTAAGAGATTGGTAGATTGGACAAAATAACAAAACATTAAATTCATCTTCAAGAACTGTTTGACCTTCATTTTCACACACAAAAAGAATACATTTTCTGTCCGAGATAGCTTTACCGACACCTGGGTGTATGGATACTTTGTAAATATAATTCATGTTGTAGCTGTGACTGTTTCATGGATAATATGGAACAATTTGTGGCTCACGACCTCCATTGGATGGGACCTTGTTTTCTACATACTGGTAGTACAGGTATTTGCTTGTTACCGCGCAGGTGACTTCCCCTTACCCCTTACAGCATATTGGGTATAGGGTGAATCATCACAAAGCATACTTTGTAGTCCTTGTGAACAATATGTATTATTAACTGGATCATTAGATTACATTATGCACGGCCTACATCGATTTACAAAGTCCCAAAACGAATGTTCGCATGGCAACACTTGTCAGGGAGAAGTTGACATCGGAAGCATTTGTCATCGGGCCTTAGCCCGGGGCGAGGTACTGGGACAAATGTCGTTCTTGACACATTTCGCCAGATGTTATTTTGAAAGAATTCCCGCAGGATTTCTACTATGCGTAGACAATTAGGACCTTGGATAAAACTAACACAATGTTAGTCGAAGTACACCCATTAGTGTTTTTTTAAAAAAAGAAGAATTTATATATGTATATACATACTGCTTCCATATCCTAACAATAGATGGCGCTCGAGGGTAATGGAAAAAATTACACTACAGCATACTTTTAGATATTTAATTCCGATTACTAATTGAAAACTATATATATGTTTTGTGATATGCGATACCTCATCTCGTATTTAATAATATAGTGTCCTTTTACATAAAACATCAATCCATACCACACCCACACGAAGCAAGTTCAATTTTCTTTTTCTTTAAAAAAAACCATTCATATTAACTTGGAAACAAAATCGAACGTTTACACAAATGATCATGCCATGCCACAATATACCATGAGCTAACACCAACACAAGATCATGTTTACAGTGCGAACATCTAACCATACAATAAAAATACACTTACCCTTGATATGGCTGTATGATCTTTGATCGGTCTCTGATGCAAGAATTTGAATATCTAACCCTATATATATAGTTTCATGTGTATTTATATCACAGGCATGGATTCATTGTCCACAGCTGCTGCTCTAAGATTATAATAAATTGTAAGGTTTTAATCGAAGTATTGGAAATTCTTAGAGTGCAAGCTGATGTATCCAAGTGGATTCTATTTAATAAAGAAACTTAATAAAAATTAGAAATGTCATCTTGCCCAATTTAAACTAAACACACTAACAACTAGTATTTGAGACTTTGCTCATTAAGTATGAGATGATAAATTTATATACCTTCCATTCTTCGAAAAACTCCTGTCCTACAGGTCTGTATATTTTAAGTTCTAGTTCTTAGTGTTACACTTGATAGATGTCCATATTCAGAGCTTGAAACGTTCATTATAATGAAAAATACGTCAAAAATAAACAGCAATCATATTGATGTTGACAGCGAAGCCTTTTAATAATGGTCATTGTTATTGTAAATACGTTAGCGAGTATTTCCAACTTTTCGTCTGTTAAGAAACTGAATTCAGAACATTAATTACAGGGATAACCTTTTAGAGTGGTTTCTAGTACAACCAAATAGTGTAAGTTTAATTTTCAAACTCAGTCCCAAACACTTTATTTCAATAATTGCACATATATAGCAACATAGCAACCTGCTGCAATTAGAGAAAAAAAATTGTTATTGTGCATATTTGACAAATGTAACAACCACTCTTTTGAGAATGTAGGTTTCTTTGCCTCAAAGAATGTATATTTAATCAATCTGTTGCCATAACCCTCATGTGATTGTTACCATAGCAAATAATGTAAATTGTTTGTCTCTGTAAAGGTCAGTGATATTGCAATCACCAAGATACGTTGGTATTAAAATGCAAGCTTCGAAATTTATATAATTTGGTGTGTACATAGAAAATGACAAAACGCTCGTGTACAGCACAGCTTTGAAGACTAAAGTGTACGTGTTGACGACTGGCAATGACATCAAAAAGAAATAGCATGGTACAGATTTGATTCTATTAACGATATGACTGAAATTATGTCTTGACGAGTGTCCTCCTGAGTATTTGTTTTTGTATTTGTAAACTGCATCATCAAAAAGATCATGCCAGATAATAAAAAAAATACGTTGGCTGTGTTAGCTTGCATTTCCGCTATTGTTAGAAATAAAAACATCTATGAAAGCAGTGCAGTGTTTGATGTGCGTCATTTTCCAAATGGGATGGAATAACATTGTTGACATAATACAGCCAAGTTCATGACTGTGTCTAAAGTACATGTACAGCCTGTTCAACATCATTATACTGTCAATGCCGGAAACAAGTTAGGCTCCACTCCATCCTTTGTTTTGCTATCCTTGAATTTCCTCAAAACCTATCAGGCAGACGTAGAAAGGGAAAAACACAGAAAAAATCAACATAATGCTAGCATGTCACGTAAAATTCCCATTTCTGTTGATACATTTTCTGTTTGTACTTAATCTTACTAGACTAGTGAAATATAAAACGTCAAAATCCAAAGTATTTGTGTATGTGTGATGTCTGGTACAATGATGGCAGACAACAAAACGGGAACTTGATGCAGGTAACCTATGATAACTTGATATCATAAATGCATCATCACAGTTTTCTTTTTGTCGATACCGATATTCGGACATTGATAAGGAATGCACATTTACATGTTGGAACGCAACTGAGGTGACTAATTCGGTGTCCATGGCAACAAATGGTACACACTTTACTACATACAGTGTACATGTTCATAAGCAGAACGACTAACTGAGATGTTGAGTAAATATTGAAATACAGTTATGTTCGGTTCTATATCGAGTTCACTTGATGTCATGTTTGACTGTCGTTTGTTACGGGTATATGTTTCCTCTGTTTCAGTTTATTTGTCTGTTTTGTTATGTACCAGTGTGTGTGTGTGTCTGTGTGTATACTGAGTGTATATTTAATATGTATGTATGTATGTATGTGTGCGTGCATGCGTGCGTTCATGTGTGTCTGTCTGTCTGTATGTATGTATGTATGTATGTATGTATGTATGTATGTGTATGCATGTATGTATGTATGTATGTATGTATGTATGTATGTATGTATGTATGTATGTATGTATGTATGTCTGTCAGTCTGTCTACCTGTCTCTCGGTCAGTGTCTGCTTTGTCGCCAGACACGCACGCACGCGCGCGCGCATACACACACACACACACACACACACTTATTTTAAGGGGTAGACCATTTGATATCCGGGGGGGGGGCTGAAAGAAACAGAGACAAGAACAAATATAAAATTATATATGTACCACAGGCCAACGAAACTGACTGGTCCCTGACATGTGTTTGAAAATGTTTGTCATGAACTGACAAGTGTCTTGGTTGGAGATGCACTAGCAGGTTGAACAGTACACTAGAACTTGTGCATCATTTCCCTGCCCTAGCAGCAGTGGTCCATCTTTTTTTCCATCACCCACTCATATCCGGATTGTTCAAGCAACTGCATTTGGCATCTTCCCCCCCCCCCCGAAATCTTCCAAGCCCTCCCCAGGATATCAAATGGTCTACCCCTAATATGCTGTAACGTATTTCAGCTGACCGTAAAGGACTCCTAGTATATCCAAAACAACGAAGCGATGACGATGAAAGACCAACAATAATTTGTGAAGCCTTTAACAGTAAACCTGATACAGTCCTACACTGGGATTTCGGTATGGAAGACATACAACCGAATTACATCATTCGAAATTCCAGACAAGACGTTGGAAACGGACTGAGTCACGTCATAACTCGACATACCAAGTAACACTGACTTCTATAAACTGACTGTCACGTGTTCTGCTGTGGAGGAGAGAAAACAACTACACGTGAAGAACTCAATACTCGAACTCGTCTATGATCAGGTCAAACAGAAAGGTTAGTACTCGTCTATATAATTAGAGCAGGTCAAATGTTGGCATCCTGTCGGCTAGAGCAAGTCAAAGGTTAGGACCGGTCTCTCTAGTTCAAATGTCAAATATTGGTAATGTATGTCATATATAAGTAATCATCTGCCGAGATCTGGTCAAACGCTAGTACTCATGAATCATGATGCTACTTTCCATATCATAAGTTGTCGAAGATATTTTGTTCCAAAATTTCCTATTGAATTTGTTTGTTCTACTTTAATACGGCGACCACAGTTTGATATTGTTTTTAGTTGTTCCAACATAAATCCCCCAAAATAGTAAGAAAATTTCCCTAAATGTAGTGGTAAACAGAAACATAGAAAGATTGCGCTTTTGGTTTACCAAAGGAATTAGTCTCGGTTACCCAGATTCTCGCCGTTGAGGGCTTCAACCCTGAGCGAGAGTATGCCATCTATTGTAAGGAGCAACTTGGCCGCCGCGCTGTCAAGATCTTGGACAGTCACTGATTGGACAAACATTTTCAATTTCATCAGTTCTATATATACTTAACACAAATCATGGTATAAACTTTTTGAAGATTGTCTTTATCAGGAGATTAACCAAAATACTCTTAGCAAGAGTTGCTACCATGTGATTCACTATACATTTAATTGTCATGTTGTGGGTCGAAGTCAGCCTACCCACCAAGCAACCATCTTGTAACAATCACTAACATTGTCTTTCCCAGACTCTCGCTCGGCGGGGGGGGGGGGGGGGATATGCCCTCAGCGGCGAGAGTCTGGGTAAGCGATACAACACTGGTATAAGCAACGTACATTGTTTTGCTTACTTTATTTATAGATAATGGTAAGAGGTGTGCTTGCCGGGGTAATAAGCAAGACCGGTCAAGAACCAAAGACAAGAAACAATGCATACGCAAGAAGCCACGTCGAAACAGATGTCAAAGAAACAAATAAAAAAGTTGAAGTTGGATGTACAGTTCACACACCTTGGCATTCTACCTGGAAACAAAAGACTCCTATATCAATATGAGGGAAGTTTAACGAATAGCATTTACATTTATTTTTGAATATACTGTCATGTTCAAGACTCTATCTATATAATGGACGGGGTTGCTATTAAATTTTGATAACTTAGGGTGTCTTACTGACCCTGCACAAGCTGCAACTTGGACAGTTTCTTTTTCATTGAGTAACCAAAGATATATTCGCATACATACATACATACTTATATACATATATACATACATACATACATACATGTACACGCATACATACATACATACATACTTATATACATATATACATACATACATACATACATACATACATGTACACGCATACATACATACACGCATACATACATACACTGACCATATGGTACGGTTTAACTTGTAGATAAATGCAAATATTTAATAGTGCACAGTTTATTATCTTAGATATCATAGCAAATGTCTTTAAAAGTAAGAAGTTAATTTTTTTTTAAATATTGTTTTCAATATCACTGCCATATATATATAACAGTATCAAGGAAGATACATATGAGCCGTTACACAGCATTTCAGATACCATATGTATATATACATATATTTGATATCTGAATATTTATCTGAGCAGTAAAATCTCAAGGTTGTTTTCATTGTAAAACAATCAGACTAAATGACAGAATATTAATAAACTGATAATGTAATAATTAATTATCGAAATATCGAACATAATACTATACTAAAATATTTGTTTTATGATATGATATCACTGCCAAGATGCACTAAGAAAATTAATATCTCTTTCCTGTTTGGTGTTACAGAGCTAGAGAAAGGTTACAGAACTTATCTTTTTTTGTACTTTCTCAACACAGAGTTGAGTTACTGTTACTATATAATACGAGTAATTATCAAGTCAAAAATAACTCCAAACAGCCGGGATTGAAATAGAATCGATCTATACTAGATCTAGAGCCAGAAAGGTACATAGAGATAGAGGGACAAACTGAGAGAGAGGCGGGCAGATATGAGTTATAGAGAGACAAACCGACTGAATAACAGTGACAGACAAGGAGGCAAGCAGGCAGACTGACAGACAGACAAACAGTTTTGCAAGTAACACAGGCAGACTGAAAAAAAAAACATTTGGAATGACAGACAGACAGACAAACAGACAGTTAGTCAGACAGACAGGCAGGCAGACCGATACACATGGTGATGGACAGTAAGTCATGTAGTTAGAGACAATCAGTTGTGCATTTAACACACTGGCAGACTGAGAAATAGACAGTTAACGTTAGACAGACAGACAGACAGACAGACAGAGAGATAGGCGACAGACAGACAAGGTAATCTTAATGTTAATCTTTATTTCTTATGAAGTGCATTATATTAAGAAGAATTGCAATCACAACATGGTGTACAACTGACAGTAATTAAAAACAAACTTCAAAAATACAGAATTCGAAACTGTAAAATATGCAGATATTTCAGAAATGATACTAGTAATGGAAAGGTAATCACTCAGTACTCTTAGCTCTGGTATTTTCACGAGGACAGAATCCCAAGACAGCTGAAATCCCAGACCAGTTTGTATCCCAATGTTTTGAGAAGTACTAGTTAGCAGTCTATAGTCGTTGCAACAATAACGGTACAAGTTTAGTGGCCTACCGAAACAGCGCCCTCTGTTGTCAATAAACACTAGATGTCCTTTGATAGTTTGTTTATGCTCTGCTTAAGTTCACCCACAGGGGTGGTATCATTTGAAACTCTTTGCGAGACAACTTGTAGATTGTTACAACATTTACGGATCAAAATGAGCAATAAAACACCTGTTTTATAGATAAATGTCAGTGGGAGTCATTTTTCTTAACGACAAAGAATATGTATTAGATGGAAAATGTATATTCATGACTTTATCTGAATAAAGCAAACACTTACAAACTAAGTAGTCATGCATGCATATTCAGTTTTCATCTAATCCACTCAAAGAACAATAGATGTGAAAAAGTAGTTTCAATTTGGTGTTGCTTGGCAACCGAGTGTACTCTATATGATAAGAAATCTCCAGACCAACCTTTATGAAATAAAATAAACTTTACTTTCTGGAATGCCGTTGTCCTTTAACGTAGATAATGATGTAATGATTGTAATATACAAAACATTAACAGTTACTGGCCAACTCTAAACTTTTGAAATACTCTTTTCCATTATCATTTTCCTCATTTACATACTGAGCTATAATAAACTAACACGATAATGTATACCCTGTGTCTGATCATAATACGCTTGGATACACATACTCATTTAATTGTCCTCGCATTTGAATTTAGAATATCCTTGCAATGTTACTTTTATCTTGTCACGAGAGCTTTCTATATTGCGTGTGTTCATTTTTAAAACTAAATTTCTTTCAGTTGCAAATGGATGCTGGGGAAATAAATTCCAACCACAGAAAAAACAACAGTCTTCGTAATAATAGCAGTATCTGTCTTTGTCACTTGATGGGATATAACCATATACATCGACCTCGTCACAGATATGCAATAATAGATGAACACCTGGTGGAAAGACGGTTTTGAAATGCATTATTCAATTTATACTTTTTTTGTTTAAAATACAATGTGCCTCTTCAAAGTGTCATATTACACACACACTGTCATAACAAGAACATGATGAATACCTGTAAACTTCTAAAGCTCATTTAGCGATATCTTCTGTTAAAAAATACCAACAATACAGTTCTAGTCTTGAAAATCATGACATTGCAACATACTCATTACTAAGTTTTACTTTATAGATGGTTCAAACATGAAAATACACACACACATACATACATACACACACCATACATACATACATACATGCATGCATGCATGCATACATACATACATACACATACATACATACATACATACATACATACATAAACACAAACATACATATCCCATATATACATACACACACACACATACATACATACATACATACATACATACATACATACATACATACATACATACATCAAATCAAATCAGAATTGACAACATTAATGTCACTGTTAACATAATGTCTCCTGTTTTAAACTTTGTCTCTCACCTAAAAATCCAGATGTTGATGGAAATGGTTTCAGTTCTTCTACACTAAATTCTTGGATAATATCCCATACTTTCCACAAAGTTTCCAGACGTATCACATACACTGGTGACTCAGGATGCTTGTAGTGCCATCTAGCATAACTGCAAAAGAAGTTTTGACCATCTTTGTACCACTAGGGTAAAGATAGCAAAGGGGAGATTTAAAAAAAAAAAACCAGAACATTCGAAAATGTTACTCTTTCATATAAAAATACAACGAATAACACTGAATTAAAGCACTTTCTCTATATGTTACACTCCTTCATAACATTCATATCAATGTAGTAGTTTACTGTTTCAATTGGTTTATTTACAAGCCTAGCATGTGCCCTTTCTATGTGGCCCATTTGCAAATGAAAAAGTATACTTATACACTTTATATGAATGCTATAAACAATTGTGGTACAGACAGAAAAACGTGTTACTTTGGTATTATGGGTTATATATAAAACAGCATATCCAAATGCAAGATAGACAAACACAGGGCATATCAATGACAAGAAATAACAGGTAAAAGAGTTAAAAGTGGGGATAGAAATATTGAAAAGAGACTTGTAGTGGGTATGTATGTATTATTTTTTTTATCATAATACCATAAACTTACCAGGTTGAAAGAGTTAATTTGAACAAAAAGATGTATTTTTCACCAAGTGGCAATTGAAATGACCATATCTCAATGGATCTTTGATGCTCAAAATATGCCAAAACGATAGAGATTGTCATTCTTTTATTCTTGATTTTTCTTGATCTTAGTGTAGTCTGTCACAATTCATCGAATAATCACACTGAGTTCTTCTTTTAGGGCCACAAGCTCGACTAGTCGCTAAGAACTATCTTTTGTGGAAATTTGTTTTTAATTCTCTACATTATCTACTTGTGGCTAATGTGACTTGTACATTTTGATATTTTGTACATTTGTAGATAAGTTTAGAGTATTTTGTAAGCCTATAATTTCTGGCGATAAAAGTTATTAAAGCGGCACCAAGACAACTGGAACACCTTTTTTTTTTAAATTATAAAATAACTTTCTCGTATCATAGTACACCCTGAATAGTATCGAGTCACCTGTGGGTTGTGTAGCAGTATACAAATGTACATGATATGGTACAATTAATGAAATGAAATACATTTTTGGCTCAGCACCCACTCAGCGCCCTCAACTGCGGTCATGATTTCAACATTGTTTATATACTACACTCTATTTACAGATAAGATTGACCACTGATTGATATGTACAATGTCTAGGTGTAAGTATAACTATTTCCAGTTGACATATTGTGGTTGTCTGGTCTAAAATGACACAACAGTTGCAAGCCAGTGCATGCAGTTTTAAAATATCGACAGAATCAAAACCAAGCTTTTCCTCTTGGTTTAAATTTGTCACTCAACAACCTACAGATAATGTTGACCCCTAGTCAACAGATACGGTGTCGTTTTATAAGCACAGGACAAATTTTCTGGGATATATATTCAGTTACTTGATGAAAGAATGTCCCAGTTGCAGCTAGTGCAGGCTTAATTACAAATGTTTCTTTAGTATTACATTGGTTCAAAAAGCAAGTCAATAGTATGTACATTTGTATGTTATTTAATTGGTAGATAATAAAATCACTAAATGTTTTTTTCATAATACCTTATACATGTTCCCGTTATAAGGCCCTTCTCTCCACGTCAATATAATTTCAGAACCTTTTAATTCCTCCAGCAGCTTAAATCTGTAAGATCTTATCACTTGGTTGTTAGCTATACGTATGGTTGTCTTACTACCAACATCATTCTCGAAACCTTTAATTGGTGCTACATTGAAACGAAGGACTGCGTCATGAGAATCTATCAAAGAAACAGTAGAAATGCTACTTGTCATGGTGACTTATGCAAAGGATACTTGTGTATTACGTCATCACTTTAGCTCTTTCAACTAGTATTATTACAGCTTAAAGCATCTTGCCCCAACATCTGAATACACACACACACACACACACACATATATACAGTACAGATCAAGCATAATGGGATATTGTACATGAACTATGCTTGCATCTTTAAAGCATGATGCAACAACAACAGTGCATCAATGCATAGTTTTTTGTGATGCGTGCACTCGGGTGATGTTTTATGTGAGCTGCACTGTATACATATATATATATATATACACATACATATACGACATCTGATGATCGCATTAAGCATGAAACTCGGAGTAACTATATATATATAGTATACACACACACACACACACACACATATATATATGGAGGTAGATAGATGGCTAGATGGATGGATGGATGACAAATGGGTGGATGGCTAAATGATGGATGGATGGATATATTGATGTACTTACGACAGTTGGACGGACCAACAGACAGACAGACAGACATATCAGACAAATACCTACCTATCTCTTGTCCTAAACGCGAATCACGTAAAGCCCCTGAACTCGTTACTAGAGCACATGTTTTGTATAGCGTGGCTGTTCTTTTTGAAATATATGATTCCTTTGGAATGTACTTTCCATATCTAAGTTCATGGAACGGAGATTCGTCTGGTTGTACAAATTGAATTGGTGCAGATTGTTTCAGTCTACACGCTACTTCATTTAAAGATGCCTTTACTTTTCCTCTAGGACGTTTCTTAAATTTTGGCGGTTTTTCCTCAAGTGGGTTGAACATTGAATTATGATCGATAAGGGCCTTTTTCATCCATGGTGTCTCTTTGGGTAGGAAGCTAAGATGGTCATGCAAGGTAATGTTTCCAGCGTACTTTTCTTCAGTAGGGTACTGGTCACGTTTGAGTTCTTCATAGTCGGCCAATGACAGTCTAATGACGTCAGCTTTGTCAGGTGACGGAAACAAAAGTACAGTAGAATCACTCAACACTTCCACATCAACTTCACAGGGATGAGTACGTGCAATTGCAAAATATGGAATTGTGGGAAGATCAAAAAAATACGCTAAAAGGAAATAACCCGCAGCTAGGAAAATTAGGATGATGATTTTTTGGTGGCAAGCTTGTTTTCGTGTTTTTGTCATGACAACAGTTTTTTGATGGTGATTGGTGGATGTTGTAGATCACAAGTGAGTCTGTAAATCTGTGGATCTGAAAAAAAATGAAACAGATTAGTGTGTCACTGTTTGAGTTGGAACATGTGTCACTCTGATGATGGTAAGAAATACTTCTCTTCAATCATTTACAGGGCGAGATGATTTACGTAAATCAAACGCTATGTTACAGTTTATCTGAAAGATGAATGGTTTTATAGTTTGACAACTAGGAATGTTGTTGGGAGAGAAGCAGTCATTGTTTGTTTGTTTGTTTGTTGATTGGTTTTCTTTATTTATTTGTTGCTATTCTGTTCCGTTTTAATACAAAATTCTTTTTTTTTAACTTTCATCTTAATAACATTAATTAGGAGTGGAAATGAGTTCGTCATCACTTTCATAATTTAGTATGATAAATAATGACATGTTCTTTTGAATCATTGATGTTACTAAACGTGTAAATCATTACCAAAGGCACAGACAAGTAAAGACAGATTGGTAACAAGCCTTCTCCCATTGTTCAATTATAGCCTAGGGTAAACATTACTCTATTGTCATGGAAATAACTTTCCAACGTGTGAATCTGCCCAAATTCAATATAGTCTCGCATAAATCAACAAACCACATGATAGTACGCGATATTTTGATGGGAAAGTTTGCTATCTTAGTGATATCAGCATTTGAACTCTCATGCGAACTTGAAGCCAACTCAGATCAAATATCATTGACATGTTAGCACATAACGTCTCATGTTGTCGACAGACACTATATACATAAACATGTGTTTGGCATGATGCAGGTAATTTTCCAGGTCACAGTAGACACAACACTGTTGCAACATAACTGTTAGTGTTGCGTCTTTTTTACATTGATTGCGGCAGGGGTGCATGTATGTTATGAATCAAAATAAAAACAATCGACTCTCAGTACCATGCAAAATATACAATATAACAATGCATTGTTTTCCATGAAAACTTACAATCATACTGAAGATATTTTATGATGTGAAGCTAGCTTGCCTTCTTTATTAGTTAAAATATCATTTTCAAAGCATTTGTATGTTTTTCGTTTTACTGTTTCACTTTGATCATGGCCACAATTGTACTGCTGTGGGGTCAATGGAAGCTCCGCTTCGGTAAATCGAGAAATTCGTTAAACATGCAACTGGTGGCACCTGGGACCCTATTTTGCATATGACTGACTGTATGTTTGGAGGTGGAGAACTTGTGATGACTCACTGGCAAGTAATCACCAAATATAAACATTCCCTATATCTGGGTTTTTCACATGCAAATGCCACATATTTGAAAAATCATGAATGACACACAATCTAAGCAGTTGTTTGCATGGGAATTTGTCTCATTTGGAAATTTTTTTTTTCATTCTATGAAACAAACAGACTGATTTTCAACTAATTTGTGTATCAAGTTACCATCCTATGACATTCACAAACAATTTGTACATGACCTGTGTGTTTCTCAGAGCATAGAAAAAATGCTCAAAACAAGACCGAGAAGCTAGTGTTCTGTACAGCAGTTTGAATTTCCCGCATTTGCATAGATTAGCCATAATCCTCTTTATATGGGGCAGTTCTGTCTTTAACAGCTTGTGTGTTCATTTTGACATGGGTGATGAATGCATAGACCCTCATGTAAGCGTCAGAATGTTATGACTATTGAATAAAGTACATGTAGTACTTTTCTGACAAAAATCCCAGTAGGTAGGATGAAAATCCCAGAGTGTAACTGACTATAGAGCCCATAGAACACAACTTGCCCTATCGTCAGAAGTTGTCATACAGTGTGTAACAAATTCCATATTTCTGCAGGTTTAAAAATTAAATCAAATATGTTCATTATATATTCATACTTTTGACCGTCCCAAACAAGAAAGTTTTACAAGGCAATAGCTCAGCTAAATCTCGCTCGATTTCCACACTGTTTCCGCAGAAATTTTTGGCTTCCGGTTGAAAATAACGCTATCAGGCCTTTGACCCTTACCGATGATGCAGTGGTGTTTAAACAACAAAACACCGATAGTACCGAAAAGGGACTTCGGTAGCTTTCAGTGTAACATTGAAAGTGCTAGAGACACTTGTAGCGTACCCAAGGCAAGGATGGAGCTGTTAATCCCCAGATTAACACCTCGAATAATAGCCATTACCAACCTGCCTTCTTACTTGTCTGTGGCTAAGGACACACAGAAAGGTTACTTAAGTTAATAATCAACTACTAGCCTTGAAAAAAATATACAGTTTGTTAAGACTATAAATAGCTGGTAACCGTTTTGAGGTCACGTAGTAGAAGAGTTAGACTCTCACCAGTATAGACTCTCACATCATAAAATATCTTCAGTATGATTTTTTCATGGAAAACAATTGCGAGCATCCCTTTTAGTTGTCTACCGCATAATTGTACTAGAATATCGTTGTACTGTGGGCCCTCATCGACTACATAGGGCTATTTGATGATGTGTTACTGTGATGCTCCGTATAACACATCAACAGATTATTAGCCCTATGTATATAGTCGATGTGGGCACACAGTACAAGGATATTCGACTAATATCATGCAGAGATACTATGTTGTTTTGTAGAGCTTAATCTGGGGTTGAATTGATTTTTTTTCTCGCTTTCAATACGTAGCAGATGGTAGCGAAGGTAGCCAAGTAAAATGATTGTCAAATTACCAAAACATAGCCTGAGATATTAGTGCTCCATACATGAATTAAATGGAGTATCATTTAAATATCATCTGTATTATGTACTTGAATAATTGTTATCCATATGGCACCTTGAGCAGTTATCATTAATAAGCGACGGTTTCATTACGAATGAAGGTACTAGATAAATATTTCACTCACAATCTAGTCAAATAGCATGCTGGATGTAGCGGTAGGTAATGGAGGAGACAGGTGCGGTATTGCTGGGTTGCATAATAGCCCTCTAAATAGCCAAGTAGCTAATAGCTACATTAGCAATAAGAATCGATCTATTATAGCTTGAGATGGCTATTCGGGTTATTTTCATATTTTCATTTCCTATCAGTAGTTTTTAGCCACTATTAGCTATTAGTAGCCAGGTAATAGCTTGCTATCAGCTATTGTAAACCAGGAATACAGTATAAATATCCTCCTGGGCAGCTTTTCAGGCTACTACTAGTACTAACAATAATAGCCGCAATTAGCCATTAATAGCCAGCTAATAGCTGGCTATTGGCTATCAACCCCTCAGCTTTCTCCATGGGCTGGCTATGCAGCTATTCAAGCTATTAGCCATTAATAGCCGCTATTAGCCAATAATAGCCAGCTAATAGCTGGCTATCAGCTATCAACCTCTCAGCTTTCTCCATGGGCTGGCTATGCAGCTATTCAAGCTATTAGCCATTAATAGCCGCTATAAGCCATTAATAGCCAGCTAATAGCTGGCTATCAGCTATCAACCCCTCAGCTTTCTCCATGGGCTGGCTATGCAGCTATTCAAGCTATTAGCCATTAATAGCCGCTATAAGCCATTAATAGCCAGCTAATAGCTGGCTATTAGCTATCAACCCCTCAGCTTTCTCCATGGGCTGGCTATGCAGCTATTCACGCTATAAGCCATTAATAGCCAGCTATTTAGCCAGCTAATAGTTGACTATTAGCTATCAACCCCTCAGCTTTCTCCATTGGCTGGCCATGCAGCTATTCAAGCTATTAATCAATAATAGCCGCTATTAGCCATTAATAGCCAGCTAATCAGCTATCAACCCCTCAGCTTTCTCCATAGGGTGGCTATTAGCTATCAACCCCGAGCTCTCTCCAGGGCTGGCTATACAGCTATTCACGCAGACCATATGATGTTTATGAAGAAATGTTGTTTGGAAGTTGCAGTCTTTAAATTTGCATTGTGACACTCGTCCTGTTATTCAAAAATAAAACATGAAATTTAAAGATCGGTCTTGAAAATATGCATGTGAATGTGTGATCATGTGATACACAATGAGCATGAAATGTAAAGGTCTGTGTGAAAATAAACATGGGAGTGT
This sequence comes from Glandiceps talaboti, assembly GCF_964340395.1. Taxonomy (NCBI): domain Eukaryota; kingdom Metazoa; phylum Hemichordata; class Enteropneusta; family Spengelidae; genus Glandiceps; species Glandiceps talaboti. The sequence goes on from NC_135557.1 coordinate 18,375,510, forward strand.
GTGATTATGTGGCACATGGTGAAATGGGAGATGTGTTTTGAATGGCTAGAAATGGCTATTAGCATCTAAGAACAGTCAGAAAGTAATGGGATCTGTAGCTGGTAGCCAGCTATTAGCTGGCTATTAATGGCTAATAGTGGCTATTAATGGCTAATAGCTTGAATAGCTGAATAGCCATGTGTCGGACAGTGCTGGGGGTTGTTAGCTGGTAGCTGGCTATTAGCCTGCTATTGATGGCTAATAGCAGCTATTAATGGCTAATAGCTTGAATATCATAATAGCCAGGCCCTGAAGACTGTTGGGGGTTGTTAGCTGGTAGTCGGCTAGTAATGGCTATTAACTTGAATAGCTGCCTAGGGAGATATTTATGCCATATTCCCACTTTGACAATAGCTGCTAACAAGCTATTACCTGGCTATTTATGGCCAATATTGAATAGGTGGTGGCTAGCTATTAGCCTGTTATTAATGGCTAATATCGGCTATTAATGGCCAATATTGAATAGGTGGTTGCTAGCTATTAGCCTGCTATTAATGACTGATATCGGCTATTAATGGCTAATAGCTTGAATAGCTGAATAGCCATGTCCTGAAGAGTGCTGGGGGTTGTTAGTTGGTAGCCAGCTATCAATGGCTAATAGTGGCTATTAATGGCTAAAAGTGGCTATCAATGGCTCTTACTAGCTTGAGTAGCTACCTACATGTAGGGAGATAATCATACCATATTCCCATTATTACAATAGCTGATAGCAAGCTATTACCTGGCTCTTTATGGCCAATATTATTACGCTGAATAGCCAAAAGCCGTTATTTATCTGAGATCTAGCTATTGTGGCAGTTCAATAAATCCCCAGTGAGCTGCTATTTACCTTGAGATCAAGCTATTTTGGCAACCAAAGAAATAGCCAACAGTCGTAATTTATCTTGAATCAAGCTATTTTGGAGATGAAGCTATTTTGGCAATCCAATAAATAGCCAATAGCCGCTATTTAGCTCAAATCAAGGTCGAATCAAGATATTTTGGTAAATAGCCAATAACGGCTGTTTATCTGAGATCAAAATTTAAAGATTGGTCTTGAAAATATGCATGTGAATGTGTGATTGAACAAAGAACGTCTTCCAAGGTCATGCATGTCATGGGTCATGAAACGCATTACCATTATGGAAGCGGTCATTTCCCCGGGTAGAAGCTATTGTGGCAATCCAACAATACCGCACTTTTTATGTAATGGAGGGTAGCGTATTTTATTTCTTCAGCAAAAGCACTGAAATAGGGTAGCGAAGGTAGCGGTCGGTAGGTAACGGAGGGTACCGATTTTTTTCAATCGAAATCATTGAAATGTGATTTTATAAACTGATAACCAAACAAATGCGAAAAAAAATAAACTGAACTTTCATAGACCACTCAACATGTGACGCTGTGCGTCATACCCATATCAGCAGTGATGTCACTAACGTATTTACCTGTAACCAATGGCAATAATACATATATTCGCTCTACAACATAATGTTTACAAATACGAAAATAGCGTTATCAGATAATAAGATGGTATGCATAAGCTGTAAGACTGACAGGTCAAGTCTCGACACAGACATAGCTTTGACCGGTGTTGAAGATGTGTCAAGAACTCCAAGCTGTAACTTTTAGTACAGAAATAGTGGAGAGATGGGCTGGGCATGCAAGCATAAGTAAAACACAACGGACGGACTTACGTTTACATGAAAAGAGAAATACTTACGATGATATAATACAGAGACAAACCGGCTTTACACGATGTAGCTGTAGAGCGGGGCTGGCCTTTACCTCGGCCTCTGGCTTTTAGGATGTATACAACGCGACTTACACGTAACTGCTGATATAGGCTTTGTACATATACGTACACGAATAAACACTTTCAAGCAGCGTCCATGTTTACAGTGAATTATGGGTAATAAAGCTGGGGTCATGGGGATGGTTATTTGTGCCAAAGCGATGAGGGCGGCCCTATTTATTTTTCAGTTTGTCATCTCCCGACCGACCCTAATTTGCAGCTCCGACATCAGAAAAAACAAACTATTTTTGATTCCGACCGACCCCTGACACAGCAAGATTGTAAGGTTCGAACGAACGTCAAACGTTCCTCATGGCGTCTAAACCACCCCACTCCCACTCCCTTTGTTATGTCGGAGCAGCATGTGTCTTTCATGGCTGAAGTCGTTGAGGTTTGAGGGACAGGGCTCGAAATTAATGCCGTCGCGTAGTACATTTTGCTGCACTTTAATAGCTCAGAATATTTCTATAATTTTCAAAATTATGTCTAATGTAAAAGGCATATCGCATTCCTAAAAAACCCAACATTTTTTGACCAGGTTTTAGTTTTAAATCAGTTGTATCATCGGGGAAATGTCGACCGACTCCGTAATGGTAATGCGTTTCATGACCCATGACATGCATGGCCTTGGAAGTCGTTCTTTGTTCATTGCTCATGTGCAATAAATGAAATTATCACAGCTTCACGTAGCATAGGCTCACGATGTTTGTTACAACTTGCAAGCTTCAATTGTGTCATAAACACCTCAGGTTTTAGGCATGGATGTTACAAAAATTACTCGTCAGTATGAACTTGTCAGAAGGGATTAATACACTTTCTATTTTGAACACTACATGTTATCATCAAGTTGACACTATCACATCTCGTCAGATTCCAGTTTCTATTATACACTAGGTATGACCACATAAAGTTCTCTAACATACCGGTGACTTTACTATACATGAAATATTAATGCCCCTATACTAATGTTACGGGCCATTTTTATGTGACATGGGAAACTCATTTAAAACTAAGTCTTACATTTACGTTAGCTATTCGAAGCTTGGAAATATTACCTCAAAGGCTATGAATAACTTAAACATTGCCTTAATAGAAGCAAAAAACTGCAGATCTGCCAGGGGGAAACCCCAAGGACTCCCTCATCCCAGAGGTCACTCAAGCATTCAACCAGCAATCAGATGCACTAACAACATTTTTACTGTCATAATGGTATTAAACGTTTCTTAAATATTTCACCCAATTCTAATTTGAGATGATATTGGCTTTTAAAGATGTGAAATGTTTGCCAAGGTAGTCTAAAATTGCCTTAAACTCCAAATCTCCCCTACGTAGTTGCTTTTTACATGTTGGTACTGTCTTGTAAAGCTTGGAATTTATTGTCTGAAAGGGCCTGAATTGTCTCAAAATTGACTTTTCAGAGTAAAAAACCTCCAGGGCTTCTAGGGGGAGACCCCCCTTGGACCCCCATAAGCATAAGAGATATACATATTCCCTGCTCAAGCTTTCCCATACCTTTCACTGTCAAGATGCTATTAAACTCCTTTTTGAATATATTTACCCCGTGTAGTCAATAATTATAATTATGATAGTGCTAATCCGATATCTTATAAAGTAGATGCAAGACAGTCAAGCAGTCCACACTGAGTCACGATCAAAAAATACCTGTCATGTGAATATTATATGGGGGGGGGGGTGATCATGTTTTAGAATTAAGTGATAGGGGGGGGGTCAGCCTGTTTTTGGTTTTACACATGGGGGGGGGGTCAGTAACTTTTTGTCGGCCCGATTTAAGAATCCACCGCCCCCCCCGGCTGGAGAAACTGACCGGTCCCTTAGCGCTAGCGACGCGTCCGTGGTTACACAACAGGCGCCATTTTCGCGGCAACTTCGAAGTGCAGTCTTTAATACTTAACGGTAAGTATTTTTTTACGTATTTCTTCTACAGTATAAGAATGTGCCAAGTAACTAAACACATCGAAGCATATACGTCGTCTGCATTAATCAGTATAAGTTGATTAATTTCCTTCATTTCAAAACATTATTTCCAACTTACAAATCTAGACTGTGTTGTCTGTTGAGATCGTCCCAAAAAATTGACGTCAGCTTATTTCATAGCGTCGTCTGCTGCAATGAACCAAAATATTAATGGGAGTCAAATATTGAAACAATTCAATTTGATACGAAGACTGGCAATCATCCGTTAAAAACCAGTAAACCAGATACCTGTTTTCTCTGAATCACCGTGTGGGGCGCAATCGAAGGGACGTGTTGTGTTGGTGAGTTTTACTTTTCTTCCGGAAATAGCATTCATTGTTAGATTTGATGATAATTTATCAATTCAGCGAGAGTGAATTCAAAATCTCAAGCACTTCAGGAAAAGTCCAATTTACCCACCTTTACCAAACCATTATCCTACCTGTGACCTACCTTACCACCACATGATCTCTGTCAAGGAGTAAAACGAGATGCAGTACCACTTTTGGCTGTCTACAGCCCTAGGGGAGAGATCACGGGGGTGGGGGGGGGGTAAATTAAGTCAAAGGTGGAACTTCGTCTCATACTCGCCACATTTATACATCATCTGCTCACATACGAGAGAAGATGATGAGAACAAAGCTTAACATTGCATAATTCTAACCTTGTTGCTCTGGTTGGCTTTACACTAGTCTCGCTGCCAGACTCGTGACTATCGTCCCTAATCTGTTTATGTATGCCGAGCGGCCCAGCCGCGAGAAGAGAGGGACTAGTCCCAGCCGCGAGAAGAGAGGGACTAGTCCCAGCCGCGAGAAGAGAGGGACTAGTCCCAGCCGCGAGAAGAGAGGGACTAGTCCCAGCCGCGAGAAGAGAGGGACTAGTCCCTCTCTTCTCGCGGCTGGGCCGCTCGGCATACATAAACAGATTAGGGACGATAGTCACGAGTCTGGCAGCGAGACTAGCTTTACACCAACATGGTTGGAAAACATGGCTATATTTAACTAGAATTGAATGGATAATGCCTGAAATCTAACAAGTTTTCCTCTTATCATAAGATGTGTAACAATTTTAATTTGATTGTAAAAACGATGACACAGGCAGACAGACACAGAGACACAGAGACAAACACAAACACACACACACACAAACACACACACACACACACACACACACACACACTGAGACAGACTCATCCCTAAACTGTAATCTTCCCTTATGGTAGATAAATAAAATGATATTGTCAGAAATACTTTGAAAAGTTTCATAAATCTTATTATCGAGATTCTATGTTTTAACGGGTAGTGATTACCAGATGTTTCACGTGACCATCATTAACATCGAGGGGTATTATAATTATAACACCGGCTAGTCGACATCATGATGACTGTAGAAAATTAATGAACTTAAGTGTTTATTAAAAAGTTGACTTCAACTGCCAAAATATTTCCATTATACATACCACTCCTGATGAATACTGGGCTTTTATGGTCCTAACACAATCAGGGGTAATATAGTGACGTGAGTCAAATGTTGAAATAATTAAATCAAATAGTAAGACTGGAATCATTCGCTAATCATATCTAGTTTCTCTGAATTTCCAAAATTTTAGGAACCATCGCAGAGAAGCTTAGTCTTGTGCTGGTGAGTGTTACTTTTCTTCCAAGAATAACATTCAGTTTTAGATTTGTTCTGTAACATATTTAGATCCTAAAAATTTTGTTCTGGCGTTTTTAAATTAGACTGTGACGTCACATTGACCACACTTGGTGTTGATATCATCAAGCGGACCACAATCTCTGGAAATATGCGCTCCGAGGAGTTTTGTTGTCGATCAGCACGTTTCTGCTATTAATGTTTTGATATTATCCCACTCTTCATGAGGAGGTCGTTGATTGGTTTGATCGCCATGATGTCATTACTAACGAATAATTTAGAGTCATATCCGAAATACGAAATTACTGAATAGGTGAAACCAAAGTATAATTTGCCGCTGCATTAGTTGAAAAAAATAATACATGCTCTGGCTAGCGAGAATGTGTTTAGTTTGGCAGGTCTGATTCGAAACAACAAAAAACACCACCACCACCACCACCACCACCACCACCAACAACAACAACAACAACAACAACAACAACTGTAATAATATCGTCAAACATTGAATGAGAATCTTTGCATTTCACCCTGATATACCTTGATCCTATTACACAACAATAACATCAACAACAACAACAACAACAACAACAACACCTCAACAAATTGTAACACAGTGAAACTGTTGGCATTTTGATTCAAATTTATTTTATTTACTCTAATTAATCAACAGTGCAACTGTATATGTCACTGGAATCAATACATGCACAACATTTTAATTTAAAACAGTCCGCATATACATTTATGTCCGTTTTCAAAATATCACGTATAGACTTAAATTAGTCATCGATATTATTTTGCCGCATTGTCATCATTTTTAGCTTCTTCGGATTCCTGAGCAGTGTCTACATTATGGGATGCACGTTTACCACAGAATCCACTACCTCCAGGAAAATTAAATGGTAATGCACACTGGAGAAAAAATAAAAAGCATGGTATAAACGTATGAGACATAGATGCAACTATGACAATATTGTACATATACAAATAGTTTTTTTGCGATAATGGGAGGTCATTCTTACAACTGTTGATTTATGTTGAACTTATTCAAAACATACACGAACAAAAACTAAATCGTTAATGAGACATCGAATTCAATTACGAATGTGATTGAAGCTGCTGTCCTGTTATTGCATTGAATATCCAGACCCATTGAACTATTGTAGAAAATTGAAACAATTGAACAGTGTAACAATTGAATTGTGTTATATTGCCAAGTGTATTTCGTGTATTGTTAAAATTTACGTTGTCGACCTAGTTGTAAAAATATCCTCTTAAGAAACCCGACTTTTCCATGGCGGAACGATGGAAACAATATAGTGTAGGTTGTGATATGACTCTTTGCTAATTATTGGAAGTAAGGAGAATCGTTTGCATCATAACAAAGTCATATTACTAAGTATACTTACACCAGCCGCAACACCACCGACGCCATCTCGTTGGCCAGTGACTGAGTTGATTGACATTGTACACAATACAAGGCATACAAGAATGGTGATAACGGCAGTGGTCTTCATGATTAGTAGTTAGTGACAAATCTTAGATATTGATATACGTGGAAGAGAAGTCAAGTCTTCTGAAGTGTAAGGATACATACCATAATTAGAAAGAACTGTTTACATACTATATTGACACAGGTAACGATATGTCACGAGATAAAGTCAGTGTATAGTAGGCAATAATACACATATCTACAGACTCGGTAAAAAGATACACTTACCAGTGGCCGTCTAATCTTTAGTCAGTTACCGATTCCAGAGTCTGAACCCTATATATACAGTTCCCATTGCATGTATATTACAACCACGTGTTAGTAATCCACAGCTGTTACTTGAGAATAGTAATGAAATCAAAGTCTAAATATTGGAAATTCTTAGAGCAAAAGCTGAAGTAACCAATGGAATTCTATGTAATACAGAACATGATCAAAATGATAAAATCATGTCAGCTTAGTAATCCTGGATTTTGTTGAGTTTTCATTTGTGAATCTTGCCATATTTGAGATAAAAAACATGTCAACAACAACAACAACAACAACAACAACAACATCAACAACATCAACAGCAACGTTGCTGCCCATGTCCATACGCATGTTCAAAGTTTAAATGAAAAGAACAAACATTTTTTTATCGACAGAGAAACCCTTCAATATTCGTAATTTCTAATATAGCCACTTCATGGAGTATTGCCAACTTTCCCGTTGTCATGAAACTAAACACGCAAAGAGTAATTGCAAGGATATCCAATTTATGTCTCCTTCTTCTTCGTCAGCCAAATAGTGCAGGTTTAATTTTCAACCCCGTTCCCAATCTATTTATTTGAATCACTTTATTTAAAACAAAAATGCTCTCATCTATAACCTTGACTCGTGTATTTTTGTGTGTTTCCGACTTTGTTATTAAATTGCCTTTGTATTGTCTATCTGTAACCAATTTCCTGTTACCAAGCTATGTAAACAAGTATCGGCTGCATATCATATTTTATTGCTGGGCCTGAGGTATCGGCATTGGCTTCGTTTGGATATAGTTCTGTCTGCACATTATGACAGAAACAACAACCACACAAATTCTTAGGATTTCCAATGCTCACATATATATATTTACACCAAAATACGAATGCATACAGGAAAAGACAGTGAATACAATTACATACATCAATTTGGCTATACACTTTGATGAATTAATGACCTTCATAAAGTATACAAGTAATTCAATGCAAATACTTCAGTTAATACAATGGATACTGAAGTACTAGTCCAATGTAACTTCCAATGAAATTCTGAATTCCATTGAGGTAAGATACAGTGGCTACGAAATCCCAATTCAATATGTACGCGTCAATTGAATTCTACGTCATTGTAGACTCTAGTAACTTCCACGTAGCACGCTATGAATTAATTTACTCTAAATTCCAGTATAATTTTAAAGTCTTAATTCACTAATTACCATATCTAGAAATCAAATTGATATACCACTTTGATATACCACTTTGTCAACCAATGCCAGGCATTTTGTACAAGTAACTTACAAATGAAGGCGTGCAAATTCACAGGTTATACACTAATGTATCCCATAATAACACTCAAGTTCCACTCTGAAGTCAGAACATACAACAGAATGAAAATGATCAAGTAATTTATTACTATACTTAGAAACTTATGCAATAACAGTACCATTAATTCTTAACCCAGATGAACTTTTTCGAGAATTGAATACAAAATAATACAATTAATTCAATGAAATTAATGTATTCAGTGACAATATAGATAATTCGTAGATTAAATCAGCTTTATCAAGAATAACATACTTTATTTGTAATTAACATTTTTCTATAATTAGGCAATATCGTAAAATGCAAGGTCAAATTTCATATACTTTCATATAATTAACTTTCCACTTTAGTAGTTCATCATGTTAGATAGCTATGACATATACATTTGCATTCAAGAATTTTGCATAACGGCGAGCCGTTTTACGGGGAGATGACTTAGATTAAGAAAATATGTGGCAAATAATTTATATATACATCACCTGCGACAACAAATTAATTATTGAGCGTCTAAAACTAATATTTAATTTCAAAATAATATTTCCGCTTTATACTGTTGAGCCTAGTACAATGTAGTATCACGCGTCTCTCTGAAGATGACAATGCGGTTGTTTACATCAGCCGTAACCATGGTAACTTTATTATCTGACCGTTTGCTCTGCATTAATGACTTAATGTTTACTATATTGCATATCAGTCAAAGAGTAGAGGTGAAATAAATATCCAGATGAAAAACTAGTGCGTCCTGTTATTGCGTACCGTATTCCATTAACCTACAACTGCATAGATGTTAACAATATACTTTGTTCTCCTAGATAAGCAAAAATTGCGCCCTCTATGCTGGTAACTTTGATATCTTTATCAAATTTCGGAATTCATGTTTGCGATCGCGTGGTGACCCTGCTTCCAACATTTTCACCGTTCTGAAGTCAACGATTTCCCTTTGACACGAAACATACTGTTCAACAGCTTGTTACAGTGTATACAGCGATACTGTTTTATATGATATGGTTTATATTAAATCTGGCAATTGAATTGTTGATTATAGCTGGATTTCCGCGTGTAACCACATGATATAACAAGCAAAAATACGGCTGTTGGTGAAAAATAGGCATGATTATCTGCAAAAATGACAGTACTTTTTCACATGGCACATAACATCCAATTTTGGCCAAAACTACCTTGTGCTTCCTGTAGAGGTCGCTCTAACTTGTCATAATATAAGCCCATGGCCAATTGAATGCAGGTGTGAAATATTTAGTACAGAAACTGAATTTTGGAGAGTGAAATACAACTTGAATTAGAATTTGATATGGTATGTACAAATGAATAGCAAGCCTAAATGTAAAATAGAAAGTTGCATTAATAAAGAAAAAAGAGGAATTCTGATGTTCTCTTTTTTTAATATAAAATGTTGAAATCTCAAATTAAACGTGACATAATCACAAATGCATTAGTGATATTCTGTCATCATGGGTACAATAAAAATTGATTTTGAATATGACATCTAGTATCAAATCGGTATACCACTTGGTCACCTAATGTAAGGCATTCTGTACAAGTAGTAGTATGTTATCATTGAATTGGCAACGTCGAACATCTTCCTATCTTTAGTACAGGGTATGCTTATGAAATAAAACTATAATTTATTCAACTCAGTTGTTTTTCATTTCCATATTTCAAAATGCTTCAATTTGCTTTAAATTGGCCGGTTTCATTATAATGGATACGTTTATCCGAACGTACCATCTGGGTCTGTTAGAAAAGCCGACCAGTCCAACTTAATGAAAATAAAAAAATCCGATAACAGCATAACCATACCACAATTGTATTACCTTATTATATTGTCCACAATTTTTAATGGGTCATTTATAATTTCCATTCCAAAAATAAACAGGTGGGACATACATAGGCATTTAAGTCAAAGTCAATTGGTCTAGTGATCGCCTTCCTCTTCTTATAAGATAAAATAAAAATAAGATAAAATGAACGATCAGTGAATATACACAAAAATCCTACCATGTATGCAATAAATTATCCCAACAGAATCAGCTGCATGGTGTAGTGTGTTAACGAATTTAGTCGTGCTATCATTTTAATCCAATCTTTTACGTTCCAAAAAATGACAATTATTAATTTGGCGGCTGGTGTCAAAAGACAGTATATTAATACTATATGTATAATTCATTGACAGCTGTATACAATCACGGGTTAAAGTATTTCAGAAGTGTACTGCACACTTCAGTATCATGGGTTACTCTACAGCAAGAACACTTTTCAAAGTCTCGCTTTTGTTACATATAATTCTGGCGTTTATATGTCTTAAATTGCTGAAAGATAAGGTAAGTTTTTTATATACACAGTTACCCACTCAACTAAACAACACGTTTGTGTTGTTAAAACGCAACTTTCCATACATTAAACTTCGAGTATCGAGAAATGATTGTCCAGTTCAGTCCAACAGGTACGAATACATACGTTTTCACGGTGGCTTCAAAGATGTAAGAGGTATGGCCTTCTTTACGAATTAGACGGTTTGATACATCAGCTCACCTCTAATGTCAACCTCTCAAATGATCTCTCTAAATTAAAATGATTTTATGCTCCAAATGGTTTTTAATTTATGGCAATTTCACAATCAATGCTTCATTTCCGCTGCTAGATTGTTATGGCTAGATTTTGACAAATCAGTACTACAATTTTATCGTCCTAGTGTGGATACCACAACACCTGTTCAGTCCTCCAATTACGTCTATAGTGTTCATAATGAGCGTTTTATAAATACAATCAAAATATATTCCCGCAAACCGGAGCTGTTATTTCTGCCTCTACACTTCGAAATAAGTGTGGGGCGGCACGTTAAGAACGGTGCCGTAAAACAGGCCGTAGTTTCCGCGTGCGACTATGTCAAAATACAGTTCTTTTAATATCTAGATTTAATGATTTTTTCATAAATTTTAAATATATACATTTCAGCATAAGGTATTTCTTCAATATCAGCTTCGTTTACTAGATGCTATTTTTTAACATAAAATTGTGTGACTGATGCTATTTTTTAACATAAAATTGTGTGACTGATACCCAAAATCTATTTCTTTTAAGACAATGCACATAAAAGAGCTCTATGCTATTGATGCCAACTGTCACTGCCCCTGTCAAAAGATTGGCAAGGAAGAGGAACATAATGTTGAAACCAGTAAGGGTAAACAGCAAGCGATTTCCAGCGTAAACATCGAACACGATATGTCGTATTATAGCACCTACACTCGCTTTTCTCTCGGATGGCTTGGAAAGGTTCACGAGTTGGAGTGGGCTTATGACCACAGTACGATGCCTGCATCAGTAAATGAACCACATCGTCCTCTTAACATAAGTACAGGAGTAACAGAACAAGAACATCGGAATACGACTACTATATTAAACAGAAACACGTATCATCCCTTAGCTATCAGTAATGGTAAAATGGGAATGACTTCTATTCAAACAACAAGGTACGTACGAATTGAAACGGATAAGTGATTGAGTAGGACACGAAACAAATGTTCGGGTAAAGTTCAAGGTAATGGGCGAATTGTGTTCAAATCAAGTGCATTGCCAATTGCGGCAGGAGTATATATTATTGCCTTGATATTGGGTTATATGTCATAGGTGCAAGGGTAAGATTAGCACGACGTGTAGCGGAGTGCTAATCGAATCCTTGCACCGAGAGCTTTGTCCCTTGGTATTATTTAGAAGTGTAAATAAGGGGTGTTTTTCGTATTGTTCAGATATCGAGGAAAGCAGCAGTAGTCTATGATTAATCGAGTAAACTATATGATGTATACCCCAAGGTACACAAAAACAGGAAGTAGAGCGCCATCTTGGCAAATTTTCGAAAAGCCTTTTGATAAGTATGTTTGTTGAATTTGCTACATATGGTAGGTGCAAACCCTTTTAATCTACAAAGTTATCTTTCTCTGATCACTGTATTTTTTTTATACATTTTTTCTCTCTCAGGGTATATTTTTTTGAAGGCAAGACTGAGTTCAAGACAGGAGACTATATACACATTGTCATCGAAGCAGTTGACAACAATGGCCGCAAACGACATCGAGGAGGGGACTTTTTTGAGCCTGTAATGTATAATCAAAAACTTGAAAAGAGTACTGCTGGACGAGTTGTTGATTATGGTAATGGTACATACAGTGTATACTTCTACGCTGCCTGGCAAGGCACTGCAGATTTTAATATTAACTTAGCTTTTACTCGAGAAGCCATCTTGTTCCTGAACCATGATATTTTATACTCTGAACCACAAGGTGTTTGGCAGGCAACATTCAGCAATGGTAACATCTCTGAAATAAAGAACTGTTCAATATTAAGTGAAGGTACCTGGGATGACATTTGTGAATATACCAATTCTGCATCATTAGGACAAACTGTATTTGGTTGTGAAAGACCCGAGTACCTTGCCTGTGACGATTTTGTCAATTTGTATCACACAATCAAAAATATAGAAAAGGTAACGACACTTCGGATCCAAAATTCGATAAAACTATTTCAAAGGTAAGGATCATAGATTACCCATATGCTTTGAATCACTTGGTTCTGGTATCTTAAAATACACAAATCCCTATAGTTCACATTGTCGTCATTTGGAATTCAGACTTGTGTGCTGTTGACTGATCACCATTTTTGAATTGATGATACCTAAACTATAGACTCTCAAATACGACTGCCATTCAGCGCAAAAGGGATATGAGTTGCAAAAGTAAAGCATGTGTGTATGTTATGTTGTTTGTATTATGTGTGCCCATGATCTTATAAGCATGGGTCCGATTTCATAAAATGTAACTAAGGTAGGCATTTTGGAGGTAAAACCGGAAGACAACTTTGCTTTGGTAATTCGATCGATGTTGATATATCCAAGGAAAAATAAGTTCGAAGCGAAACATTGAGAAAGTAATCCCTAATTTTTGGAGTAAATTGTGATTGAAAAAATCAATACACTTGCCATATTGAATTCTTAGACAATTTCATTTGCAGTCCGACAGACAGACAGTCAACCAGCCAGCAAGTCAGCCAGCCAACCAGGCAGACAGACAGGCTGGTGCATTTATATAAGTGGACATCAGTCATATCAGCTTCCTCTGAGGGAAAAATATAACTTTATCTGTCGCAAATTACGAATTTGGCATTTTATTATTAATAATCGACGCCCAGCCATGTCGCATTTCTAACGTATATATTTATGTGGTATATTGTGTGCTAGAATTCTTATCAAGGAGTAAAATGTACGGTGTTGCTGATAATTTGTTTTCATTTTAGTGGGATATATAACGGCCAATTAAAACAAGCGACAATGAAAGCACTAATAAATGGTGAGTAGCTTATTTAATGTCATCGTATGTTTCAATTACATTAATTTGTGTTTGAACACAGAGTATTTGTAAATGGATCAGGGTATTTAATTATTGATCATTTCTTAAAGACATTAGTACTGTAAGTCCCCAATTACACTAGTACTGGCCGCTATGTAGTGGCTAGTTAACATAAAATACGCAGTTATTAATACGATTATTTAAACCACCCACTTTGAACTATTAAAAAGATTTTGTGGGTTCATCCTTTTTTCAAGGAAATCAAGAATATGAAATTCTGTTATTGGCATTGTATTGGATTAATTTATCATTTTGAAATAATGTAATTTGAAAAGTTTCACAGTTACCCCTACTTCATGTTTTTTTCTTGATTTGAACGGTTATAAATGGGATCACTATCTCAGGAAATACAGACAGTTTTATAAACTGTGGGTTCAGGAGAGTGATGTCATGATTTTAGCATCACCTACATTACTTGCGGTCTCAGAGAAACATCAGTTTGAAGTATACCCCCATTTTGGAAATAGTTTCTATTGACCACAATGCTTCGTTGGGATCACCAAAGGAATTAATCTATTTTATGGATGACACCCTCTTGATTTTTTTTTCACGTGGGATTTCTGATCTCACAAAAGTGCAAATTTTATTCTAAAAGATAATTAGGGAATAACTATACTTGGGCATAGTAAAAAAGAAGTGTATTTTTGTCTTGTTAAAAAAAAGGCATTTCTCAAAAGCGTCGATAATCTGTTTCGATAGTTTGTTGTTACTTAATCTTCTCTGATCGCTTCCCATAGTGCATAGCGAATGATGGTGTAATGAAATCGTACTTTTAACATAGCTTTATAAGGGCCACGTACCGAAAATATTTTGTTTCCCCAGCTAATATTTGCATCATGAGGCCCCGTTTTCACTAAACCCTTCATTTTGCAGGTCAAATGATTCAACCAAAACTACCACAGTGTGGACCTGATATACCTGTACCACTATCAGATGGATACTGGGCCGATAATCTGACCTTTATTCTAATGACCTGTCGTAGTCAACAATGGAGTGACGAAGAGGTCAACACTTGTCTATCAAATAAAAAGATATACATATCAGGGGGTTCAACAATGCGACATGTTAGAGACACTTTTCTTTCTTACTTCCACTCGTCTACTCAATTAGATATCCATTATCATTTTGTTGCTTTAAGACTAGGCCCTACTTATCAGAATATTACCGAATTATACTTCGAAAGTGATTTTGTAGACGCCATACATCACGGAGTGTGCAGCCAGAGAACCGCAGTATTCATCGTGAACTTCAGCTTTCATTTCGTAACCTGGACGACAAGTGCATATATAGAGAGACTCTTCCATGTGAAATTAGCCATTGTCAGATTTCTTAATCGTTGTCCAGGTTCAATGGTACTCATTCGGTTATCCAATCCACGAGAGAATAATTCGACCAAACAGCGGGTTCACAGTAGTGACTGGATCCTGTATGATCAAAACAGAATGATACGACGAGTCTTTGGTGGTATTGGAGTTAGGTTTATTGATGTATGGGATATGGTATTGTCTCATCATGAACCTAATGTAGTTCATATGCCAATGTATATTATCAAGCAGCAAGTAGAAATGATGTTATCATACATATGTCCAGAGATGGTGAAAGATAAATAACTTTGGTTATTGATGATATCAGATCGTGATTCTTTGTAATTATATATGACGACGAAATTAGTTAAGTCTATTGATAAAAACAAGGTCCCATTCAACTTATGGTCATATATCTCTGAATATCTGAAAACGATTGTCTTCAAAATTTGCGTTATGAAGGGTTCTATCTGGTAGGTTAATCGAAAAACTTTTATCCCCTCATTTTTGGTTCACCACCGTACGGTATTTGGCGGCCATGTTTGATTCTGCAATGACCATCTATATAATATAAGCAACAATTGCAATGCCGCTCAATAAATGTTAATATATTCGTTTAACTAGTAGAAAGAAAAATACATGCTTAAACATGAGTTTCTTTGCATAAGGATAGTTGTTTGCATTAGGAGCTATTTCATATCAATTAACTCATTTGCATAATTACTCTTGGGGGCGAAAATATCGACTTTATTTCTATTTGCGTACATTAATGTGTGCAGTAATATATATGTAATAATTGTAATTAGTTTAACTGTTATATTGAAAAAGAGGCTACATCACTGAATCCACACTTAGAAGGGCAACCACCCAACTGTTTGATAATTAAGCGAACTTCTTACTATAAGGCAAAGGAAGAATGTTTTCAGAAGGATATATAATGGATAGATAATATGGTCGGAGAACATAACACGTATCCTGTACTTTTCCAGTATTACCATACACCAACTTTAGAAACGCATTTGGAATAATATGGTCGTACTTAATATCACTGAACATGTGTATAACCTTTTATTGAACGATACAATCAATACGTGTGTTAGAATTGATTTTTGTCTTGCACTGAATATTAAAGAAAAACTGCTCTTCACATTCATATAGTGGCGAACATAATATAATATTTACATACATCCATCAATATAATGATGATTATTTGGTAAACCCGTGCCTGTACCCTTATAAACTGCATGGTGGCTATGATGCAGCGGTGAAGCTATTGTAAAATCTAAACGCCACACGCTAATATGGTGATGGATATACTACCGTGACCGTCATTGTGCATTATATCCATGCCCGCCCTCATGAGTACGTCGTTCAAACTGTATGTGAAATTCGAAGAACGGACAAATTGCAAAATGAAGTTTGACATTATGAATGAAGTCAAGAATGTGGATGTTTTGTTACTTACATAAACGTTTTTGATTTCACTGATCACGAAGTAAAGTTAATTGCAAGCAGCATCAGTGGTCAACCAATCTATATGGCGTAGAATGCCTGCCAGTACTCGAAAATGCAATACTGCAATGACTATATGCACTACTGCAATGACTATATTCAATACTGCAATGACTACATGCGATAATGCGATGACTACATGCAATACTGCGATGACTACATGCAATACTGCGATGACTACATGCAATGACTACATATGCGATGACTACATGCAATGACTATATGCGATGACTACATGCAATACTGCAATGACTATATGCAATGACTACATATGCGATGACTACATGCAATGACTATATGCGATGACTACATGCGATGTGACTACATGAGGTGACTACATGCGATATGATTACATCAGATGACTACATGCGATATGACTACATGAGATGACTACATGCAATATGACTTCATGAGATGACTACATGCGATATGACTACATGAGATGACGATGCGTCAGTGTCACTTGGTACGTCAATGATTAAGTGACTTATGACGTGACTCATCAGTCCGTTTCCAACGTCTTCTCTGGAATTTCGAATGATGTAATTCGGTTGTATGTCTTCCATACCGAAATCGCAGTCTAGAACTGTATCAGGTTGACTGTTAAATGCTTTACAAATTATTGTTGGTCTCTCGTCGTCATCGCTTCTTTGCTTTGGATATAAGGGCTTACTAGGAGTCCATTTATACGGTCAGCTGAAATACGTCACAGCATATTAAATAAGTTGGATACAAGTCAACACAACACCACACAAACCTTACATTGAGAGAGAGAGAGAGAGAGAGAGAGAGAGAGAGAGAGAGAGAGAGAGAGAGAGAGAGAGAGAGAGAGAGAGAGAGAGAGAGAGAGAGAGAGAGAGAGTGTGTGTGTGTGTGTGTGTGTGTGTGCATGTCTGGCGACAAGACAGACAGACCAAGAAACAGGTAGACAGACAGACATACATACCGACAAACATGCACACAAACACATACATACATACATACATACATACAAACAAACTAATGCAAGTATGCACTCATACATACATACAT
Organism: Glandiceps talaboti; assembly: GCF_964340395.1. Classification (NCBI taxonomy): domain Eukaryota; kingdom Metazoa; phylum Hemichordata; class Enteropneusta; family Spengelidae; genus Glandiceps; species Glandiceps talaboti. Next base: position 18,393,260 of record NC_135557.1, read on the forward strand.
ACATACACACATACCATACACATACATACATACATGCATACATACATGCATACACACATACATACACACACATACATACATATTACATACATACACATACACATACATACACACATGCACACATACATACACATACATACATACATACATACACACATACATACACTGACCATGTTGTACGATTTAACTTATAAATAAATGCAAATATTAATAGTACACAGTACTATATTGTTTTCAATATCACTGCCATATATATATAAATATAACAGTATCAATCAAGATACACATGAGCCGTTACACAGCATTTCAGATACCATATGTATATATACATATATTTGATATCTGAATATTTGTCTGAGCAGTAAAATCTAGTCGCGTTTCAAGGTTGTTTTCATTGTAAAACAACCAGACTAAATGACAGAATATTGATAAACTGATAATGTAATCATTAATTATCGAAATATCGAACATAACACTATACTAAAATATTTGTTTTATGATATCTCTGCTAAGTTGAACTAACAACATCTATATCTCTTTCCTGTTTGGTGTTACAGAGCTAGAGAAAGGTTACAGAACTTGTTATAATTTTTGTACTTTCTCAACACAGAGTTGAGTTATTGTTTTACTATATATATACGAGTAATGATCAAGTAAAAAATAACTCCAAACAGCCGGAATTGAAATAGAATAGATCTATACTAGATCTAGAGCCAGAAAGGGACAAACTGAGAGAGAGGCAGGCAGAGATAGAGAGATATGAGTTATGAAGAGACAAACCGACCGAATAACAGAGTGACGGACAAGGAGGCAAGCAGGCAGACTGACAGACAAACAGTTTTGCAAGTAACACAGGCAGACTGGAAAAAAAATTTGGAATGACAGACACAGTCAGTCTGTCAGCCAGACAGACAGGTAGGCAGACCGATACACATGGTGATGGACAATCAGTTGTGCATTTAACACACTGGCAGACTGAGAAATAGACAGATAGACAGACAGACAGAGAGATAGGCGACAGACAGGCAAGGTAATCTTAATGTTAATCTTTATTTCTTATGAAGTGCATTATATTAAGAAGAATAGCAATCACAACATGGTGACAACTGACAGGAATTAAAAACAAACTTCAAAAAGACAGAATTCGAAAACATAAAAGAAGATATATATATATATATATATATATATCTTCTTTATTACCTACTTATTAAATTTTACATTTGTAGACAAAATAAAATAATACATGTTTTGAAGTAGGTAAAAGGAGACCCGAAAAATAGCTACTTGCTAATCAAGTATGTCTCCTCAGACACTGTAAATAACATTTATAAATAAATACATGACAAAATGTAAAGAGGGCAGTGAAAAAAAATATCTATGAAAATATATATATTGTACATCAGCATGAGTTGCAGTATATTCACATCAGGTGAAGAAAATCTTTTAGTGAGTTACGAAAAACATTCCTTGATGATTTGGACCTAACATCAAGAGGTAAGTTGTTCCAGTGTATAGCTCCTGTGTATGACATTGCAAATTTACCTATTTCAGTGTTTGTCCTTGGGATTGAAATATTGCCCTTAATTTTGTGACTATTATAATAATGAGTGGGAAATGAACAATATTGTGTGTAATAGAAAGGTAATCACTCAGTACTCTTAGCTCTAGTATTTTCACGAGGACAGAATCCCAGACAGCTGAAATCCCAGACCAGTTTGTATTCCAATGTTTCGAGAAGTACTAGTTAGCAGTCTATAGTCGTTGCAACAATAACGGTACAAGTTTAGTGGCCTAACGAAACAGCGCCCTCTTGTCAATAAAGACTAGTTATCCTTTGATAGTTTGTTTATGCTCTGCTTAAGTTCACCACACGGGTGGTATCATTTGGAACTCTTTGCGAGACCACTTGTAATTGTTACAACATTTACGGATCAAAATAAGCAATAAAACACCTGTTTTATAGATAATTTTTAACTGCAAAGAAATTGTATTAGATGGACAATGTATATTCGTGACTTTATCTGAATAAAGCAAACACTTACAAACTAAGTAGTCATGCATGCATATTCAGTTTTCATCTAATCCACTCAAAGAACAATAGATGTGAAAAAGTAGTTTCAATTTGGTGTTGCTTGGCAACCGAGCGTACTCTATATGATAAGAAATCTCCAGACCAACCTTTATGAAATAAAACAAACTTTACTTTCTGGAATGCTGTTGTCCTTTAATGTAGATTATGATGTAATGATTGTAATATAGAAAACATTAAGTTACTGGCCAACTCTAAACTTTTGAAATACTCTTTTCCAATATCATATTCCCCATTTGCATACTGAGCTATAATAAACTGATGACGTGATAATATATCTCCTGTGTCTAATTACAATAAGATTGGATGCATGTACTCATTTAATTGTTCTCGCATTTAAATCTAGAATATCCTTGCAATGTTACTTTTGTCTTGTCACGAGAGCCTTCTATATTGCGTGTGTTCATTTTTAGAATTAAATTTCTTTCAGTTGTAAATGGATGAGTGTTAAATAAATTCCATCCACAGAAAAAACAACAGTCTTCGTAATAATAGCAGTATCTGTCTTTGTCATTTGATGGGATATAACCATATACATCGACCTCGTCACAGATATGCAGTAATAGATGAATACCTGGTGGAAAGACGGTTTTAAAATGCATTATTCAATTTATACTTTTTTTTGTTTAAAATACAATGTGCCTCTTTAAGGTGTCATATTACACACACACTGTCATAGCAAGAACATGATGAAAACATAATGAATACATGTAAACTTCTAAAAGCTTATTTAGCGATACATTCTGTTAAAAAATACCAACAATAAAGTTCTAGTCTTGAAAATCATGACATTCCAACATTAATACTCATTACTAAGTTTTTATTGTATTACTTTTCATATGGTTCAAACATGAAAATACACACACACACACACATACATACATACACACATACATACATACATACATCAAATCAGAATTGACAACATTAATGTCGCTGTTGACATAATGTGTCATGTTATACACTTTGTCTCTCACCTAAAAATCCAGATGTTGATGGAAAGTTATCCAGTTCTTCTACATTAAATTCTTGGATAACATCCCATAGTTTCCAAAGGGATTCCAGACGTATCAAATACAATGGTGACTCAGGATGCTTGTAGTGCCATCTAGCATAACCGCAAAAGAAGTTTTGACCATCTTTGTACCACTAGGGTAAAGATAGGAAAGGGAAGATAAAAAAAAAACCCCAGAACATTCGAAAACGTCACTCCTTCATATAATATACAACGAATAACACTTAATTAAAGCACTTTCTCTATATGTTACACTCCTTCATAACATTCATATCAATGTAGTAGTTTACTGTTTCAATTGGTTTATTTACAAGCCTAGTATGTGCCCTTTCTAATGTGGTCAATTTGCAAATGAAAAAGTATACTTTTACACTTGATGTAAATGCTATAAACAATTGTGGTACAGACAGAAAACGTGGTACTTTGGTATTATGCGTTAGATATAAAAACAGCATATCCGAATACAAGATAGACAAACACAGGGCATATCAATGACAAGAAATAACAGGTAAAAGAGTGAAAAGTGGGGATAGAAATATTGAAAAGAGACTTGTAGTGGGCATGTATTATTTTTTTTATTCATAATACCATAAACTAAAAAGTCATTACGAATGACATAGTCCCTACTATGATTGGGTTTTAAGGAACTGGCAGTTTATGTTGTCATTTTCTTGATATCACTACTCTGATCATGCAACAACATTTGTGAAACTAAATCAAACAGACTTAGGTATGTTGTGTCTGCTCATTGGACATGGAACATGCCTACTAATGTTGTGTCTCCTCGTTGGACATGGGGCATGCCTACTCTTCAAGATGACGTAGCCTCCCCCCCCCCACTCCCAGGGGACCTGTTCAAGCATTTCTGAGTTATGGCTTTGGACAGGGAAAATTCGCAAACAAAATGGCTGCTAGGCAGCCATATTGGATTGTATCATGAAACAAATTGAGGTGCATATGGATGTCATAGTATGTTGCCCCATACCAAGTTTGAAAAAAGGCTTTGATCTGATGATGATGATGATGATGATGATGATGATGATAGTGACTATGAAAGTGAAGTCAGTGAGGAAAACCCTACCCTCTCCTTGATAAAGAAGCTTTCAGAAGAAAAGAGGTCACTTGAAAACAATGCAGTTGAAAAGGTTAAGTCTCTCTCTCTCTCTCTCTCTCTCTCTCTCTCTCTCTCTCGCTCTCTCTCATTGATATGCAAATAACATAATTACATTTTATCCTTTTACAGAAAAGAAGCTGAAAATATTAAGTCTAGCCTGCCTGCCAAAAGAAGCTGGATTTGTTGTTCATAATATTGACAAAACCCTTAACAAAATCAATGCCTGTCGTTATACCACAGCAGGTCTTTTATCGGCTATCACGTCGACAAATGCTCCAAGGTGTCTAATAGTACTCATCATCTTCACTTTCTACTAATAGTTTTTGTTTGGAATTTATAGATGTTTGTAAATTCATACTAATGTTGATGTTGTTGTTGTTGTTGTTGCTGTTGGTGTTTTTGTTATTGTTAAAAGCGACAGTGTGGTATGCTGTTCCTACACAATGTCATGCATCATGGTTCATGTATTTCTGTTTTATTGTGTATTTTTCATTGTTTTATTTTGCACTTTTTAGGTAAATAGTAACATTCAACTTGTCAGCCGAGTAGTAACTATTTCCATTTACACTCATTATATTAATGTTGTTTTCTTATGTTGCTATAGACTGAAAATATCAAGCTTATTGTAGACAGTATAGTACACTGTACTAAAGCTGTGTGTGAAGATATGGAAAGTGATGCTGAGAGAATTAGAGAGAAGTACCTGCCTTTATTCAATCTGTTTGGGGCATGTCACAGGGTATACTCAGTTAGTAGGAGACTGACAGACGAGGAAATAATGTTGGGTTCTTATATAGCGCTTTCCCACTCTGTGCTCAAAGCGCTTTACAATTATTACCCCTGGCTCGGATCAGAACAGCACAACGGCCCTTTAGTCTTCCTCAACTCCCCGGGGAGCATACAATCCATTGCAGCCATTTAAGCGCATAGGATTAAAGCCTTCACATTGCAACCTACATCCTACCAGGTCCCCAGTTATACAGCTGGGTTGACTGAGGCACAGTCGTGGTTCAAATCTTGCCCAAGGACTTTAGCCACTCAGAAACAAACAGCAGGCAGCGACGGGGCTCGAACCTGCAACCTGTAGGTTCCAAGCCGGTCACGCTAACCATTCACCCATCATGACTCAAAAAAAAACAACACTTGGTGATTATTCACAGCAATACTATGACTAATCTGTTTTGTTTTGTTTTGTTTCTGAGTTGTTACAGCATTATTTATTCTGGAGTTACTTTTCAAATTTGTTGGTTACTAGAAATATTTGTTTACTTAATTTTACATGTTTATCTTGTTTGTTTTAATTGTTCCATTCTTTTCCAGTTAAACTAAACAAGTTGTTGTCATTGAAATACATGAAGTAAGTAAACTGACCTTTGTTCATACATTAACTATTTTGTTTTGTTGGTTGCTAGAAAACACACAGATACTAATCATTGGACACATTATTTAGCATGATATTGGAGTTTGAGTTTTTACATTGCTAATAACAATAAGTTACATGTAGTTTCAACACTCCAAACATACATTTTATGTTACATGTAGCTCACAGGTTTTTTTTTTTTGTGTGTGTGTGTGTGTTTTCTTAACAGGTATAAACATAGTTGGTCTGTTGGAGTACTATAGAGAAAATTTCCCAACACAAACTGTGTTTCCAAAACTCCACATACTGGAAAGTCATGTCATGAACCAGATCAAAGTAACCAGAATGGGGTTGGGTTTTTTTTGGGGGGGAAAGTGGGTTGGAAGTGATACATCACACCATAAATGTCTGTCAATGAAATTTTTTACCTCAATTCCAAATGTTCTGAAAAAGTACAAATGTGTCCTGGAGGAGCATCATATAAAAAACTCATCCAAAAAATGTTGCAGCAGTCAAACGAAATAAATCCTGTAAATAAATGTAGATTGGGCACTTTGCTACAAGTCTGTCTGTCTCGTAAAAGATCATGGTAGTTGTAAAAATGTATAAATATTTGTAAATTATGTACACCACAATATACTTGATTGTAATTTGTAATAAAGCAAATAATTTAAAACAAATATCAAGGTCTTTTTTGGATTTGTGGGAGTCTCAATTATCAATGTGGAATGTTTGTATCCAGTTTTTGTGTAACACAGTATATGAATGTCAGCATCACTGTTAATAATTTTCACCAAATAAGCCATGAAATAAAGGGTCCTGTCCCAAAAACTTGATAATTAAGTGAATCAGTTCTAAATTTAGAATAGTTGATCTATTGTATTCAAGTGAGTGCATACACTTTGAATAAAACTAGTGTTCAACGCAATTTGGTCGACGAAAAAAAAAATGCCTGTTAATCTATATATAATCACCCTTTGCCCCCCTACAGCCATAATGGATTAGTCCTAAATGTACTTTTAGTATTTTACCAAGTTTAGAGTTTTACATATGACAAAACTTTAAGAAAAACAATGCTGTATGTGTGAGAAAATTAAACATTGTAGGGCGCCCCTGTAGCGGCAGGTTAGTGCACTACATTCTTTTGTTGTTGTTGTTTTCCTCCCGCCTAATTTCTCTCATAGAACTACTGTGTTGTAGCTGTATACATGATATGGTACAATAAATTAAATGAAATAGATTGTTGGCTCAGCACCCAGTAATCAGCGCCCTCAACGGCAGTCATGATTTCAACATGTTACTACACTCTATTTACAGATAAGATGGACCACTGATTGATATGTACAATGTCTAGGTGTCAGTATAACTATATCCAGTTGACATATTGTGGTTGTCTGGTCTAAAATGACACAACTGTTGCAAGCCAGTGCATGCAGTTTTAAAATATCGACAGAATCAAAACCAAGCTTTTCCTCTCAATTTCAACTTGTCACTCAACCACCTACAGATAATGTTGACCCCCAGTCAACAGATACGGTGTCGTTTTATTAGCACTATACAAATTTTCTGGGAATTTATATTCAGTTACTTGATGAAAGAATGTCCCAGTTGCAGCTAGTGCAGGCTTAATTACAAATGTTTCTTGAGTATTACATTGGTTCAAAAAGCAAGTCAGTAGTTACATGTACACATTTGTATGTCATTTAATTGGTAGATAATAAAATCACTACATGTTTTTTTCATAATACCTTATACATGTTCCCGTTATAAGGTCCCTCTCTCCACGTCAATATCATCTCAGAACCTTTTAATTCCTCCAGCATCTTAAATCTGTAAGATCTTATCACTTTGCTATTAGTTATACGTATGGTTGTCTTACTGCCAACATCGTTCTCGAAACCTTTAATTGGTGCTACATTGAAACGAAGGACTGCGTCATGAGAATCTATCAAAAAAACAGTAGAAATGCTAGTTGTCATGGTGACTCATGCAAAGGATAATTGTGTATTACGTCATCACTTTAGCTCTTTCAACTAGTATTATTACAGCCTAAAGCATCTTGCCCCCACATCTGAATACACACACACACACACAGATATATAATATATATATATATACATATACACACACACACACACACACACATGTATATGGAGATAGATAGATGGCTAGATGGGTGGATGGCTAAATGATGGATGGATGGATGGATGGATATATTGATGTATTTACGACGGACGGACGGACCAACAGACAGGCAGGCAGGCAGGCAGACAGGTAGGCAGATAGGCAGGCAGGCAGATAGGCATGCAGGCATGCGGGCAGGCAGACAGACAGACATATACCTACCTATCTCTCGTCCAAAATGCGAATCACGTAAAGCCCCTGAACTCGTTACTACAGCACATGTTTTATATAGCGTGGCTGTTCTTTTTGAAATATATGATTCCTTTGGAATGTACTTTCCATATCTAAGTTCATGGAACGGAGATTCGTCTGGTTGTACAAATTGAATTGGTGCAGATTGTTTCAGTCTACATGCTACTTCATTTAAAGATGCGTTTACTTTTCCTCTAAGACGTTTCTTAAATTTTGGCGGCTTTTCCTCAAGTGGGTTGAACATTGAATTATGATCAATAAGGGCCTTTTCCAACCATGGTGTCTCTTTGGGTAGGAAGCTAAGACGGTCACCCAAGGTAATTTTTCCAACGGACTTTTCTTCAGTAGGGTACTGGTCACGTTTGAGTTCTTCATAGTCAGCCAATGACAGTCGGATGCCGTCAGCTTTGTCACGCGACGGAAACAAAAGTACGGTAGAATCGCTGAACTCTTCAACATCAGCTTCACATCGATGAGTATGTGCAAAATATGGAATTGTGGGAAGATCAATAAAATAAGCTATAAGGAAATAACCCGCAGCTAGGAAAATTAGGATGATAAATTTTTGGAGGCAAGCTTGTTTTCGTGTTTTTGTCATGACAACTGTCTTTTGATGGTGATTGGTGGATGTTGCAGATCTCGAGCGAGTCTGTAAATCTGTGGATCTGAAAAATAGCGCCAATGGCATTGTAGCACAACTGTATAGTTGTTAAAAATGTTTAACCGATATGCTGATCCATACTAGGTATAGATGTTCATTTGCTGAATGATTATCCATACATTCATTTGTCTACTTATCCCTGTTATCTTTGCAATATATGTGATTATTTGGTTGTTGCTATGGGCGTGATCTTGTTGCTTGGCAAATAACATACATTTAAAAAATGTTTATTTAATTGTCTATTCATCCCCATGGTTATCTTTGTGAAATACACCACTGTTTGGCTGTTGCCATGGGCATGGTTTTGTTGCTAGGCAAATTTACAGACATTTTTTGAATGTTCATTCAGCTATCTATTAATCTCTGTTATCTTTGTATATCTGATCATTTGGCTGTTGCTATGGGCATGGTCTTGTTGCTAGGCATATTTGCATACATTTTTGAATGCTTATTCAATTGTCTTTTAATCCCAGTGCCATGGTTATCTTTGTGAAATAGCTCACCGTTTGGCTGTTGCTATGGGTGTGGCCTTGTTGCTCGGCACATTTGAAAACATATTTTGAATGCTTAGAGACCCCTAAGAATGTTCCAACCAACGTTCAGACCCATCTACCCAATAGGTTTTGAGTAAATTTTTTGACCAAAAATTACATTTTTCGACCCAAATCACACACCGGTAGTATGATCATTTTGATTTGAACAATTTCCCAACTAGACACCCAAGGTAATACACCTGCCAAACACAGTATGATCATGGAGGTCTTGATATGACATTTTCCCCATAAAATGTGTGACTTCTTATTCTTTGTACAAACTGTTTTTTTGAATGCCTAAGGATTGTGCATTTATATGACCCTGTTTTAATCATAGTGTCTAAGATTTAATTCAGCTGTGCTAAAAACAGGCCTAGGTTGCCAAGCAACCTTAAACACATGTTAATCTTTACGCCATTGACACAAATATGTGAAGTAGCCCATAAAAGATTTAATGAATTCATTGCATCAATAAAACAAGAAAATTTCATTTCTAGGCTGAAGTCAAAGCATTTTGTAATACAACAAAGCACATTTTGAAATGTAAAATGCACATTTCTGATGTGATCATTTTCATTTGAACAATTTCCCAACTAGACACCCAAGGTAATGGACCCACCAAATATCATGGCAATCGGTTCAGCGGTTTTTGACTTTAGGTTGTTTACACACACACACACACACACACACACACATACACAGACAGACAGACAGACAGACAGACAGACAGACAGACAGACAGACGCCGGGCGTTAAGACTATAAATAACAGGTAACCGTTTTGAGGTCACGTAGTAGAAGAGTTAGACTCTCTCACCAGTCATCGCAAGCATCTCTTTTAGCTGTCTACCGCATAACTGTACTAGAATATCGTTGTACTGTGGGCCCTCATCGACTACATAGGGCTATTTGATGATGTGTTACTGCAATGTTCCGTGTAACACATCGACAGATGATTAGCCCCATGTATTGTCAATGACTCGAATGAGGGTGCACAGTACAAGGATATTCAACTAATATCATGCAGAGATACTATGTTTTGTAGTGTTCAATCTGGGGTTGAATTTATTTTTTTTCTCACCTTCACTACGTAGCGGATGGTAGCGAAGGTAGCCAAATAAAATGATTGTCAAATTACCAAAACATAGCCCGAGATATTAATGTTCCATAGATGTTGTAGGAACTACTTTTTTATACATGAATTAAATGGAGTATCATGTATATATCATCTGTACTATTCATATACGTTTTTCCCCAAATCATACAGATTGATTCAAGTGCCTGTGGGGATTGGGGTGGCTCTATTTATTTTTCTGTTTCTTATCTACCGACCGAACCTAATTTGGAAAAAAACTACTTTTTTTTTATTTCCAACCGACCCCCTGAGGTCAATACAGCAAGATTGTAAGGTTTGAACGAACATCAAACATTCCTCATGGCGTCTACCCCCCCCCCCCCCCCCCCCCCTTTGTTATGCCAGAGCAACATGTGTCTTTCATGGCTGAAGTCGTTGAGGTTTGAGGGACAGGGCTCGAAATCAATGCCGCGCAATACATTTTGCTGATGTAATATAGCTCAGAATATTTCTATCATTTTAAAAGGCAAATATTGCATTCCTACAAAACCCCCCAATTTTTTTACCAGTCTTTAGCTATAAATCAGTTGTATCATCGGGGAAATGACCGACTCCATAATGGTAATGCGTTTCACGACCTATGACATGTTCTTTGTTCATTGCTCATGTGCAATAAATGAAATTATCACAGCTTCAAGTAGCATAGGCTTATGATGTTTGTTACAACTTACAAGCTTCAATTGTGTCATAAACATAATTTTCCAGTGAAGGCAATGAAATGTGGTAGCGGTAGGTAGCGAATTTTATTTCTTCAGCAAAAGCAAGTTGAAATAGGGTAGCGAAGGTAGTGGTCGGTGGGTAACAGAGCATGGAGGGTAGCGATTTTTTTCAAGCAAAATCACTGAAATGGTGATTTTATAAACTGATAACCAAACAAATGCGAAACAAATAAACTGCACTTTCATAGACCACTCAACATGTGACACTGTGCGTCATACCCATATCAGCAGTGATGTCACTAACGTATTTACTTGCAACAAATGGCAATAATACATTACCTCTGGATTTATACGCTACTGGGTTTTGACACGTCTTCTCCCACTCCGCTATGGTTCTTCCCTATTTTAAACAGCGAGACTGCACTTTTCACAGATTTTGAGAATAAAAACCACCCATTCCTTTGCTGATGACAATAAAAAGTACAGAAAACTTTAGATCTTTAAATGCAAGCTACGTCTTGTCTATTCTGTCATGTCTTGTCTAACGTTCGCTAGCCTCGTAATTAAATATGGTCGACTTGCGCATGCGCAAAACTTCTACTTCGCCTGAGGTCACCTGAACACTGAAGTAATTGCAGGGGAACCTTCCTAAAGTCAACATCTGTAAATAGTATTATTCAAAGGAAAACCCATATAAGTTCCCCATGGAAAACACCAACAATACAAAAAAAGGAAAGTTGGTACACCATGCAAAAAGAAAAACACTTAATTTGAATGAAATAATTCATATGAAAATGATGTAATAACTTCAAAGTGTTGTCTTTTTGGGGAAAACATTCCAAATGTCATTATCATGAAAATATCAGAAGAGTATATTTAAAAAAAGAATTTCATTCATGAAATATGTGAGATGATGCTTGACAGTAATTATTGTATTCAGTTATATATATATATATATATATATATATATATATACAGCTACAGCTCAGACCAACTGTTCACTAAGATATCAGGAAGACCATATGATGATTTTCCAACATTTATACACATTAATGGAATAAAGAAGCCATCGCAACTCAGAAAAAGACTTTCACAGTACTCTGTATAACTTGACAGGTCCAGACAAATTTTGCCAAATCCTCAGCAATAATACATCATGTAGCCACAATCATTTATATGTACTTACTTTGATGTAACCTTGAGCAGATGTATCCCAATCTGCCAGGTTTGATAATAAAGTTCTGAACACACACACACACACACACACAGCAAAATGGGGAGTTGTTTATATATAATATTTATATATCATATAATATATATTTATATATAATATCATGAACCACACTGTTCTGACCCAAATATTTTGAAGAGACTGAGTGATATGCAAATTAGGTGAACAAATGTAAATTTTGGTCAAAAACTCATATCAATACATGGAGTTTCTTGCACTGCCATGAAACAACATCGCGTAAGAGGACAACAATTTATCAGCTTGCAGCACTGACTCCATAAGTATGCTTGTACCTTTATGTCTGCATGTTACAGAAACCACAGTTGTATCATTAGTGTAGTTTTTGTACTAAAAACTCTTTTGTGATGCCAGAGTCAGTAATTACTGGCTGTATAAAGGTAAAGAAGATCCTCTTTAAACATGGCGTGTATAAATGTTGGAAAATCATCAAATATAATTGAGCTGAAAACTGACTGCTGATATTTATCAGGGGGGGGGGGGGGGACGACGATACCTATCACGTGATATGGTTTGACCCCGAGAACAATAGAGTGTGACCCCACTGCACTACATTCTCTACAAGCGAGTATTTCTCGTTTTTCAATGAATTTTTCAAGATATATTCCACATTTGTTGTAAAGCTATAAAGCATCATCCCGAACTGCTTAAATAATATCAAAAACGTCCAGTTCTGAAATTATTTACGTTCGAATGCAGGAGACAGGTCAGCTAGACTACTTAGTCAGAGCTTTCGACGAATGCTATTTTCCGATGGTTTTTTTCACAGAAGAACACCATGTATTCAATGAAAAAAATCAACATTTATACATTTTGATTCATGATAATTTACGTTATATGTTGCTAGTAAAGTAACATGCTCACTACTACCATGATGATGTAATGTGATAAAGACTTCTTTGCATTTTCACATCATGTACCGGTTTCATTGAATAAATAATGTGACAGAAAATCAAATGATTTCTGACAAACAAAATTGTACAAACAGCTATGCCTTGTTCATACAGACATATACTTACAAAAAACAACGTCACACATATGTCAAGGAAGGGAGATGAAAGACACCTAAAATAGGTAATTAGTTATGATTTTATTTTTTGAAAAATACTATACAGGTGGTCCTTGTACAGACACTCTATTTTGTCATTTTCTTTTCCACTCATACTTGCATAGGTTCTCAGAGATTCGTTTATTTTATGATGAATTGCCTCAACACCATTCTCTCCCAAAAACCCAAGACCAACTCCATATTTCTGTATCTGAGGCAGTACATGTTCTTCCAGCATGTGAAGCTTGGGTGTAATGGCTACGTGAGGAAAATGAACTCGGAGATATATGAAAAGCCCTCTGATATTAGTACCTGTACAGGAAAAAAAAACAGAACACAGTGCATGAAATACGATTGCACAAGTATTGAATTAGGAAGGAGTACATGCACTTAGTTTTCCATGTTTGAAAGAGGTATCAAACTTGTATCCAACAAATATGTGTATGACACTGTACTTGTGTGTAAACAAGAAAACATTATCAGTATAATGCAGAACTATTTTTTGAATTTGTGTCCATCATGCAACATCTGTAAAGGATATCTAGTTCTGATTACTTTTAGTCTTTGAACATTGGAGACCGAGATGTGTACGTGGAGAATAGTATGTTACACTTACGCAAGGATTCTATTTCATCATCAGTCAATTGCCTGCACAGGTTATAGATATTATGACACTTGGAAAAAAACATGAAGAGTGGCTGGTATTTGTCATACAAATACTCGGCATCCTCTAAAAACTCTGGACACACATCTGCTACCACAGTGACTGGAGTTGAACAGATCTTCTCAACATTTTCAGTCTACGCAAAGAGAAAAGACAATACAAATATCAACTACTTGACATATTGAAATGCTACTGTGCGTGTTAACTATACACCAAACATCAAATTTTATGACTTAACCTAGCTGATGTATTATGTTTCAGGGGTCGAAATAATGGCCTTTTACTTGCCCCTGGCAAGTGATTTCAAGGCTTGGGCAAGTTGTTTTGAAAAGTACTTGTCCCAAGGGGCAAGGAGAATTTCTTTGATCAGGGATATGTTTTTGCCTGTGTTCATGCTGTACTTATCAGACACTGCACATGTATGATAGGATTTTGGATACATTGTATAACCATGGTGCCAACAAGTCTGGAAAATTATAACATTGTAGCAATATTGAGAGTCCCAAGGGGCAAGGAGAATTTCTTTGATCAGGGATATGTTTTTGCCTGTGTTCATGCTATACTTATCAGACACTGCACATGTATGATAGGATTTTGGATACATTGTATAACCATGGGGCCAACAAGTCTGGAAAATTATAACATTGTAGCAATATTCTGATCACTTTTCAAAACAATCTGGGCCAGCTGTCCTTGACGTACTTTGTTTACTCTATCAAGAAAACATACCTGGAATGACCAGTGACTCATTGAATATTGTTCATCAATAGTAAATTACAGCATGATTTTTCAGGTTTTGGGTGTTTGAATCAACTGCAAATTTTACAACAGTCATTTTATTTGAAAATACTAAGGGTGCTAGGAAAATATAAACAAATCATACTGGGAGAAAAATAGTTGGTGTGGATATGGAAGGAAAGAAAATATATTGACATCGTGGAAAAGGAAATACTTAAAAAGATTTTACATCAGTGTTGACATAAATGTTAATCTTTATATTGATAGCTTATGAAAGTGCTGAAAACATTATTTTAACAACTACTTTTTACAAGTGAACAAAAAATTGTATGCTATGCTATAGTAAGAATATTAATTAGGCCATGACAATTAATATTATTTAGGACACCTGTTTATTGTGGAGAGAATTTTTCAGTACCTACAGAAACTTTCAAAGTGACATTTTCTGATAATAAACAAAAGAAAGCCCAATCAATCACAACAGTGCATTTGTAAGCCACACAAAAATACCCCACTATTTGGAATGGGCAAGCACTTTTTGATTTGGGCAAGTACTTTTTGTTTTCTACTTGCCCAGTGGACAAGCGAAATTGTTCATTATTTCGACCCCCGTGTGTACAATCTGCAAAGAAGGAAATGTGGTGAAGAACATCAAATGTGACAAATTTGGATACATTTATCACATTAAATAGAACAAATATGTAATAGAGAAAACAGAACAATTTAAGGTGGTTACATGATGTACAAAACAGTACTGACATTTCATTTCCAACAACAGTTGCTGGATCAACTTAACATACACTGACTAGTATATTTGTAGTGGTCATATACTATGGTTGCACAGGTAAGTCTTATTTTGACTTTTGTCATGAAAAAAAATATGAATATGGAACAATAAACAGTAGTACAATTTAGTAATACCATGGGAACTTACATCTAAACTTATTGTAGTACCACAGTACACATATTAAGGTAAAAGCCATGAAAAATATCAGCTCCCGACAGGACTCAACCACAGACAACTCATTTGAGACATGAAATCATGCTCATAAAGTGTAAAGGAATATTTTGAGACTATCCTGATAGAGACAGAGTGTACTTGGTAGGCACTTGTAATTTACTCATGAGTATGTTGGTACCTCATATGAGAAATCTTGGTTTGAGTCCTGCAGAGAACAATGTTGTAGCTATTATAAAGTCAACATGTACATTTGTATTTGACAAATGTCTCTTTCTATGATTCTGGAATGTCCAATGTACATACAATAGATAACCTGCTTTCCACTTCCTCCACAACCTATTAATAATGGGTAAGTCTACTCTACGTTGTGACTATCAATAACAATTGTGGCATGCATCTGTCATAAAAAAACAACACTATCATAGCCACTGATCAAACTATTGGGTTGTTCACAGACATTCCAAGTTAGAACATGCAAGATGAAGCTAACAAGAACATTTGTAATTGTATACTGAACAGCATGCATGCAAGAATAATTAATGCTGACAAACCTTACAACACTTATCTACGTGATTACCAACAAATGAACACCCATGGTAGGCCTGTCTGTGTACTTTGATACTGGCCAAGGTCTTATCTAGAGCTCTAAAACAATACCCTACTTCACTAGGTAATGTTCTCTCTAAGCTTCTGGCTTCAGTTTCCAAGAAATATCAATCAGATCATGGCTATAGAGTTGCACTCACTAAAAGGGAAAAATTACTAAACAAAGTAGCAATATACTACATTTACACTAAAAGGATAAAAGCTGACCCTGATAGTAAGATTGTAAACTTTTTTTCCTGAATATTTAATCAATGTGAATCACAAAATCACGATAAAACTACGATAGGTTTACTTTGATAGGTTTATCACCCAGTTTGAAAACAGAACACTTTTTAAAAGACATGCAAAAGTTCACTTGTTTCCTATAGTGTTTGTACTTTAGCAGAGCTGTGTGGGCATTGATCATTTCATTTACAATTTTTTTTTTGTTTTATATTAAAAATAATTACCTTCTCCTCAGCACTACATAGTAACTCTTCTCTTTCCTCTTGTAGTCGGTTAACTTCCCGTAACGGCACATCTTCTCTGTCATCTTCATCAAGATGTTGAAAGGCAATTAGTTCAGTTTCTATACATTCTGCCTGATCCCCCAGTTCCTCAGACTCAGAAGTCAACTTGGGTACCTGCATTTATACACAGTAATGAAAAGACTTGTTCTAATAATCAATATTTCTTTTGCTGATATTTCATTAGAACTGTCTGACTACAATACACAATACTGTCAACTACATGTAAGACAATGATGTGAATCAGTCTACTGTCTAAGCCAATCTGATACAAAAGTGCATGTCAGACAATTGCTTGTGATAAACCAGATTTTAGGTTCCCTATCCTTACAATGTGGTCGCTCATAACTAAACACAGCTTTATCATATTTGCCATACAACAAATATGTGAACTTTACTACATGCCTCATTCACGAAATGGTGTGAATTCCATTGCTGATCATGTGAAGCCCAGGCTGGAACAATGATATGTGGTCAGTATAAGTTATAACCTCAGCATAACCTCATGACCATATATACGTGTGTGCTCCATTCTGAACCGTACAATGACATTACAAATGTAGTGTTGCATTGTTGAAATTTAGAGTTCAAAAAAAAAGAAAAAGATTTTTCTTTGAAACAACACAAAGTGAGCGTAGTTTGCAAAAAGTGTCTTGATTTGTAAAGTGTGAAAAGAAACATGTAACAAAAATATCACAGACCAAACTTAGGATTATGTGCCCTAGGGGTAGGATATACTCATTGTTCCACTGCATGTTAGGGGAATAGAAAATGTATTCTTGTAAGTTGTAGGTAGTTTCTGACAAATCTATAAAAGATACTCATAAACAAACTGACAATACCTGTTCTATACCTTGAATTTAAATATTAAAATTTGCTGGGAGGATAACAGGTTCATCTACTTCCCCAGTCTTGCTTAGTTTCAGGAAGATCTTCTTGTCTAATTCCACACACTCAGTCTCGTGCATCTTAAAAAACATAAGATACACACCAAGACTAATGTGAAGACCAGGCACTGCTACCTGTGAAATAGAAGAACATGCAACAATGTAATCAGCTGAGTGACCCCAAATCACTGCTATCATTACTTTTCATGTGTACTATTAATAACAAAGACTGTGATAACAAAATGAGTGGATTGATACAGTGACAAGGGAATTTGAAAAACAGTGTGTGTATTCCATGTTTGATATGAATCACAGTATATGTTGCTATCACTGCAATCTATTGTAAAGTTTGGGGGAAAAATCAGATATTAGAATCCCACAATGATGAGAATACAGACAACATTGCACCCAAGCACAATCAAACAGACTGCCTATGTGCAATATTTTATTTACATTTCACCATGAGAAGGCTGTGTAATGTAATATTGTTGAGTGCAACTATGCCTTACAACAATGTTCAACCAACTGTATCTCTTAGCCTGTCTCAAATTGTTCTACAACTACCTACTATATAGCAGCAAGTTTATCTATTGATCACAGTGTAATCTTTCACTTCCTGATGTTTAATTAGTATACATTTCACCAGTGGTGAGTTAAGTACAGTTTTCAGGATAGGGACACTGTAGAATATCAATCTGGTATAAACAAAGTTAAAATGTTGTATTGTTTTCTAGTTGCCAATTCAATATCAAATGTTGGAGTTGTTTGTTTACCATCCGAGTGAAGTGAGCGAGTGTTTGTGTGTCATATTATCTGTGTAGTGACTAACCAGCCTTGGTCTTATAAACAATTTGAGAAACTTGCTGTTAGTAGGTAGTTTCAGCACAGCTTGAGACAGGCTAAAAAATATAGTTGGTTGAACATTGTTGTAGATTATGTATGAAATACATAATGCTCCGATACAATGCCTCATGGGAAAAAAGCAGTATGAAATAAACATTATGAGATTCAGTACATTGTCTTAAAATTTTAGTTGCAGTACAGCATAAATTGATAGTATACTCACTCTTTCTACTGGGATACCTATGAGAGGTGTGTGAATACAGTTGTGGAACAGTTTGGCCTTCCTCAATATTCCACCATCCTCCTTAAAGTTCTCATGGTCTGTCATGATGGAGTCTAATGTCCTGGCATCAACCGATGGTCTATCTTCAGGAACCAGAGAACAAATGTCTTTGGTTGTTAGGCACCAGAGACAGAAGTACTTTCCTTTGGAACATGATCAAAGAGAAAGATGAATAGAAATTGGACCAAAATATTAAACAAAGTAGTATCTTTCATGTACCTCAGTTTGAAGTACAATGAACAACTTCTCAGAAACTCACCAACATGAGAGA
This sequence comes from Glandiceps talaboti, assembly GCF_964340395.1. Taxonomy (NCBI): domain Eukaryota; kingdom Metazoa; phylum Hemichordata; class Enteropneusta; family Spengelidae; genus Glandiceps; species Glandiceps talaboti. The sequence continues at coordinate 18,412,257 of NC_135557.1, forward strand.
ACATTGATTCACATAAAGGATGACTGTATACATGTGACAAGATTTCTGTAATCATTCATAGTGTACTCCTTACCACTTATAGGACTTACCACTGGGTCCGCTTAGTCCATATAGTTTGGTTAGATATTCGTAGTCTCCCATTACAAACATTGAAATCTCTACAGTAGCAAATGACAATAAAGTATATGTTAGCTAATGATGAATAGAAAGTAGACATATTAAAAACTAAAATGTAAGCGGTGTATACCACAGGGAAGAGGAATTGAATAGAGTCAACTAATGTGCAAATGGTGATCATGAAACAGGTAGTAGGTTAATTGTGTTTTATCATTATTGATGTAGCACTTGCTTCCAGGTACAATCATCAGTGTAGGACAGGTAGGTAAATTGTGTTCTTCCATTGTTTGTATAGCACCTACAGTTTTACATAAAAGCATCATTGTAAAACAAGGATGTAAACTATCTAGACCTATTGATGTATTGACCATTCACACAAGGGTCCATAGTTTAATGAAATGTCATATCACCCACTACTGATGGATCACTTACCTCCATGTAGAACCTTCCAGATTTTTTATTTCAACCGTGAGTGCCTTCGTTGCAGTTTCAAGATTATAATAGCTGTCAATGCCTTTATACATGTTGATAATAATGGTGTTGTTGATAGAATTTGGATGGTCCACATTACAAACTTCCAAACACGTCTTCATAAAATCTCCCACTTTGTCCCCACCAACCTTGACCCACGCCTCTTCTTGTGGTATTACTCCATGCCAGTTCAATTTCTTACATCTAAATTGAGAGAATTTGACCAGATAAATTGAACATGAAATACATTCATCAAATATTGTGTGTGTGTGTGTGTGCGCGTACATATATACATATGTGTGTACACACCTATGTGTGTACACATGTTTGTGTGTGTGCGTGTGTGTGTGTGTGTGTGTTTGATAACTACAAGACATATGTGTTAATGTAACTTGTAAGGGAATTATATGATCACAGTTGGTATTACCTGTCTAGGTCCTGCAGGTATCTTACACAAATATTCTCCAAGTTGGTGCTAATGCTTGGTGTTAGTCTGTACTCAGTACCTAGTTTGCCAGTCACTGGATTTTTCACATGAAATTGAAGGAACAGGCTCTTGGCTGACACTTTAATTTCTCCAGGTAAACTCTTTGCTTCCTCCCTATCCATGCCCTCACCAGGAAATTTTATTTTCCATTTTATCAACCACCTATCAATAGTAAACACAAAAATTGCAATGCAAATGCAATCATGTACACAATATAAACATATAAATAGTGATCATCACATCAAATTTTGGTAATGACGTGTGTACACTGTATGGATCAGCAGAACTATATGAGACAAACTCTCATCACCTGATTTGCCCTCTTTAATTTTGAAAAAACCCTGGTTGATGTAAATGTATCTAAAACCAAAAACATACCTTCGCAATTTTCTCAACTTGTTCCACGGAATTGACAGGTCTGCTTTGACCATGAGTCCAGTACAGGAGGGATTTGTGGTGTGGCCTGTACTGTCTTCAGAATGTTGTTAGCTCTCCTCAATTCAGTCTGCAGTTGTATTTCGTTTGATAGTTCGTCCTCCCCACTCAACACCCTTCGATGAGATTCTATGTATTGTGCTCGGTTTCGTTTTGTTGTGGAGGAGGCAGTAATACACTATGTCATAGGGCAAGGCGTATATGTCATATGGAATGGCTGGTTACTAAAAAATAAAAAACAGAAATAATCACATACAATGTAGTTTGATATGTTGACATTTGATGTTTGAGAAAATCACAGTGACACTGTAATGCAAATAAATTGATAATGTACAAACAGGTGTTACAATAGCATGAACTGCTACATTAATGTTAAATTTATGAAGTTTATCTGTCTATGATACCAAAAAAATACTTACTCCTCCTTTCGTTTTAAATCGCACAGGTGTTCCTTTCCTGCTGTCATCTGTCAGGTCAAGCTTTCTCTTCACACACTTTGTTGTGAGATCTTCAAAGCCAGGGGTTTGTTCAAGATTAGGTGTGGAAAGCAGTATTTCAACTGCTTTTTTGGGGGACGTTTCTCTCCTTAAAATTGGGGTAGGTGAGATCTGTGGTGGTTGTTCTTCTGGTTGCAGTGGTTGGCGGGCATAGTCATGTTCTACACTAACTGGAATTGATGCAGATTGAACATGACAGTGTTCAACATGGTCCTGAAGCTCACTCAGTTGCACAACAGCTCTACAACCTTTCCATGCCAAGTCACATGATACTTTCAGTTCACAAAGTAAGTTCATTAAATGTATTGGTATGGGCAAGACAGTTGTTACTGTGATACTCTCTGCAAATTGGACATGTTGGAGAGCTGTGTACCCACTTGGTAATGCATGGTGCACAGAAGATGTGATGACCCTCACACATGAGCTGCACAGGTTCATCACACACTTCCTTACATATAAGGCAGTCTAAATTCGAAGTACTTGTGGAAAATCTCTCCACATACAGAGGAACTTGGGTTTTCAATGACTTCGCAGCCTTCAGTGTTATTTCTCCAACTAGACTTTCTGATGAATTTTTATCTGTACCAGTAGTTGCTTTCTGAAACTTCTGATGTATACTACTTTCACTAGAACTGGTACAAGGTGCAGATGGCAACTTTAGTTTACTGGGCTTCCTCCCCCTCTTACTGTACCTGCGACATACACTGCAATCACCTGTTCTCGGATGTTTGCACCACTCTACATGTTCTAACTTCGAACAACACGACTTTCCAGCCAAAGTTGACGCTTTCAAACGTCCTATTGTGTAAAATTATGTTGAATATTAGGAAAATAGTTTTTAATGATAAAGCGAGCCATAAAGAACATACCATTGATAAGAAATATCGAGTCATGACTTGGAGTCAAGTGACTTCAGGCGAAGTAGAAGTTGTGCGTATGCGCAAGTCGACCATGTTACGACCCGAGCAAACGTTAGACAAGAAATGACAGAATAGACAAGACGTAGGTTGCATTTAGTGATCTAAAATTGTTTTCTGTACTTTTTATTGTCATCAGCAAAGGTATTGGTGGTTTTTATTCTCAAAATCCGTGCGCATGAAATCTGTGTGCAGTCTCGCCGTTTGAAATAGGGAAGATCGAACCATAGCGGAGTGGGAGAAGACGTGTCAAAACCCAGTAGCGTATAAATCTAAAGCTAATAATATATTCGCTCTACAACATAATGTTTACGAATACGAAAATAGCATTATCTGATAATAAGATGGTATGCATAAGTTGTAAGACTGACAGGTCAAGTCTCGACATAGACGTAGCTTTGACCGGTGTTGAAGATGTGTCAAGAACACCAAGCTGTACTTTTAGTACAGAAATAGTGGAGAGATGATTTTGAGCGTAAGCATAGGGAGCTCGTCTTCCAACAGTGAATAGGTTGCAATAATTAACAAATGATGTAGAATATACAATAAAATGAGATAAAATGAATTTAATACTTAGTCTGGTTTCTTTTTTGACAGATCAAGAATGTACGACTTGATGAGTAATAGATGGATTAAAAGTGTGTATAAATAATTACGCATGTGCGCATGTGCACAATGAGTAAGCTATTTTAATCAATATTTGGTGCCGTAGAGTTGCGGTAGACTCGAACACACAGTCGATTCCGGTCTATATTATTTTCATAAAATTACGTAAAAATAATCATTAAACATTAGTCGTCATATCTGTGTCTCTTCAAAATATACCTTTGAAAAAGAAAACGTAACAACATCATTTGACTGATTAAACAAATACTCGTAAGTTTGCTCGAAACAGAAAGTGTCCGTGAACGAGGGCGATGTGGTTTCAACCTTACGACGAAAAAGAACACCAAAGTGTCCGACCCCTTCTCTTTTTAGCAAATGAGCAAATTGAGCAAATGCTGAGCTCGTGGAGGTTGAATTTTCAAATTCCACGATTTGAATCATTCGATCTCATGATCGCGCGACAAGACAGAGAAGTAAATTCTATGACCGTTTGGGGCGCTATTCAATCGGTACATTCCACAGCAGTATCCCGTATATTCTATTTGTATTCCAGCGCGATTCGATCAAGTTAAATATATATGACCCTGCATATTATAATTATATATTAATTAGCGATTCAAGATACTGAATATAATGATAAACAAGAACTTGACTGAACTTGTTGATGTTGTCTATATTCACGGCGTTATTCAATTTTGTTATAGACACCAGAATTGTTGCCTCAAGCCCTTGCTCGAATCAATCTCTATGATTTGGGGGAGAAATGTATATGAATAAGATACATCCCCCCCCCCCCCAAATCATACAGATTGATTCGAGTGCCTGTGCATCAAGTCTTACATTCTTGATCTTTCAAAAAAGATCCCAGACTATTAAAGTATTAATTCATTTTATCTCATTTTATTGTATATTCTACATCATTTGTTTATTATTGCAACTTATTCACTGTTGGAAGACGAGCTCCCTATGGCGTAAGTAGAACATAAGTTATAACGGACGGACTTACGTTTACACGAAAAGAGAAATATAAAAAAAGTACTTACGATGATACAGTACAGAGACAAACCGGCTTTACACGATGTAGCTGTAGAGCGGAGTTGGCTTTTATTACCTCATCCTCTGGCTTTTAGGATGTATACAACGCAACTTACACGTAACTGCTGATAAAGGGATAAAGACTAGTACACGAATCAACACTTCCAAGCAGCGTCCATGTTTACAATGAGTTATGGGTAATAAAGCTGAGGTCATGGGGCCCGGGGATCCATCCAGATAGATAACCAGTACGCCGATCCATGGTCATCCGACGAGTGGGAAGCCACCACATTCACTTTCAACACGTGACGTCTACGCGAAATCTGAATATGTTGATGGCTTCACACGTTCATCATCAGATTCGAAGGCAAAAATAAAAAGAGAGTATGCAAATCCATGCAATTCAAGTGGAAAGTAATTACAATCGCACGATTTCAAACAGGATTTATGTGGTTTGCCGGACGCCCGTTCGTACACATTCGGAAGCCTTCGATTAGCATAAGGCACTCGAATCATCGATGAGGGCGCACAGTACAAGGATATTCAGAATAGTGCTCAATCTGGGGTGGAATTGATTTTTTTTCTCGCCTTCGCTACGTAGCGGATGGTAGCGAAGGCAGCCAAGTAAAATGATTGTCAAATTACCAAAACATAGCCTGAGATATTAATGCTCCATAGATGTCGTAGGAACTACTTTTTGTATACATGAATTAAATGGAGTAACATTTATATATCATCTGTACTATTCATATACATTTTTCCCCAAATCATACAGATTGATTCAAGTGCCTGTGGGGATTAGGGTGGCTCTATTTATTTTTCTGTTTCTTATCTCCCAACCTAACCTAATTTGCAGCTCCGACATTAGACAAAAACAACTTTTTTTTATTTCCAACCGACCCCCTGAGGTCAATACAGCAAGATTGTAAGGTTTGAACGAACATCAAACATTCCTCATGGCGTCTACCCCCCCCCCTCACCCCCCCCCTTGTTATGCCAGAGCAACATGTGTCTTTCATGGCTGAAGTCGTTGAGGTTTGAGGGACTGGCCTCGAAATCAATGCCGCGCGATACATTTTGCTGATGTAATATAGCTCAGAATATTTCTATCATTTTCAAAGTTATGCTTAAATGTAAAAGGCAAATATTGCATTCCTACAAAAAAACCCAATTTTTTTACCAGTTTTTAGCTTTAAATCAGTTGTAGCATTGGGGAAATTACCGACTCCGTAATGGTAATGCGTTTCATGACCCATGACATGCATGACCTTGGAAGACGTTCAATTCTTTGTTCATTGCTAATGTGCAAAATGAAATTATCACAGCTTCACGTAGCATAGGCTCACGGTGTTTATTACAACTTAGGGGAGAACCATTTGGTTTCGGGGGGGGGGGTATGGCGGAAGTAGGTATGGGAGCATTTTTTTTTCAGTCAGAGTGACAGCATTTTTTTTTCTACTGGCAGTCCTGCATCAATTTTTTTTCAAATGGAGTAGCAGTGCATTTTTTTTAAATTAGTCATTAAGTTTGCAATGCGTTGTTCATACCTATACCATGTCACAATGGTTCACAACTGTACCTGTGCAAGTAGAAGAATTAGCAGTTAGTATGAATGAATGAATGAATGAATGAATGAATGAATGAATCTTTATTTCACCAAAGTTAAACAATAACGAAAGAAAAGACAAAAGTTCGAATACGAAAAAAAAATGCTAATAAAATATATTAACTCTGGTGGGGACCATGGAAATAGGTAAGCATACCTAGTCGTGTCCATGATCCAACCTACTACTTAAATTATAA